>NC_028451.1:15234353-15326168 GCF_000263155.2 Setaria italica
ATGCATGCATGATTTGCTAATTAACAAAGTTCGAATTTCAGAATTGAGCCTCTCATGAACCTACTCATCACATCTTCCATGCATTCATCTAATCCACTATACATGATACAAATTTTAAAATCATGGAAGTATTCTTTCACAGTCCTACTACCTTGCCTCAAGTTGTCTAATTTTTCAAGCAAATAATTAGCATAATATTCAGGAATGAATGCATCTCTAAAAAGAAATTTGAAGTCTTCCCAAGATTCTAGAAGTTTCTTACGCCTACAAATGTGTTTCCATTGTAGCAAGGCAAATTCAGTCAAAATATTAGAGGCAATATAAATCTTTTGTTTCTCAGACAGGTCATGCTCATCAAATTCATTATCTACTTTTATCTCCCAATCAATGTAAGCTTTAGGATCAAACTTACCATCATATAACGGCAAGTGTTGAATAATACCCTGAATATGAGAGTCTAGTTTCATCAGCTCCAAAATCTCCGTATCACCTGCCATGGTTAGTAGGAAACAAGAAACACAAAAATAATATGTATCCTCCTGTCAACTACTATGATGTGGTGGTTGTAATTATCTCAAACTCAACTTGTAAAAACAAGCCCTTACAAGTTCTTACCAAGCCAAACAGGAGGTGACGACAACCAACAAGTCTGCAACCGTGGAGTGAAGTGTATCGATGCCGCAGCAACAAAAGCCTGTCAAGCTGTAGTCGAATATGTGGAGCTCTAGGTGGGCTAAAGCAAGGAAGTACTAGAACCACGTTAGTTGCAAGCAAATTGAACAAACGCTCAACGACGTTATTGTGCTGGTCCTAGGCTAGTACATGCTAGAGACGCGAGCCTGGACACAAACGAAGTCACTAAGCTGCAGCAAGGAAGGATCACAAGGAGAGGAATAACAACAAAAGAAAAACCCTTCTCTTCTTCTTTCTCTTTCTTTTCTTTCTTTCTTTCTTTCTGTTTTTTTTTCTTTTCTTTTTTTTTTCAAGTAGCACAGAGCTCAAATTTTGCAACAAGAGATAACAAGCTACTTACAACAATTAAATGCTTCCTTGGGAAGGGTGATTCAGTAGCAAAGTCAAACAAGTGGCTGTTTTGCAAAACCAGCAGATGCGCAAATCTCAAGGGTGGTTGCGAAGTGCTCAGATTGAATTTGGGAGCAAGGATAGATCCGTTGGAAAGAGGATAACTTCAGGTTTCCAGATTGTATTCAAACTCCCTATTCGGACTCCTGATAATGGAAATATGGTGTTTTTCTTTTCAGGATAAAACAGGACTCCGAATCGAATTCTGATTTGAACTTGTGGGATTTCCTTTTTGGAGATGGAAGTATGGACGTGGATGAAACCTCCAAGTATGTGGTTTGGTTAATAGTGGTAAACAAAACAAAGGAATTTGGAAAAACCAATCTGATTTGTGGAGAGAAACAAATAAACTCAAATCTGTGATAGTGACACAAACGTGACAAGAACTCGAAACTCTAAACGACTAGACGCTAAGACCAGCAACTTGACACGACGATGCAACCGTTAATTCAATAAGCCCTAACTAAGCAGTAATAGTAAAAGGCTCAAAGGTTTTTTTTTGGGATTATGGAGAACTAAGCTACTAATTTTTTTGGCCTTTTCTGGACTATAGGAAATTAAAAACAGCAAAGAACTAGAAGTCTCTCACCGATAAACCTTGCTCTGATACCAACTGATATGAACCCGCTAGGGTTGATTCCCGATCTTTCGATGAGAGAGGCGTGGATAACTCGATTGGTGGATGGAGACGACGTTCACGGCCCGACTACAGCCTTCCAAGCTGCGCCTTAGCAACCGATACACCACCTCCAATGGCTGCCGCGATCTTGTGGAGCGCGTCACCCGGCCACTAGGGCACTCGTCCTGCAAGCAATCGAAGAACAAGCAAGAACAAGTAGAACAAGCAACTCAATTGCAAATATGGAGATGAAAACCAATCTGAAATCACAAAGTTGGGGTTCTGAATCGAGTAGAACGGATGGTCTAGTCGACACACACGTCTACAAGGAAGTAGCAATGGCTAAACTTTCAACAAAACAAAACCCAATCTATTCGTGGTGGCTCTAATCCTTATTAATACCTAGGAGGACGACCAGGGGGGTGTTGGGGTCGTGCTCCAACCCTAGGACACGTCCCTAATGGACCCAACTTGATACACGGCCCATCGGGCCAAAATAGGGCGACGCAGCACCTGTGGACAGAAAACCTCTCGGTAGTATTTCGATGATTGCGGTCGCCTCATAACAGATATGGACATGAGTCCGGATCCATATGAAAATAGACTTCATAAGGATTCCAAGGAGTACTTGAACGCCCAAAACGGAGTCCGGATGAGGTCGTGGCGGTCGTTGCAAGTTGGGCCAGAACTGTAGTCCGAATCCAGCACCAAAACGTGTTGGATTGGATCTCTTTCTTTCCTTGGGCCAAAAGTGACGTGGTGGCCTGGTGGAGGACGTTAGGAATACTTGGACTTGGCCCCCAATCTACTTCTTTGGTCCTCCATGCCTTCCATGTGTGTTTAACACTATTTTTGATCCATGTATGTATTTCTGAAATTGACAACGAATACACATCATGGTGCAGCATCAATTCATTAAATGTGTCACATATAATTATGATAAAGAATTGTTTCACCTCGGACTCAAAAGATGCCAATATGGTTATATCCAAGCATGTGATGTCCTCATCATTCTCCCCTTCTTTCCTTGGGCCAAAAGTGACGTGGTGGCCTGGTGGAGGACGTTAGGAATACTTGGACTTGGCCCCCAATCTACTTCTTTGGTCCTCCATGCCTTCCATGTGTGTTTAACACTATTTTTGATCCATGTATGTATTTCTGAAATTGACAACGAATACACATCATGGTGCAGCATCAATTCATTAAATGTGTCACATATAATTATGATAAAGAATTGTTTCACCTCGGACTCAAAAGATGCCAATATGGTTATATCCAAGCATGTGATGTCCTCATCAGCGCAGGCACTTTATAGGGGTGGAGGAAGGGAGTTGAGGCGCCTGGACTTGAATCGCGGTGGCGGCGGTGCCATTCATGGCGGCGGGTTGGTGGAGCGGCAGTTTCCGACCGAAGGGAGGAGAAACGAGGGGGTGGCGGCTTGCACGTGGGAGGCAGAGGGTCGTGGGGAGTCGAGGGGCGTCGGGAAGCCGGGGCAACGGAAGATCGAGTGGTGCCCCACTAGAGCTCAAGCGGCGGCGCCAGTTGAAGGTTGAAGAGAAGCCCGACTGGTGGGGCCCACCAGTCAGTGAGAGGAAGGTAGGGAGTTAGGTCGGGTCGTCTGAAGAAAAAGGCCGACAGCATGCTGGGCTGGTGTGGGTCGGGCCCAAGGCTCGGCCCAAAGGAAAAGGACTGAAAGATTATTTTCAGAAATCATTTCGCGTGTAAAGATAAATCCAGAAAATTCTAGATAAATCATAAAAACCATGGAAAATGTTCTGGAAATCCCAAAA
The DNA here is from genome assembly GCF_000263155.2 of Setaria italica. Lineage (NCBI taxonomy): Eukaryota > Viridiplantae > Streptophyta > Magnoliopsida > Poales > Poaceae > Setaria > Setaria italica. Next base: position 15,237,846 of record NC_028451.1, read on the forward strand.
ATTCTAGGAAAAATCCCAGAGATAGATTGGGACACGAGGAACCCAAATAAAATATTTGGAGCTCATGAAAAGTATTCTAGAACTATCCAAAAAAAATGGATTAAGCTCAAGGAAAAGGAGAATAAATTCCAGAAAAACTGGAAAATTCTTAGAAGAACTTAGACAACGTCTAAACGTATTTTTAAAACTTTTTCACTCATGAAACACCAAGATGCATCAGCATGAATGCACAGACAGAGAACAACATTATTTAATTCTGAAAAACAAACAATTACTTTTCCTATACTAAATATCCTGTAAAGAAAATATATGTTGGCAAAAATTTTAAATTATAGAAAATCGTTGTTTAATTATTCCTTTTAATCACATCCTAAAATTCAAAAATTTCAGGGTGTGACATGATCCGAGCTTAATACAAGATCAAGTGTTTTGCACATCTATCATTTGTATATTTTTTCTTATATCTCCATTGTTTTTCAAGCCTTTGATCCAGGTTGCAGCCTAGGCAGCCCGGGTCCTGGATCCGCCACGGGATATCGAAGATCAAGTGTTTTGCACATCTATCATTTGTATAATTTTTCTTGTATCTCCATTGTTTTTCAAGCCTTTGATCCAAGCTGCAGCCTAGGCAGCCCGGGTCCTGGATCCGCCACGGGATATCGGTAGTGGCCTATGTTCTGCTCCAGAAATTTCATTTATTCATAATTCGGACTAAACATCATATATTCATATATGTCTATATGTCGCTTAATTGTTAGTGACTATATGCTCCTTGATTTCATTGATTTCATGAAAAGAAATTAAGAGGTTCCAGTTAGCCAGGAAGGGTATGGTACTTTATCGCAAACATAACAAAATACCGTCTTAAAGCAACATTGTCTAAATAACAATGCACCAGGCAATTTTTACCAAATTAATGAGCCACTATAATATTGTTAGTAAAGATCATAGATAAAAGATGATCTCCATAGGGAAAATAAAGCATCCAACTGGCAATACTGATGTGGAATGATGTTTGGAATGGATCTTATCTTAGGGATCAACTACCTAGATTATTCTCCTTTACAAACAAAAAATATGCTCCGTTTCTGGCAGATAGCACTCCACAGATACACTTTCATATAACACTATCCCAGCAGGCATCGGAGGAACTGCAAATTTTGCAAAGCAAAGTTGAACAAATACAGCAGCAAAGCAATGAAACAGACAGTTGGCAATACAGTTTGGGGAATAGAAATTACTCTTCAAGAAAGTATTATCTGCTATCATTCAGATCTATTACACCTCGAACTCCTTTCGATTGGATCTTGAAAGCTAAAATGACCAAAAAGCTAAAAATCTTCATGTGGCTAATCTTCAAAGATAGACTGAGTTCCAGAAACTACTAAGAAGAAGAAACTACAAGATTGATGGGGAAAATTGTCACTGCATGCGATGCAACCTAAATCTAGAGGAAACCACATATCACCTGTTCTTTGAATGTCCTTTCAGCAGTAGATGTTGGAACTTCGTTGGTATATCATGGGATCACTACCAGATTCTTTGCTACAATTAAGAAAGCTAAGATGAATGTCAACACCAATTTTTCATGAAAATCTTCACTATCTCAGCATGAAATTTGGAAACAGAGAAATGAACAAATCTTCAAAAGACCTTAGTCTTCATTCAGATCTTGGAAAATTTGCTTTCTGGATACTGTAAAGATTCACCTGCACAGATTTAGTCCTTTTAGTCATAAATGTATCCATCTGGCCGAATATCCTTCTGTAAAGTTGTTTCACTGACCTCTCTCTTCTCTCCTTCACTTGGCCTTTTTGTGGTTTTGTGCTCCACTACGCTACTGTAACACTTTATTTATTTATTTATTTATTTTATACTCACTCGTTCTTAAATATATGATGTTGTTGACTTTTTATTCCAACTTTGACCAACATCTATTTAATGAATTAGTTAAATAAAGTAAAATGAGTACCATTATGTCTATTGTCTAAAGTACTTTAGATTTAACACGTAGATTTATCTATTTGTAAAAATATTTGGAGAAAAGATGAATAGTCAAACGAATGAAACAAAGTCAATGGTGTCATATATTTAAGAATGAGGTAGTATATGAAATACAATACCACAGTACTAAATTTCCCCAAAGGAAAAATATAGAATGCCATTCTTCATTTCCTCTAGACATGAAATCATTGTTGTCACTATCTGCAACGTCCTCTTATAAATTCTTCCATCAATTACTTGTCAATCATAGCTGATTCAAATTTCAATCACATATTATCACACATGCTAAAGAAATATCACAACTAAGTCCCACTAAGCTTAAATTTTCCTCTAACTTGCAATTTCACTTGAACACTTCAATGCTTGAAAGGAACAAAAATAATTGGGATAATTTAGAAGGAAGCAGGCACCGGTTGGGATTTCTTACCTTTTTTTCCATTGACACGCGCAGACCTGGACATGAAGAGGCCACACCACCGAGCGGCCATCCTGCAGCAATGCAGCAACGAACAGGCAACTTGCCACAACCAGTCGACGTGGTAATCAAAGCAAACATGCAGTATTAGACCATCAACGAAAAAAAAAATTGATGTCTGTATTTTTGTGCAGGTAATCTTACATCGAGCTTTCTGAGACTGTCACTCATTGTTGCAGCAGGAAAATGATATTTTAAACCTAACATGCACGAGGAAATTATCGTTTTTCAATTAATTTGATAAATCAGCTGGGCAAATTAGTCAATTGCAGCCAGCTAGCTAATCCTACTTGTGTTGACATAAGGACATACTGGCATACTGCCAAGCTTCTCGCGGTGGACCAGTTAGAGTGTTGAACTCCGGGAGTCGACGAAACTCCTGTCCCGACCTGGATTCGAAGCACGGCACCTTCTTAGAACAAAGCTCGGGGGGAGTCTCGTCTTGTGGTCGAGTTTTTGTTAACATAAGGACTGAAAAATAACAGTACAGTGTGTTAAATCAACAGAGAGGAGGAAGCAATTTTTTTCAACCTTTATTATTCCAATTTAATCAGTATGTGTTGTCCATATTTGACTTGTTGACAAATAGAAAAAAGGTATTCTTTTGCTGCCACAGTTTCAGCAACAACCATGTAACCCTCTAATAACCATGTTATTCTATATGCAGTAGTGAGCAATCCAAATCCAGTTGCAACACAATGAATATACCAATCAGGGTAAACCTCAAAGCGGCTCTGAATTTAATGTTTACATCATTTGGGACTGATGATGAAACCTTTCTCAAATAAATATTTCTATGAAACTCAAGATCTCAGCGCCTATATCAAATAACTACTGCAAATGACTACCTTACATAAGATCCAAAAAAACTGAACTAATTGCAAACTAATACTAGCACCTATGCAAGACTGGCCTACAAGAGGCCACTTCGCACTGCTGCAATGTGCCATTCTGAATACCACATAGTTGTAATTACAGACATGTCGAACTTGCAATACAAAGTGGATGGTGTAGTAGTACTAAAGGGCTTACATACTCACCATTGCTTGGACAGCTGATAGGAGCCGTAGCGTAGCTCTGCAACAGAAAAATAACATGAGCAGGAGACTTGTGCAATTGCAGAGCACAAGCAAGGAATAGCAGTACATGGGATTGAAACAACTAATATCCATTTGATGTCACATAATAAATAACAGAGTCGGGTTGTATTACTTACGTATTGGAATCATGGTGCTCAGTTTTGCCTCGTCTTCCATCCCAATACTACATAATACAATTTCAACTGGCTGCTTCTTTCATGAGGAAAGGGGAAGCTCGATCAAGTTCAAAGAAATCTGATGATGGAAGTTATATCAATACCAGTGAGCCATTCATGCTGAAGACAGCAGGAGAAGGTAGAGCAGAAGACTTACATACAAGATAGAAGAGCAGAGAAGGTCATCCCTTCCGGCAATCAACTCCTCTGCGCCCTTTTCCATTGGCCTCACGCCGTTTTCCCTCCATGCTCCTGGGCCTACAGCTCCACCCTGTTTTCTGCGGCGTCACTGCCTGCAATTTGGATGGGCAATGAGGGACCTGCGGCTTCAGCATCCCTCTGACATACCAGAGGATCTGTTCCCAATCCGAATGTCCTGCTTGCTCCATAAATCTCGTTTTGGCAAGGTGACGTCAGCCTTGCTGCAGGAACCAAACATGTTCTCGCTCTCAGCTGCTGTTTTGTTCAGCACCAACAAAAACCTTCCAGGTCTGGCTATCTTAACTGTTCACGATGCGGCAAGAGCTGTTTCTGACGTATGCCTCCATAAAGTTTCAACCTCATGATTCAGAATTTGCATAACCAGATGAATTGAACTGAATTTTTACAGACACATAAATGCTAATGGTTAATCCTTTGCCAATCGAAAGACCTGTTCCCGGTGTGCGAAGCTTGGAATCGGATGTGAGCACATCAAAGCAGAAAACAAAGAATAGGTTTGCCATGCAATTTGCAAGTTACCAAAGCTATTTAAACTGCCACCAGGTAAAATGGCTTGGACAGAACAATATTTGCAGACACTCGGGAAAAACAATCTCCATTCACTTCCATATAAAGTTTATTACGCAGAAGAACTCCATTACATTGAAGAAAAGGGAAGAACTTGATTATATTAACAACTCGATTACATTTGGTAAGAACTCAATTACATTGAAGCCAAGATAAAAACTAGATTACATTGAAGACCAGATACGAACTAGATTACATTGAAGATGATGTAGTCATATCCTAGACACCTCACCACACACACAGGAGTTTTCAAAAAAAACTCAGGATACCGTGAAACCACATGCAGGTGCTCAGTCAATCTAGGTGAACCAGAAGTATTTTACATGGTAGGTATTCAGCAGACTCCACCGGTCTACCCCCCACCCCACCCACAAACAGACAAACAAAAAAAAATGATCCTAAGGTTAACTCACAACAATCAAGGGCTCAGAATTCGGTTCTCTTTTAGTTCTTCTTATCCAAGTGGTATAAGAACAACTCTTTTAGCAATTGTTGCATTTTCCATACCATGTGAATTTATTAACTTATTGACAATGGGTGCATTTTACGCTCCATCCTATCTGACTTTCAAATCATCTAAATTTCAGGCAAGTGATGGAAACGGGAGATCAATTTTTCAATGATCGATAAAGAGAAAAATCAAACTTTTAGAAGTTAGCTCTAATGATTTATTATGTAAGAAAAACTGTTAGTTTCATCAATGAGTTACAAACTAGTTCAGAAGATTTAGGAGATTATCATAAAGGATTAGTAAGATAGCTTAAATCTGGTACTGAAGAAAAGTGTGGTGGCAACTGTACAAGTCACATACTCCTATCTGACAAGAAGCTATTTTAGAGAGTAAAATGAAACAGAAAGGGTCAAGTTTCATTATATGGTTATTCAGTAAAATGAAACAGAAAGGGTCAAGTTTCATCACCATGTCAATTTATTAACTTATTAACAATGGCTGCATTTTACGCTTCATCCTGACTTTCAAATCATCTCACTCACAGGAAATTGGTAGAATTGGGAGATCAATTTTTCAATGATCAGTAAAGAGGAAAATCAAACTTTTTAGAAATTATGTATGCAAACTGTTCGTTTCATCCAGGAGTTGCACACTAGCCCAAGCTTCATTGCAAGCACCTATCCTCAACAGGATTTGCCCTCCAAGACCCCAGGGACACTGCTACCGACCGTAAAAAATTCTAACTGGTTCACACAGATTCACAGAGCATAAACTCCTGAGCAAGTGCGGTACCTACCTGAGCACTAACTAAGCATGCACTCCATGTGTGTGTATAAGTGAGTAGTAACTAGCTAACCTTAACGCCGATGATGCGATGGAGTCCAGATGGCCGGCAATCAGGCCGCCCAGAGGAAGAAACGACATGTCGGCGTCCAGTTCCCACAAGCGAAGAAGAATCGTCCGTGCATTGGTCCTGGTGTGGTCACCACACCGCCTCTGATAGGAACACCACAGTAGCAGTAGAAGCAGTCAGTAGTAGCAGCACCATCATCACACCAGCTTAAGTTGCGATTCGCCGGTGAAAGCTGTACCTGATGTTGGAGTTCCGGCTCCGGCTCCGGCTCTGGCTCTGGCTCTGGCAGAGGCGGTGGCACCAGAGAGCCGGTTATGGAGATACGGACTCCCCGCCGCATCAGCTCGACAAGGAGACGCGCTGTGTTGCGGGCGTCGTCGAGCCCGCAGTGGAGGCGGCCATCCCACTGCAGACCCGCCTCCCGGACAGCTTCTTGCAGGTTGCGCCGCCCAGCGCCAAACGCGGTCTCGAAGGGGATCCGGAGGTTAACCCACTGGTTGAAATACGATGGCTTGGAGATGTTCTTGAAATTGCATTCGAACTTCAGCATCGTCCGGCAGTCCCAATCACCCCAGGTGACGATGGCGAGACGGTTCTTGGCGACGCCCGCCGCCGCCAGCCACTTGTCGTGCAAGGCCAGCGCCGTTGCAAGATCCACGCCGCCGTCGACCTGCTCTTGCTGAATCCCCGTCAGCTCGGAGCAGAAAGCGGTGAGGACCGGGTGGTGCCGCGGCTTCACATAGGTGCGGAACGAGGAGAGCAGGCCGCCGGTGGCGGCGTCGACGAGGACCGCAGGAAATTCGATGATTTCCTGCGGGTAGATGCGCGAATCCTTCTCACAGGTAGCCTCGAAGTCGACGACGACGAAGTAGTCGAACTCCCGCATGCGGAAGTCCTGCTGCTGCGCCGCAGGATCTGCCGGCCCGGACGGTACGGCGGAGGAGAAGCTGAGCATGCCTCGAGCTGCAGTGGAGGCGTGAGGAAAGCTCTGGCGCTGCTGCTGCGAAGCCATGGCGCCACGCGCCGCCGGATCGGCCGGCCGGAACGCGGAGGAGGAGGGGAGGCAGAGCATCTTGTTCGCCGGATCTGCTGTGGTTGCTGGGAGCAAGGCTCTCCTTTGCGGTGGTTGCTGGGACGAATTGAACGCGATGCGGGCGATCTAGGTTGCCGAGAGAATTGCTTCGCGGATGATTTGAGATTGGATCCGAGGATTTGGATTTTTATTGCATAGATGCGGTGGCGGCGGTGGAAGGCGGCGGAGGCGTACGGACGGCGCACAATTTCCTCATGCCTGGCTGGCTCCGAGAGTCCGAGTCCGACTCTCAGGTGGAAGACTGGAAGTGATTTTGATTTTGACGCTAAATTAGGTAGGCCCCACCTGTCACCAGCTGGGCTAGGTTCCTGCTGTTGCTGCGGTGCTGAGCTGCTGATGACCGATGACTCCGATGAGTAACAGAAAATCTTGGGTATACGCGCTGAAATCGGAAAATTGCAAATCAGCTTCTTATTTATCGGCTAAGAATTTGACATGAATTTAAGAGAAATTTTGGTGCAACATAACAAATGTACCCTTCAAAAGCAACTGCGGCTACGTACGAAATTAGCCTATCCTTAGCTTATCGTTCTCGGAACGATCGACGGTTTATATGACCTATAACACTCACCTAACAATCGAGAGGGCTTTTCAATGACCATCAAATCCCATAATACTATATTTTTGCTCTCTCACCTTAATGATGGTCAAGTTTAATTAACAGTACCATAGTTGTATTTGTATAGTCTTTCATTTTACGCAAGATGTTTCAAACAGAGCTACGGATAGGTCTGCCTGACGGGACAGCCTAGCTCCCTCTCACGAGCTCTTCTCTTATGTGGGCAGTGGTGTCAACCAGTCGAGCGTAGAGCGTGGGGGCATATGCTGACCCGCCGTCCTAGCGGGCATGCCTCACCCTTGTGCCTCATCATGATGGCGCCAAGCGATATGATCTGGGCTGCGAGGACACCTATTTAAACTAGGAGCCGTGCACATGCACGGGTTATTAGCTGTTGATCTGTCTGAAAACGCATATATCTAGAGAAATTTTGTAAGCCGTACTAGTTGAATTAATCCATCTGAAAAGTGTAACTCAGGTCAGTAAGATAAAAAAAAAACACATCAATGAACAGGATATGTACTTCGAACTGAGGATTATGAAAGGAGCTTTGCGAATAGAACCGAGATAGTAGGAAATTTGTTGTGCACATACAACAACGAGAATTACAGTGTCAGTCCTAAATAAGTAAACAGAAATTTATTTTCTCCCATCCCCTAAACCAAGTTTGAAAGTCTACTGATCGCTTCAATCAAGTTGTATATGAATATTGAGAGACAGAAACATGGATATCGGCAGGGGCGTACCCAGGTATTGGCTACGAGGGGGAGGAGGGCTGATATGTCGCATCCGGTTTTAAAACAAAATCAAGTATTGCCTATATTAATACCAGGATCAAGTTTCACACATATAACACATATAGTGACGCTATAAGTGAATAACAGGAACAGTATCATATAAAAAAAATACAAAAAGACTTACAAGACTTTCAGAGAGACACAGCTTAAACTCTGGAAACGGAAGCTCCAAACTTCACAGGCACTCAACTAGGGGTTGCGTACGCCTAGAACTCAGTAGCATCTTCACAACATCTTCATAATATGTTCTTCTTCTGAGTAGCAGTGAGCAAGGGTGAGTACACTTATGGTTGGTACTCAGTAAGGCCACAGGAGCTAACCGGAGTAGTGATTTAATCCATCTTCAAGTTTAATTAATCATGTGAGGGTCTAGGCCGCTCTTAACCGTGAGCATGACTGATATATCAGTTTACACTCTGCAGAGGTTGTACATATTTACCCACAAGTCGTGTAAAAGTCAGAGAACTTTGGGCCCAACCATGTTGTGCTGATCAGGCACAATACCACACTTCCGAGGTGTGATTGCATAGGGACGCTACGAGGCCTTTACAAAGATTCCTTAGTAAGTGGTAACCCGCTAAGATTTCCGAAGCAGTAGTAGAGCATAAACCCTCTCTAGTGGGTTTAGTGTCTTAGCAAAGCCCAGTTCCCAACAGGACCAAGATAATACCCCATCAACTGCCGCCCCTCTTGCCCTTTCGGTAAGATTATCCCAGACCATTTGTGCCGTATAACATGCCACCATAGGTATGCATGGATGAATTAAACTTCAAGATGGCATTATTGATCCCTTGGTCGAGATCTCCATCAAAGGATTTTGATGTCTTTTTGCAACATCTCGTAAATGAGCTGTTGGACATTTGGAAGTCTGTCAATGCAAACGATGCTTGTAGTCATCAGTCCTTTAAACTGCATGCTGCGGTTATTGGTGCATGCATGATTATCTAGCACTGAGCACATTGGCGGGCTGAGTCATGAAAGGTTATTATACCTGTGTGTGTTGTGACATGGATCCTTGCTCAAGGAGATTGAAGAACAAGATATGTTATATTGGCCACTGTTGTTTCCTTCCAACTAACCATCCATGGAGAAGAAAGAAAGCAGAGTTTGATCGTAACACTGAAATCCGTGAGAGGCTAGAGCAATTTGCTACTGAGGAGCTTCAGCAGCAATTGGAGAAGGTTACAGACTATCGTACATACATCTATGGGTTCACTAGAAGGTTTGGACAGATCCGCGTATGGGGATGTACACCAAGATGTATCAAGAAACAGAGACAATGGTGCAGGACGGCATAGTCTACCTGGAATATAAGGAACTTGTCGAGGACAAGGAAACTACTCGTAGCAATTAGAGTAGGACTCTCTAGTCGAATCCGACTAGTACTCTTGTAAGACAACTGGCCTGTAACCCTGCTCCCCCCATATATAAGGGTGGGCAGGGACCCCCTCGAAACAAGTTCAACCCAATACAAGCAAACAAACACAAAGGGTGTAGGGTATTACGCGATCTAGCGACCCGAACCTGTCTAAATTGCGTGCCTACGTATACCATCGAGCTCCTACTTTCGGCAACACCCACCAACCAAACTCTACCTCGGGTACTCCCATGGTAGGTTGCCGAGTTAAAACACCGACAACTGGCGCGCCAGGTAGGGGCAGTCGCCAGAATTTCCCTTGCGAGTTCGATGGCCCAAGTCATCACCAAGCCCGCAGTCGTGTTCGAAGCGAGCGTGACGTTCATCTTCGACTCTTAGGTCTGCATCGCAGACAGCGCTGGAAGTTTCCACCGCTACATTGCGGAGGCTCCAGAGAAGAAGCTCCGCGACATCAACCTCCATCATCAAGCTACGGAGGATTTCATCGAGAAATTCAACAAATTTTTCGATCTCACCAGAAACAACTCCGAGTACAACTCGAATTCTACTACTCAGATTGGTTTCCACAAGCCAGCATCCTAGCTATCGTGCAAATCAAATCAAACTCCGAGCCAATTTCCGTTCAGGCTCCGTAACGTGGTTTCGGTCCATCAAGCAAACCTGTCCACATTGAAATCCCATTTGGACACGTTGGAAGACTGTGACTTCGAATTCTACTCAGCCTCCATCAAAGAAACTCCTTTATCAGGTCCACAGCAGGGCCTGGTGATCACTTCAACTCCACAAGGCAAATTTGTCTACTAGCCAGGCATGAAGCCATCTTTTCTTGCTTAGGACAATGAGTCACGCCTCATCGCCCACCTCGACGTTCTCCCATACCAGGAGGGAACACCCTTGTCTCCCATTCGTGAAGACGGTGGCTCTACGGAAGTCATCACCTCAAGCTCCGGTAGCTACTCTCCAGAAAGAGAACTCTTTGCCCCTATCACCGCAGGCAACAACGAGGACGACAAGCAACCACAATCGGAGAGCAATCCTTAACGGGAACATCACCCAGACGACGTTTCACAGGATGAGCTCTCTGCCAACGTCGCTGGGGAAGAAACTGAAGGTTAGAGAACCTGACGGCGAGCAAGGAATACATCGAGAGCAGAGCGTCATAGGCAATTGGCAGCACAACTCCCGATCATGAACCTAGACAAAGCTTTTGAAGCAATTTAAGGGTGGCAACATCGAATGCCTCTCACTACTGTCGCCTCCATCAACCTCATCACTTATGCCATGCCACAAGACAAATACACCGCAATACTATCAAAGTTAGCGGAACGATGTTACGAACTACTCGACAGGCATAACTTGATTCCCTCAGTATCACATACCCCGTCGATGCGTAGTAAGCATGGCAGTAGTTAGAGAGACCATGCAAGACCATCCGCTCGACTATATGATGATGCTGGATAGTATTGGGATACAATCAAAGGCCACAGGCAAAATCGAGATGTAGGCCGAGGAGCACAACAGCACAGAGATATACCTGAGGGTAGTCAGACAGCCTCCGCGGGAGGCAGACGCCACCACAGAGCTGATCCCCAACCCTCACAACCAATTGGAGACATGCAACAGAAGATAAATAGCAACCACGATGCTCGTAACATTATTGACGAACGGCGTCACGAACGCGAAGTCGAAGCTGACTACAGAGGAGACAACAACAATAGTTTCCCCGCTTTTACTAACCGGGTTAGAAGGACTATCTTGCCTAAGAAATTCAAACCTTTGGGCATTTCAAAATACGATGGCAAGCAAGATCTAGTTCAATAGCTACGATGTTACTAATTATCAGTCCAAGCTATAGGGGGCACCAATGACACTAAGGTCATCTATTTCTCCATATGCATGAAAACTACACCACTAACTTGGCTTGAGTCTTTGAAGCCAAATTCAATCGATTCATGGGAAGACTTAAAAAAGGCATTCACCAACAACTACGCGGGAGCTATGTCTCGTCCAAGCAACAGTATTGACTTGGCACAAGTCAAACAAGGATGGGATGAAACTTTGAGAAGTTACCTACGTCGTTTCTTCGACAAGAAGGCCACCATCGTGGACATCTCGGAGCAAGACGTAATTGATTGTTTCTAGAACGGTCTCTACGATCGACGTATGTTCCAAGACTTTGGCAGGCGACGCCCCCAGGACATCAAATCACTTAAGATTATGGCTCAATCCTGGGCGGATAAAGAAGATAAAGAAATTGAGAGGTTCGAGTCGAATCACAATCGAAACCAGCATAATAATTATCAAGGCAATGGTCAAGATCACGACAAGAACCGCAACAGCGACCACCGAAATAACTACTCAGGAGGTTAGAATCACAAACGCAAGCCAGATAATACCGTCACAACAATATCTCACTCAACCAAGAAAGGATCCAACAGACACGAAGACAGGCCTACTTTTAGTGAGCTCTTGAAAAAGCAGTGCCCATGGCACCCATACCACAAGCATGTGGCGATAGACTGCTACAGCCTACGCAGAGTCATAAAGGATCTACCAGAACCCTCGAGTACCAACGACAAGGGAAAAGCCAAGGTAGATGAAGGTGAAGATGGTGAAAGCAAGTTCCAAACTCCATCCAAGACCATCAATGTCATCTTTGGCGGAATTCCGAGCACCACCTCCAAGCGATCACAGAAACTAGTCTTAAGAGAGATTAGGTCCATCGAACCTGTCATTTCTACACCACTCAAGTGGTCTGAAGTTCAGATCACCCAGGAAGGATCAATGGACAAACTTCTCAGAGCCAGGTCAATTGCCTCTCATCCTGGACACAGTCGTTGCAGGCTCCAGACTTACCAAGGTACTCATCGACGACGGTAGCGGCCTCAATGTTCTGTTCGCCAAGACTTTGCAAAGATGGGCCTCAACATCATGGAGATGCTCACCCCTACGAACTCTTGCTTCTATGGGATTTTTCTAGGCAACACAGCCATAGCTCTCGGACAAGTAGTCCTCCCAGTCACTTTCGGGACCAAAGAGAATTTGTTGGAGGTATGCCCTAGAGGCAATCATAGAGATGATGATATTCTATTCATATCCATGATTTATGTTGTGTTCCTTGAATATCCATTAAAGGCTACTTGAATTGATTTGCAATTATGTGAATTGTGTGTGAAACTCTTTACTTGTATGGGTATTCTAAAGTTGTCCCTAGTCGGAGTTCATGTGAGGACACACATGAATATTAGACTAGCACATGTATTAGTTGATGACTATGTTTCACAAGTCATGGACATGGAGATGTTGAACTAATAATGTGGGCACATGTGGAGACATGTGCTAGAACTGACCCAACACGAGAAGTAGTTCTGTTTTTTAAACAACATATACGCTCTGTCCTTAGACCTGAGATTGTCGCATGTATTCAAGATGTGGATCGACTTACTTATGGGCTATCAAACGCTACGCCGTAACAGGGTAGTTATAAAGGTAGCTTTTGGGTTTGTCAAGAAGCATGCTATGAGACATGGTCAATCAAGATGGGATTTGCCCCTCTCTGATTGAGAGTGATATCTCTGGGCCCCTCGAGTGATCGGATCCGAAAATACATGGCCATGCTACGTACAGTTAAGAGTTAACCTACAAAGGGATTCCGAATCACAGGATCGAGAAAGAGCGGTCGGCTTGAAGCTAGACCAAATATCGTGAGGCAAAGGGAATAGCATGTATATAATGTTGTGATGGTTCGTCTGATATGATCTTCGTGTGCGTATAGGAGTTGGCACGTCTTGCTAGAGGCCGCTACCGACTATTGGGCTGAGTAGGAGTACTCGGGCCATGTCTATACGTATCCGAACCCATAGGGTCGCACACTTAAGGGGCTGGAAGCCCAATTCGTATGTGATCCAAGTTGGATTAGGTTTAGAAGTACTAATGGGCCTCGGCCCCTGAGGCCCATTAGGAACCTCTATAAATAGAGGGGTGGGGGCGCCCTAGGGTTTACACCTTTTTGGCGAAACTCATCTGCCGCGCCTCCCACGCCCTCGCTTGTTGCAACTCACGGATCTAGCAGTCCGGCTTGCGACGCTTCCTCCCTGCACGTGTGGATACCTTGGAGGTGTTGCACCTGCAGCACTTGGACGAGCCGCCGCCGAGCCATGATGAGCCGCCGACGAGCCACGACGAGCTGCGGCACGAGGGAGATCTTGCTGCACGTGGACGAGCTGCTAAGGAGTTGTTGGACGTCGACGTGATCGACTACGTTGATCGACTTCACTGCATCGACGCAAATCTACATCTTCTGCACCAGTAGTGCGTCGAGTGGTAATCCCGTGATCCTTATACGGCAATTTTTCTGGTTTACGCGGTAGAAATTTTTGATTTGCGCTAGTGTAGCCTACCTCGTGTCCCAACAGAATTATCATACCGAGTACATTCGGTTTGAGGTAGCGAACTTTGAGACTTCATATCACGCCATTCTTGGAAGGCATGCATTGGCCAAGTTCATGACCATCCCGCATTATGTGTACCTGCTACTCAAGATGCCAGGACCCAAGGAAGTACTATTCCTCCGCAGAGACTTGAGAAGATCATATGAATGTGACACTAAAGTAGTTGAACTAGCTGCAGCTATTCAAGTACCTAGTCCAATGCAACAAGTCTTCGCTGCTTCAAAGAAACTCTCCCCGACAGAACTCGAAATCCCAGAAAACAAGTTGGGCACCACCAAGGTCAAGCTGGTAAGTGATGTGGACTTCAAAACCATTAACCTTGAGATCGGCAACACCTTTAAGACAACACTGATTGGAACGGGGCTAGATGCGAAATAGGAAAGCATGCTCATCAGCTTCCTTCGGGCCAACCGGGACATCTTCGCATGGAAATCGGAAGATATGCAAGGTGTGCCCAAGGAGCTGATCGAGCACTCACTAAATGTAGACCCCAAGGCTACTCCAAAAAGACAAAGACTATGAAGATTTGCCCGAGATAGAAGGGAAGCCATCAAGCAAGAGCTGGCAAAACTACTCACGCCAGGCTTCATAAAAGAAGTTTTCCATCAAGAGTGGTTTGCCAATCCTGTCCTGATCCGCAAGAAAAATAACAATGAGTGGAGGATGTGTGTCGACTACACAGATCTCAACAAACATTGTCCAAAAGATCCCTTCGGACTCCCAGGAATCGACAAGGTCGTTGACTCCACGACTGGATGCGCACTACTTTGTTTCCTAGACTGCTACTAGGGATACGACCAGATAGCACTCAAGGAAGAAGACCAAGCCAAAACCACGTTTATCACCCCGTATGGAGCTTTCTACTACACAACAATATCCTTCAGGCTAAAAACCACATGCGCCACCTATCAACGCGCAATTCAAATGTGTTTTGAGAAACATCTACATTGTAATGTGGAGGCATACGTGGATGACTTGGTAGTCAAAATTAGAAATTCAGATGACCTCATCGTTGACTTAGAAGAAACTTTCAATAGTCTACGGACATTCGGGTGGAAGCTCAACCCAACGAAGTGCGTCTTTGGTGTACCGTCGGGAAAGCTACTCGGGTTCATCATCAGCCACACGAGTATGGAAGCAAATCTTGAGAAAATATCCACCACCATCAATACGGAAGCTCCATCCAGCATCAATGATGTCCAGAAGCTTACGGGTGCATGGTGGTCCTCAACAGATTTATCTCAAGACTTGGAGAACGGGGCCTTCATTTCTTCAAACTACTCAAGTGAAAAGACAAGTTTCAATTGTCTGAGGAGGTAGACAAAGCCTTGCAGCAATTGAAGGATTTCTTGTCAAAGCCACCGATCCTCACAGCACCTACTATCAATGAAGACTTGATGCTATACATCGTTGCAACTACTCACGTCGTAAGCACGGCAATAGTAGTCAATAGACCTGAAACAAGCCATGTATAAAAAGTACAACAACCGGTCTACTTTGTCAGTGAAGTACTCTCAGATTCTAAAACATGGTGTCGGCCATACACCTAAGGGCCCACCAGAAGACTTGTACGGACCCACACCAGGAGATGTACACCGAATCATATCAAGACATGGAGACTACAGTACAAGGTGACGTAGTCTACATGGACTTCAGGAAACTAGTTGAAGACATGGAAACTACTCCTCCGAGTTAGAGTAGGACTCTCTAGTTGAATCCGACTAGTACTCCTATATTACAACTACCCTGTAACCCTGTTCCCCCAATATATAAGGGCGGGCAGGGACCCCCCTCAAGACAGGTTCAATCGAATACAAGCAAACAACATACAGGACGTAGGGTATTACGTGATCTAGCGGCCCGAACCTGTCTAAATCACGTGTCTGCGTACACCATCGAGCTCCTGATTTCGGCGACACCCACCAACCAAAAATTCTACCTCGGGTACTCCCTAGGTAGGTTGCCGGGTTAAAACACCGATAGTTGGCGCACCAGGTAGGGGAAGTCACCAAAATCTGCCAGGCGAGTTCGATGGATCAAGTCATCATCAAGCCTATGATCGCGTTCAAAGCCGGCGCGACTTTCGTCTTCAGCTCCTGGGTCTGCATTGTCAATGACGATGGAAGTTTCCATCGCTACATCACAGAGGCCCCGGAGAAGAAGCAACTCGATGTCACCCTTTGTCGACAAGCTACGGAGGATTTCGTCAAGAAATTAAACAAAATTGTCAATCTAACAAACAACGAGCTCGAGTACAACTTGGACTCAACAACAACTCGGGATGCCTCTCACGAGCAAGCAAATAGGCCATCGCTCGGACCGAATCAAACTCCGAGTCAATTCCCATTTGAACTCCGAGACATGGCTTTGGTGTATCAAGCAACCTTATCCAAGTCATAATCCGGATTAGAGACAATTGAAGACCACAATATCAATTTCTAATCGGATTCCATCGAAGAAACCCCTTTATCAGGTCCGCAGCAGGGCCTGGTGTTTACTTCAACTCCCCAAGGCAGATTCATCTACTAGCCAGGCATGAAGCCTTCCTTCCCCGACCAGAATGACGAGTCATGGGTGATCGCTAACCTTGAGATCCTACCATACCAAGAGGGAACCACCCCTGTCACCAATCTATGAAGAAGATGACTCTACAGAAGTTATCACCTCAAGCTTTGAGAGCTATACTCCAAAAAGCGAACTTTTCACCTTAATTACAAACGGGGAAGAAGGTGAACAACATCAACCAAGAACCCCCCAACGAGAGCGTCACCCAGATGATGTATCACAAGATGAATTATCTGCCAACATTGTCGAAGAAACCGAAAGCCAAAGGACTCGGCAGAGGGCAAGAAACACACAGAGAGCAGAATGACGCCTTCAACTAGCTGCCAAGCTCCCAATTATGAACCTTGATAGAGCATTCAAAGTTGTGCAAATGTGACAACACAATATGACAGTCACTACTATTGCCTCCATCGACCTCATCACTCGTGCTATGCCTCAAGACAGGTACAGTACTCTGATAGCACAATTGGCGGAACACGCCTATCAATTACTCGACAGAGCAACTCCAATTCCATCAATTTCCCACACCCCATCGGGGTGTAATCAGCATGGCAGCAGCAGAGACCACGCAGGACCTTAAGCTCGACCACACGAAAAGGCCAGACAACACGGGGGCATAATTCGGCCTCCGAGACAAAATAGAGACGTACTCGAAAGCCCAAGACAATACAGAGAAATGCCAGAGGGTAGTCGAACAGCTTCTAGGGGAGGTGCTCACCACCCTAAAGGTGACCCTGAATCTTCGCTCATCAATGGTGAATCTCAGGAATAAAATTAACAGTAACCGTGATGCACGCGACATCATCAACAATCAGCGTTGGGTGCATGAACTTGAAGAAGACTACAGGGGTGATAACAATGATCATTTTCCTACCTTTACAAACCAGGTTAGGAGCATAATCTTACCAAAGAAATTCAAACCCCCGGGTATCTCCAACTACGTCTGCAAACATGACCCAGTTTAGTGGCTCCGCTGCTACTCGATGGCGGTCCAGGCTGCAGAAGGGACCGACAACATAAAGGTCATCTACTTTCATATATGCATGAAAACTGCGCCACTGACCTAGCTCAAATCCTTGAAGCCAATTTCCATCAACTCCTAGCAAGACTTGAAATGAGCTTTCACCAGCAACAACGCAGGGGAAATGCAGCGCCCCGGTAACAGAATAGACTTGGTGCAAGTCAAGCAGCAATGAGATGAGTCACTACGCAGCTATCTACGTCGTTTCTTTAACAAAAAGGCCACAATTGTAGACATCTCAGAACCAAACATGATAGAATGCTTCCAGAACAGTCTCTATGATTGCCGCATGTTCCAAGACTTTGGTAGGTGCCGCCCAGCGGATGTCAAGACACTCAAGATCATGACCTAGTCATGGGCAGATGAGGAAGACAAAGAACACGAGGGGTTCGACTCAAATCGCAATCGCAGCCGTCACAACAACAATAATCATGGCAACAACCAAGAGCAAGACAGAAACCGCAATGGCGACCACCGAAACAACTACTCGGGCAACCAAAAACCACAAGCACAAGCCCGACAACACCTTCGCAACAATTACAAACTCAAGTAAGAAAGGGTCTAATAGAAATAAAGATAGGCCTACATTCAACAAGCTGCTGAAAAAGCAGTGCCCGTGGCATCCGCATAGCAAGCACACTGCGATAGATTGCTACAGCTTACACAGGGTAATGAAAGATTTGCCAGAACCCCCGAACAATAACAACGACAAGGGGAAAGGCATGGTAGACGAAGGTGAAGATGGCAAAAACAAGTTCTAGATCCCATCCAAGACCGTCAACGTCATCTTTGGCGGGATCCCAGGCACTTCCTCTATACGGTCCCAAAAAGTAGTACTTGGAGAGATCATGTCCATTGAGCCCGCTACTCCCACACCCCTCAAGTGGTCCAAGGTAGAGATTACTTTCTCCAATAAAGAGCAATGGACAAGTTTCTCAGAACCAGGATAGTTCTCCCTCATCCTGGACCTAATTGTCGCTGGCTCAAGACTCACCAAATTACTCATCGGTGGCGGGAGTGGCCTCAACGTCAATTTTGCCACAACTCTAAAGAAGATGGGCCTCGACATTACTAACATGCTCACCCCAACGAACTCCCCATTCTATGGGATCGTCACAGGCAATGCAGCTATACCGCTTGGACAAGTAGTACTACCAGTTACCTTCGGGACCAAGGAGCACTACCACACAGAGTACATAAGGTTCGAGGTAGCAGACTTCAAGACTTCTTATCGCGCTATCCTCGGAAGACCAGCACTGACTAAGTTCATGGCAATCCCACATAATGTTTACCTACTCCTGAAGATGCCAGGACCTTAGGGAGTACTCTCCCTCCGTGGAGACTTACGAAGATCATACGAATGTTGAGCTGGCGGCAACTACTCAAGTACCCAGCTCAATACAACAAGTCTTCATTGCTTCAAAAAAGCTCTCCCTAACGGAACTCGAAATCCCAAAGAACAAGTCGGAAGCTACTAAAGTCAAGCTGACAAGTGATGTGGACTTCAAAGACATTGACCTTGAGACCGACGACTCCTCCAAGACAGCCCTGATTGGCACAGGGCTAGATGCCAAATAGGAAAGCGTGCTCGTCAGCTTCCTTCAGGCAAACCAAGACATTTTTGCATGAAAACTGGCAGATATGCCAGGTGTGCCTAAGGAGTTGATCGAGCATTCACTCAACGTAGATCCTAAAGCTACTCCAAAGAGACAGCGACTACGCAGATTTGCCCAGGATAGAAGAGATGCCATCAAGAAAGAGCTTGCAAAACTACTCGCGGCAGGCTTCATAAAATAAGTCTTCCATCCCGAGTGGCTCGCCAACCCAGTCATAGTCTGCAAATGAATGGAGGATGTGTGTGGACTACACAGACCTCAACAAGCATTGTCCTAAGGATCCCTTCAGGCTCCCAAGGATTGATCAAGTCATTGACTCTACAGCTGGATGTGCATTACTCTACTTCCTTGATTGCTATTCAGAATATCACCAGATAGCTCTCAAGGAAGAAGACCAAGCCAAAACTGCGTTTATCTCCTCTTTTGGAGCTTTCTGCTACAAATCAATGTCCTTCGAGTTAAAGAACGCAGGAGCAACATAGCAACGCACCATCCATATGTGCTTTGAGAAACAACTTCACCGCAATGTGGAAGCGTATATGGATGACGTGGTAGTCAAAACCAGAAATCCAAATGACCTCATCACAGACTTGGAATAGACCTTCACCAGCCTGCGAGCATTCCGGTGGAAACTCAATCCTAAAAAATGCGTCTTTAGCGTACCATCAGGGAAACTACTCGGGTTCATCATCAGCCACAGAGGCATTGAAGCAAACCCCGAGAAAATTACTGCCATCACCAATATGCCAGCTCCGTCCGACATTAAGGATGTCCAGAAGCTGACAGGATGCATGGCAACCCTCAATAGATTTATTTCAAGACTTCGAGAATGGGGCCTCCCCTTCTTCAAACAACTCAAACAGCAAGACAAATTCCAGTGGACAGAAGAGGCAGATAAGGCTCTGTTACAGTTAAAAGACTTCCTATCAAAGCCACTAATCCTCACAACGCCAACTCCAAATGAAGACTTGTTGTTATACATCGCTGCTACTACTCATGTCTTAAGCACAACAATAGTAGTCGAAAGGTTGGAACCAGGTCACGTATACAAGGTCCAGAGACCAGTCTACTATGTCAGTGAAGTACTCTCAGATTCCAAGACCTGGTACCCACCAGTCCAGAAGCTACTTTACGCCATACTACTCACCTCGCGGAAACTGCGACACTACTTCTAGGAATACAAGATCTCCGTGGTCACTGATTTCCCCCTAGGCGAAATCCTCCATAATTGAGATGCCACGGGAAGAATCTTGAAATGGGCAGTAGAACATGGAGCGCTCTCCCTAGAATTCAGGCCGCGAACTGCGATCAAGTCTCAGGCTCTAGTCGATTTCATGGCAGAGTGGAGAGAAAATCAACTACCAACACCAGCAGAACGCCTAGAGCATTGGGTCATGTACTTTGATGGGTCACTCAAACTCGAAGGCGCTAGTGAGGAGTAATCTTAATATCCCCCAAGAGTGAACAACTCAAGTACGTTCTCTAGATATTTAGGGAGGTATCTAATAACAAAGCCGAGTACGAAGCACTACTACATGGGTTACGCCTAGCAGTATCCCTTGGGATCAAGAGATTACTAGTTTATGGTGACTCGCTAGTAGTCATCAACCAAGTTAACGATGAGTGGGATCGCAACAAAGAGAACATGAACGCGTACTGCAAAGAAGTACCCAAGCTGAAAAATAAATTTTCAGGCCTGGAGTTCCATCACATTATCCGTGACAACAACGTCGTTCCGGACATCCTGTCCAAGATGGGTTCAACATGCGCTCAAGTTCCAGCAGGTGTCATCATCCACGAGCTTCGCAAGCCATCCATCATGGAGCAGGCACCCTCAGCAACCACCGATCGTAGTCCCATGGAACCAGACCGGGAGGTTATGATGATTGATGCGGATTGGAGAACACCATTTATTGACTATATCAAAGAGCACAAACTACCCTCAGACAAAACACAAGCAGAACAAGTCTTATGGCAAAGCAAAGGCTACATACTCGTCGGAGACAAGCTATAGAGAAGAGGCGCATCTTCAGGAGTAGTCATGGAGTGCGTCACACGAGAGGATGGCAAGGACATATTGGAAGAAATACACAAAGGGATCTGTGGTAACCATGCATCTTCGCGCACAGTAGTTGGCAAGGCCTTCAAAGTAGCATTTTACTAGCCCACCACATTAGCCGATGCAAAGGCACTAATCCGTCGATGCCAAGGTTGTAAATTCTTTGCAAAGCAACAACATGTCCCTGCCTACAAGCTTATCATGATACCTCCAACATGGCCCTTCGCATGTTGGGGTCTCGACATGATCGGACTACTCCCAACTGCGCTTGGAGGATTCAATCGAGTACTCGTAGCCATTGACAAATTCACCAAGTGGATTGAAGTGAAGCCAGTCACCTGCCCCAAAGCAGATAGAGTACTCAACTTCCTCGATGAGATCATCTACCGCTATACCCTACGTCCTGTATATGTGGATTGTATTGCTTGGTATGAGAATCGATATCCTCGGCAGATGCCCTTGGCCGCCTTATCTAGGCTGATGACCAAGAGTTATAAGTTGGTTTGAATCTGATCTCCTCAGTATTACATGGAAGGTAACCTAAGTTGGATTACAACACGCGTTCCATAATATCCGGGTAGATTTGCACAGTCCAGTTGCCTTGACGTGCACTCCAAGTAACTTCATATCCCAAACCCACACGCCCTGGTCGGGTAGGCTCACTTGTCAGGTCCGGCCAACATCCTGGTCAGTGGGGACCCATGGGGTACCCATATCAATCAGCAAGATCCCTAGAGCAGCTACTTTGTCCAAGGTGTTGGCGGCCTCGTTCTCCGCCCACGCGATGTGCGTGACCGTGAAACCCTGAAACTTTTGTTCCAGGTTCCGAACAAGCTAGAGGTATTCCACCAGCTCTAGCTACTGGGCTTGGTACTCTTTCTCCACATGGCGTGTGACAACCTGAGAATCACTCTTGATGAGGAGGTGCCGCATTCCTAGTGCTAACAATTTCTGCAGCGCGAGGACGAGCGACTCGTATTCGATCATGTTGTTACTGTAGGGGAAGTTGTAACGCCCGTAAAAAATTACCAATTTAAATCACTCGATAAAAATGCATTCCAAAATTTTCCGACCGTTGAGCCCGACAAATCTTTTCCTTCCCGTCGGATTCGCCGTTCTGGCCCCGACGTCGTCGACCCTCTTTTCTTGTTCCCCATATTTCTCACCGCGTGCCCGTCAAATCCATCACGCGTACCGTCAAATCCCGCAACTTTCACCGAACCGCCCCTCCCTTTTTCCTCCTCTTCCTCCTTCTCCTTTTTTCCCCTCACTTCTCTCTCTTTTCCTTTCTTTCTCCTTTCTTTCTCCTTCCTCCTTTCTCTCTCTCTTTCTTCTTCCTGCTGCCGCCCCCTTTTTTCTTTTCCTCTGGCGCTTGGCGCCTGGCTGCCTGCCACCAGGGCGCCGGGCCACGCGCCTGGCCGCGTCGCGCCCCACGCCCGCGCCCGCCCGCGTCTGCGCCCGCCACCTGCCTGCCCCACCCGCGCCACGCCCGCGCCGCACCGTGCCCGCCAGCACCCGGCCACGCTCGCTCGCGTGCCGCATCGACCCCACCCCACGCACTCGTCCGCACGCCAGAGCCCGCACGCGGTCAACCGCGCCGCGCCGCTCGCTCCGCGCCACACTGCCGTCGCGTTGCCGCCCTGTGCGCCGGACTCCCCACCGGCCACCGCACGCCGCCCCCTCCCAGCACGCCTCCCCACGCTGGTCGCCACCCCTGTGCCCTCGTCGACCGCGCCGCCACGCCATCCACGAGCTTCGCCACTCCGGCACGCCACCGGTCGAAAGTCCGGCCGCCATCAACACCTCCGCCCTCCGCCCGCCTACTTCCGCCGGCTATAAAAGCCGCCCGAGGCCAGCCTCCACCTCCCACACCTCAAGCTCGCCCGACCACCCACCTTCCGCCTCCATGCGCCGACTGCCGCCGCCGCCAAGAGCTCCGCCCGCCACCTCCTCACCCGCCGCCGTCCCCCTTGCTTCGGCCACCAATCGCCCGAGGTGACCCCTCAAATGGGTTCCCCATCCTCTCCTCCCCCTCCTCCGCCGCTCGTCCTCGCCGCCGGCAAGTTGAGCCGGCCGGCCCGCCGCCGGCCGTGCCCTTCCCCCACCTCTATTCCAAGCAGAGGAAAGATGAAGGGGAAAAGAACTTCAATTTTCGATCTGCACCTCTATTTTCCTTTTACAATCCGGTCCTTCCACCTCTCTCCAAGGATTCTCACGGATGAGCCCTTCCACTTTTCAGAATAATTATAAATAGGTCCCCGGTTCTCGCAATTCAGTCCTAAACCTCCTAATTAAGCCCCTAATCCCTGTTTAACTCGTCATTTCATGCGCCAAACTTCCTCCAATTAATCCCAAATTCGACCACGGCCTCCTCTCATATATTTCCACCGAAGCATATCCAAATTTCATGAAAATACTCCTCCTACCTATTTTTCGTTCACATTTCCTGTTCAGAGCTCAACGGGTAAAATCTTATTTCCTGTTTATTTATTGTGTGCTCATTTGTGTGTGCCGTAGATCGCGGAGTACTCGAGGAGGAGCATGAGGAGGAGTTCAACCGCGAGCCCGAGGTCGAGGACCAGTACCGCGAGCAAGAGCTCCCGGAGGGCTTTGAGAACGGCAAGTCCAACCTTACCCTTTGATACATATTTACTACCTAGTTTTTCAAACACAACCTATTGGCCTGTTTTATAATTTATCACAAGACATGGTTGGATAGCCACCCCTTGATTGTTATGATTATTCCTTGTTGTCCTATATTTGTCTCTAAATATGAGTTGCTCTGTTTAGATGATAAATACTGCTAGAATGCTTAGGAACTCGTCACTCGACTTCAATCATGACTACCCTTGTTTATTCAGAAAATAAATGTGTGAGTGTATTCAACTGAGGAGATGGGTTTTCGGGTGTAAAGAGAAGAGATGCATAGATGAGATGGATGGGTGTTTCTTGTGTGAAATGCCAGAATGTTGAGCTCGTACCTTAGTGGTTGAGTAAGGTTGAGAGATATCCATCTTGTCATGGTTAAGGACCGAGTTGATGTGTCATCTTGCCTAATTCAACCATCGTGCAACCACTCAACCGTTGTATGGGCAACGGCTTAGCATAAATCCCACTAGCTAAACTGTTAGTCTTCAGGTGTGCTGGTGAGCAACGGGAGCCCATGGAAAAGGAGTAAGCTCTTGGTGACTTAGGTCCCGGTTCCGGCCTCGTGGATAGGTCGTTAACCCCTTGGGTGCTTCTGTGTTGACTAATCAGTGTTGGCTAAGGTGGGTAATGGCTTTGTTAGGATCCGCACCGGCACCAAGGTGTTCGTGCTGCGGTACCCTACTTGTGGGAAAAGTGTACAACCTCTGCAGAGTTAAAACCTATCCGAGTAGTTGTGTCCACGGCATTGGACGAGTTACGGCTTGGTCACATAACTAGCATTTGGAGATGGTTGGTTTTTATGGTGTGTGTTGGATTTTGGAAGTGTCCGGCAGTTGTGTCGTGCGCTACGGCGGACGGGGAGTCCGGTAGCGATAAAACCTGGATCCTTTGTGTAGGATCAACCCCACTTAATGTTTCGGTTACTAAATAAAATACTTTGTGAAAACTCTTTGAAAATGAACCCTTGCATGTGTTGAAAATCTAGCTTTATTGCAAATGAACCTTAACCTTATCCATGTTGTATCCTGTGCATGTTCTTGCTGTATCCTCCTCCGTGGATGGGGTTGGACTTGTTGAGTACCTTTGTACTCACCCCTGTTTTGTTGCTTCAGAGGAGGATCCGGACTACGTCACCGAAGATTTCGAGTAGGAGGGTGCGTCTGCACCCAACGCTGCCTCCGGTGTTGGCCCTTTTGCAGGATGCTTCCGCTGACGCATAGTTCCGATTGCAGCCCGGAGTCCGACTGGACTGCAACTTGGATTTGTATTGTTATCGCTTTAGTTTTACTTTGGGTGTGGCTTGCCCGCCCGCTCCTTCGGGAGCTGTACGGTTTCTGAACTATCTGTTGAATAAATGTGTTATCAGCCTTTTAGGACTGATAATTGGATCACATTTAGTCTCTACTTATGTGGGGACGCTTCAGAAGTCGAGGTGGAGAGCATATCGGATCTCTTGTTTGGAAGGAGAGGATAGGATCACCGCAGCCCCGGCACCGGAGATGCCCCACGTGTCATCAATGAGCATGGTCCAGGCTGGCTCGGCCACCGAAGGTCTGCCGATGGGCACAGTCGGCATCCAGTCAGTGATGAAGTCGGCGAGGGCTTGGGACCTTATGGTGCTACAGGAGATAAATGAAAGCGTGATGCTGCCCATTTGCTGATGTGGTTGATGGCCTCCTAATTATCGAAGACATCACGAAGTGGGTATGATGTCGGAATGGTGATGGGGTGCACGGTGAAGTAGAGCTTGAGCTTCCAGAAGGCCATGACGACGGTGTATGCCATAATCTCCAGCTTGGTGGAGCGCAGCTTGGCCCCTACCAATGCTTTAGAAATGTAGTACACTAGCGTCTATTCCTCTTTCCCCCATCGGGCGCGTTCCTCCACTAGGACCGCACTGACCGTGCCCTCCGCTGCGGCAATGTAGAGCAGGAGCGGCGCGGAGGGGGTGGGGTAGGTGATGACTTCCGGGTGCTCGAGGTACTGCTTGACCTCACGGAAGGCCTGCTGTTGTTCCTCCATCCATCAAAACGGATAAAAGCCCCTCAACACCTTAAAGATCGGTCAATGAAGGGGCTCAAGGCTGCGAGTCGTCCCATCAAGCGTTGCACCTCACATACGATGCTTGGGGGCTCCATCTCCCATATGGCACGGATCTTGTTAGGGTTCACCTCAATCCCCCTCTGGGAGACAAGGTAACCTAGCAGCTTCCTGGAGCGTACCCTGAAAGTGCATTTCTCGAGGTTGAGGTGCAGTTCGGTCCTCCGCAGGTTGGCAAAAGTCTCCCGTAAATCGGAGAGGTGGTATTGTTGACGCAAAATCTAACCTCAGGCTTCTGTGTTGAACAACACGGAGTACCTAGGAGATCTGCTTAACTCCAGTACAGGCTCCAAATCAGCTCGCGAGTGGTGTAAGGCGTGCCAGTCAATTTTACCTCAAAATTGACAATGTAAACATTAAATTATTGAGCCGATCGGCAGTGAAGCCTTTCAAACTTATGGCCAGGCGTTCTTGGAATAAACACCATAATAGATAGATATTTAATGTAATCATGCGGTGTAATCAATAAATAAAGCATTAAATGGCATGTGCCATCGGCTATATGAGCCGACGAGCTAAGATAAAGCACTGTAACACAACAGCCATAAAAGGAGCCCTTATTAACCATGCACACATCAGATAGATTAACAGATCTGTTCAATGTCTTGATAAGTGTAATTAAACTTAGACAAGGTGACACGAATGAGAGGGCATTAACATAAATCTATTAACCTAAAAGATTAGAACACAGCAAACAAGGACCTCCTGCCTACCGCTTACATGATAATTAAGCTAATAAAACCTAAATAATGTCATGACCATGTAATTGAACTTAGAAAAGATAACACGGTGATAGGGCATTAACTTGGGCCCATGAACTCAACTAGACAAGCTCGCAGCAGCAAGGCTTCGTACGCACCCCTATCGACTCAATGACGTTATCATGCTTCTGTGAGATACGGATAAGACCCGACCGAAGCATTGACACTCAACAGTAGCATGCTGACGTCAAGGGCCTGACGGTTAGTAATATAAGGGGTAGGGGTAAACATCTATCGAATCTAGCATATATAAAACAATGAAAGCATGAGAGATCTATCAGCCGATACGGTCTGATAATTATGAACATTTAAACAAGGCAAGGGAGCCGGTGAGGACAACCTAGCTAAATCTAAGCCGTTCGATAACTGCGAGTGCTTGATAAAATTAAGAGATCGAAATGATACAACTTAATTAAACCAAACAACTTGATAACTATGAGAAACCGTCGAAGACAAGCAGAATATTGGACAAAGCGTAGAAAGTTCTACTTGCAATTTAAGATAACTCGATAACTAGCCACACAACAATATCAGAATACAAGACTTAACTTAGAAAGTTCTGATAGAGGTCATAATGACCGAGTGATGGTACTTACAAGCTCGTCTGAGATCGAAGCCGATACAGCCATGTCCGCAAGAAGGAACTCGTCGAAACTACTCTACTCCTCATAAGGTTTTAGTGGCATGGCGCTGAAAGGTTGTATTATTATTCTCCTTACAAGCCTCAGGGTATACACATATTTATACCCTTGAGGTTACCCAGACTCCTGTAACCGAAAGGATTAAAAGCTTCCTAATTTCAAGACTCTGACGTGGCCACATCAAGTGACCAATACAAACTCTCCTAATTTAGGGCGTCTTTGGATCCTTTGCTAAAGTTTAGCCCTTGTCACATTGAGATGAATCTATTAAGCCTAATTAATCCATCATTAGCAAATGGTTACTATAGCACCATATTGTCAAATCATGGATTAATTAGGCTTAATAGATTCATCTCGTGAATTAGGCTCCATGTGTACAATTAGTTTTGTAATTAGTCTATATTTAATACTCCTAATCAGTATCAAACATCTGATGTGACAGGGGCTAAAGTTTAGCCCCTAGAAAATAAACAACCCCTTAAAATAAGGAAACTAATCTCTAAGATACAATTACTAGCTAGTCTATATGTCACATATCTCCGTTTGCGTCTTGAGGCAACTTACCATGCTCCTTAATTAATCACACTGGCCACCATCCTTTCTTTAATTACCTCACATGCAGTTTGGAGACGTCACTTTCCAATGAACGCACGCATGCAAACAATCTTCATGATGCATGCAGCACCCGTACTTCTACATGTATCCATGCATGTCTGTTTATTTACCCTGCATACACATGCTGACCCTCTGTTCTAGCACTGTGTCCAATCACCCCACGATGTCACCATCATCCTCGGCAACCTGTGGTGTCCAGGGAGCATCGTAGTATCGGTGGCAACGCTCCTCGCCGTATTGCTATCCTCGGCAGCATCTCGTCCTTGCCGCTGGCCCTGAGGATGATCTCGACGTGCTCTGTCCGCGCATAGCCTCATCTATCTTCAATATGTCAGTTCTGGTGCAAAAACCCGGCAGCCCACGGCACCGTCGTTGTCCCGATGCCGTTCCCGCGTTCCGACAGCCTTATGGTGTTGTCATCATCAGTGGCAACGCGTACCCTCTCTACATGCACTTTCTTCATTAACTTTCTTCATTATGCATATATCTACTTTGTGGGATTTTATCGGCCAAAATTTGGTGTAAACAGGTATTGTTCGTCCTTGCTCTTGACGATGATATTGTCCATGTAGGCCTCCGGGTTTCTTCTGACCTGGGCATCGAAAACCAGCTGGATTAGCCGTGCGAAGGTTGCCCCCGGCATTTCGGAGGTCGAATGGCTTCCGTATGAAACAGTATGTCCTGAACGGGGTGATGAAACTGGTGCGGGGTTCATCATCATCTGCCATCCACACTTGGTGGTAACCGGAGTAGGCGTCTAGAAAGCTGAGCCGTCCGCTCCCGAACGTGGAGTCAACGATTTGGTTGATGCGGGAGAGGGGAAAATCATCCTTTGGGCATGCCTTGTTCAGGTCGGTGAAGTCTACGCACATCTACCATTTACCATTATTCTTCTTCACGAGGACCGGGTTGGCGAGCCACGCCATGTGAATGACTTCCCAGATGGCATTCGCATCCTGCAGCTTGCGCACCTTCACGCGGGCCGCCTCCCTCTGCTCTGTCGACATCTTCTGCACCTTCTGCTTGTAGGGCTTCTTCTTGGGGTCGACATTCAGGTGGTGTTGGATCAGGTCTCGATCGATCCCTTGGAGGATGGAGGGAGTCCAAGCAAAAACATCCTCGTTTTCTTGGAGGAAGTCGAGGAGAGCCGCCTCCATCTGCTACGGGAGATCGATCGCCAGCTGTATCATCTGTTCGGGCTGCTCCGGCCGGAGTGCCATGGTTTTGATTTCGCCTTCGGGGGTGGGCTCTTGGGACATAACAGGTGGACAAGGCCCCCCTCCCCACTTTCTTCCGGCGGTGTCGGGGCCAGCCCGTTGACTTCCTGCTACCCCGAGGCGCACCCGATCTCGATGAGCATAGCCAGCTCCTGATCCCCTAACACCTTGATGGTCCCCTTCCGCCCAGCATCTTCTGCACAGGAAACCATGGTGTGGGACTATGTAGAAGGCGTTCAAGCACCTCCCGAATATGGTGTTGTACGAGTATGGCACATCCCCCCATCGATCAGGATGTGTTGGACATCCACCCCCTATGATATTGGCCGAAATGACGAAGGCATCAGCGTAGGGGTAGAAAGGCGCGTTGCAGTCCTCCGCTCCAAAGGTGATCGGGATGGTGGCGTAATGGGGGAGCAGGACTTGTGGACGCGACAACACATGCTGCACCTCCTGCACGTACGCGCATCGCGGACGCTTGGATTCCAGGGGTTGTATGGATCCCTGGAGACGGGGACGACCATGCGATGAGGCCCACCACATGTTGTACATCTCGGGCTAGCGCCTCTTGCTTCGGAGTCGGTAGAGGGACCTACGGCTATCCCGGTGGTGGTGGTGGTGGTGATGGTGGAGTCATCCCGTACGCGGCCGTGTGTGGCCAAGGGTGGATGGGATGTGGCATAGTCGTCAGAGGCGCGCCGACCCAACTCATGGGCGGGAGCTAGGTAGCATCCATGATTGGTCTCCCTATGGAAGAGGCCTTCCGGGTGAAGGCGGCCTCCTTTGCCTAGCAAGCGACGATGGAGGAGCACTCTCAAGTGGAGTACCATCTCCAGTGTTCGTGGATGACACAGTGCGGTTTCGACGAGTCCCTGTAACGGGCCTGACTCGACTCCGTTCGGGGCTTGGTGTCCCGGGGGTCGGAGAGTGGCTTCTGGGCATCAGAGGTCCTCTCCCTCTTC
Source organism: Setaria italica (assembly GCF_000263155.2). Classification (NCBI taxonomy): domain Eukaryota; kingdom Viridiplantae; phylum Streptophyta; class Magnoliopsida; order Poales; family Poaceae; genus Setaria; species Setaria italica. Next base: position 15,268,157 of record NC_028451.1, read on the forward strand.
CAATTCCCTTGAGATACTTCCCTCCCTCGGGAGGCCTACACCGTTTGGACTTCCTGGTATGGGCGGTAGGTGTGGTCCCACTGCTTGCGCTGGTCGTCCTTCTCTTGGGGGTGCTCCAGAAGGGAGTCATGATGCCTTCTCTCGTACCTCTTGGGTTGGACTTCCACGGGAAGCTTTCGTCGTGCCTCATGGAGTTCATCATCCTCCGCGTGCACGTACTCCTCCATCTTGCGCATCAGTTCTGACATGGTTTGAGGAGGTTGTCAGGAGAGGTGTGACCAAAGGGAGCCATGGAGTAGCCCCTCCTCGATGGCATTGATAATAGTCCTCTCACTTAGGCCACTAGCCTGGTACTTCACGTTGATGAAGTGCTTGACAAACTTCCTGAGCATTTAGTCCTTCCTTGTTTGACGATGAAGAGATGCCCCAAAGTGATCGAATCGTTGTAGTTCCCTTGAAAATTCTCCAGCATGGCTTCCCATAGCTGCTCCCAGAAGAAAACCTAACCTACCTCGAGGGTGGTGTACCAGGTGCGGGCGATGCCCGTCACAACCATCACTAAGCTTTTTGCCATGATGGCCACGTCCCCTCCGATGGACTGGATGGTTGCTTTGAAGCTCATGAAGAAGGCTTTAGAATTGGTCTTCCCATAATAGGGATCGATCTATGGCATCTTGAACCCCCGGCCAGCTGATGGGCAGGAGGCTGGGAGATAAAAGGGACTTAGGGTCATAGACGGTGCTTCAACGAGTGTTGTTAGAGATGACCCAGCTAACGGGGCACTCCAGCTCTCCCACGCTTCCCTTCCCCAATGCGTCCTAGTGAGCCTTGGTGGACTGGAGGGCTTCCAACTTCTTCTGGAGCTTTCTGGACCTCCGTATGGCATCAACCCTCTGGCAAAAGTATTCCTCCTTGCTAGCTCGGGCTTCCTTATTAATGGCTTCCTAGCTAGCCGTCTCCCATTGCCCGTTCTCCCTTCTCACCCTCTCCAGCTAAGCATGCAGATCATCAGCCTCAGCCTCCGCTTCTCGAGTTAACCGCTCCTCCCGGGAGCCGGCAACGTCGAGGCTGGAGGCGTCCCCCGTCTCCTCTTCCCCTGTTGGAGGGTCTTCCTCAGCTTCTAGTTCATCATCATTGACCATCATCAACTCCTCCTCACCACCCAGGTCGACCCTTTTTGGGTTGCCCTCGGTGACTCCCCCGTTCTCCGGGGCCGCGATCTCAGAGGGGTCGGCGGTCATCATGATCAGGGGATCCGTCGGAAGGTCCCCGGATCCCTTCCCCTTCCATCGCTGCGGCGCCATGTGGCTTCTCATTCACTCCTTCTCCACAGACAGTGCCAACTGTTGGTGGTTATAAAATGCCCAAACAGTAGAGGGTGGCTCTAGAACAAGGCACTTGTCCAAAGAGCTTCTAGGGGACTGAGTGACTAGAATGTGTCTTGAGCGAACCCAGGACTCACCTATTTATAGCCTCAAAGGGTCGGGTCTTTTTGGGTAGAAGACCCTTCTACCCTCGGTACAGTCCCTATGACCGATGGCACCCTTTTTGGGGGTATCTTGGTCTATACCCTATTTCTTTGTGGTACAAAGGTCTTCCATACCTAGGGTGGACGTGGCCGCCTTGTAAGGAGACTTTCCGTATTGGGGGGCGGTACAGCTGACACATCCCTAAGCTGACGCGCGCCTACCCCCACCATGCTAGTGGGTCAAGTAGTGAGGCCCCCACTTCTGGCGACCTCCGCAGGCAATACGGGGAGGGGCAGTTCCACGGTGATTTCTAAAATCTACGAAGGGGTCCCGTCCAATGCGTGGCATGAGTCACCGGGCTGAGGCTGTCGTCTATGGTTGTAAGCCCCTGTTGACATCGGTTTTTGACCAGAGTCAACTGCTGTGGATAAGGTTCTAATAGACGATGGAGGAGAGAGAAAAGGGATGACTCCGCATTGACCAAAACCAGCTGCAGGACACCAGGGTTCCAGAAGCCGATAGAAGACCGGATGAAGCCCGATCCGAAGAGAAATCGACTCCACCAAATAAGCGAAAAGCATGAAGATTTATCTTATGTAGTTTTTAGAAATAGCTATAATAGTCATGTCGTAATCGACTAGGTTTTTAGCTTGATGCAGGGTATAAATATAAGCCCATGAGATTTGTAATGAATAGTCATCAATCAATCAATCAGTACAACCTTTCGACGCCACGCCACCAAAACCCTAGGAGTAGGAGTATATTAGATTCAACGAGTTCCTTCTTGCATGCACAACTGCATCAGCTTCGACCTCAGGCGAGATTGTAAGTACCGCCACCCGGTCATTACGACCTCTACCAAAACTTTCTGAGTTAATTCTTATATTCTAATATTCGGTTGTGTGACTAGTTATCGAGTTATCTTAGATGGCAAGTAGAACTTTCTAGGCTTTGTCCAATATTTTGCTTGTCTTCGATATTACTCATAGTTATCGAGTCATTTGATTTTATTAAGTTGCATCGTATCAATCTCTTAGTTTTATCAAGCGCTCACAATTATCGAACGGCTTAGATCTGGTTAAGTTGTTTTCATCGGCTCCTTAATCTTATTTTTAAGTGTTCACCAGTTATCTAATCGTATCAGCTAGTTAGATCTTGCATGTTTTTATTGCTTTACATATGCTAGGTTTGATAGATCTTTACCCTTGCCCCTCGTACTGTTAGCCGTTGGATCTCTTACATCATAACGCTACTGATGAGAGCCGATGCATCAGCTGGGTATCATCCACATCTCACAGAACCATGATGACGTCACTAAGCCGATAGAGGCGCATACGAGGCCTTGCTGCCGCAACCTTGTCTGATTAGGTTAATGGGCCGTAGTTAATGCCCTTTCACTGTGTTACCTTGTCTAAGTTCAATTATACAGTCACGACATTGATGAGATTACATTAGCTTAATTAGCTCGTAAGCGGTAGACAAGAGGTCCTTGTTGTTGTGTTCTAATCTTTTAGTTAATAGATTGATGTCAATACCCTCTCATTCGTGTTACCTTGTCTAAGTTTAATTACATTTATCAAGATATTGACTAGATCTATTAGTCTATCTGATGTGCGCATGGTTAGCAAGGGCTCCTTTTATAACTGTTGTTTTATAATGCTTTATTTTAGCCCGTCAGCTCACATAGCCGATGGCATATGCTATTAATGCTTTATTTATTTACACCATATGATTACATTGAATAATCTGTTTGTTGTGATGTTTATTTCAAGAACACCTACCCATGAGTTCGAAAGGCTTCGCCACCAATCGGCTAAGGAATTTAATATTTACCTTTACCTTGTTAATTTTCAGGTCAAATTGACTGGCATGCTTTGCACCACTCGTGAGCCGATTTGAAACTTACACTAGAGTTAAGCAGATCTCTCAGGTCCTTCGTGTTGTTCAATCCAACTTGAAGTTCAGATTTTGCGTCAACAGCCCTAAGGGAAACTGAGGGCCTCCTCTCTCTCTTTCGAGTTCGGGGGACACCCCGGATGCCCTGGGGATCCTCAGCCCCTACTGTCCTTGGGCCGATCCGTGGCCATTTCCCTAACAGACGTCATACGACTTACTTGGCTGAGTGCTTTCTTTGGTACGGCTCTTTCGGCTGCTTCTCTACCTGCTCCTCAATAAACCGTGCCAAACACTCAGAACAATTTGACTGGACTCCGATTAGTGGAGCCCCTTTTTTAGTTTCAGATTATTTTTATTTTGTTGAAAAATTTAGTAAAACAACAAATGTCTATAATGCTATTATCCTTTTTTTCTTCTTCCTTTTATCTTCTTTTCTTCGTACTTCCGGCGTCCCAAAATAAATGCAATTATTTTTTTCCTACTTCCTCCATCCCAAAAAGAATGCATTCACTTCCCGAGAAGTCAAGCAATTTTAAATTTAACCAAATTTATACAAAATTGTACTAACATTTATGGTAAAAAATAAATATTAACTTTCATACTAAATTTATTTGAAGACGTGAATATTAATATTTTTTTATAAATTTGATCAAATTTAAAACTGTTTGACTCCTCGAGAAAGAGTTGCATCTTTTTTCCACCTTACATCCCTCTCTCTCCTTATCCCTTCAGTGCATCCGCTCCCAACGTTGGATGCCTCCGTCCTGCGCCTGCTACTGGCGGCCTCCGCCCGGCGAGTTGCATCTGTGCGACGCACCTAGGCCCGCAGCCGGAGGACGGCGACGTTGCCTCAGGTCGCCCCACTGGAGCTCCTCTGCGCGCGACTGGCCTCTATGCCGGAGCTTGCGCTGCTCGGCCGCTCCCACCGGAGCTACAGTGGAGGCCCTCCCCACGATCCTCCCCTACCCACTGATCCTCCGTCGTAGATCTAAGGGGTAACACCTTCTAAGCTGTTGATCTGACGGGTAAAAACTTATAGTCATAATTCTCACATTCACGTAGCTTTGGAGGATAATGAGGTCATATGTGTATTTGACCTGTAGCTTTAGAACACTCATTAAGAGAATGGTAGACTTAATTAACAGTAAATTTTACCATTCATCCCAGTGCTTGCCGAAACAGGAACAAGATACTCAGCTCGAATACACAATTTTATAATGGATGCAAGTGTCGCTATCGTCCCTAAGGGTATTTTATTCAAACAAACAGCAAATCAAGAACGAATGTGGCTGCAAGAGTTTGTACTGTGTACAAACAAGAAATTTAAAAATTAGTTGGTCAGGCAACATACCGTTGACTAGCTTTAGGATTGCTTCAGCATTAGTATTTAGTGTACTCCAGGCTGCAGCAAGGGTCAAACAATCATTGCTGGGTTTATCGTAACAATTTCAAATCCGTTATCCCTAGAGAACTTCCAAGCGGCCTCCTTTGAAAGCTTCTTTTCTTTAAAAAAAATGAATTGGCAAGAGAGCTGCCTATTAATTAAAAAAGGAGGGAGCTCTGCAAGCATCTTGGACACAACATACCATTGCTGCCAGAGAATGAACAATTAGACAAGAAAACAATGATAATATGAATGGTAAAATGGATTGATATCATCGATTTAGGACAGCGAATCAAACTCTGCTGCAGTATTCACTTGCGTTAACAAATGCCGGAAGAACTCACCCTAAGGCAGCAATATTAACTATTACTCCGTCTATCCCAAATTATAGGTCATGTTGACTTTCTAGATACATAGATATTATTATACATTTTGATATAGGGCATATCTAAGTGCATAACCAGTGCCGGTGCTAAGTTTTTGAGGACCCTCTAGCGAACTCGTCGCGAGGGCCCCTCTAAACTATATATAAATCTTATAATATATAAGTGCTAATTTTTCTTACAAAGCGAAAATAAATCTAATGATATATTTTTAATTTAACGTGTTTGATAATTATCGAGGAACAATCTGGACTAAAACTAATATGATTACCTTAATGAAGAATAGAACTCCATAATATACATTACTTCTCATAAAAAGATAGTTCTTCGGGCATTTCTTGATGCAAAATCATCAAGGACGGTATTGAGATCAATAGTGTCCAAGATATCCCTTTCGATGGTGCACATAGCCAATCCATTTAACCTTTCTTATGACATAGTTGATCTCAAATAGTTCTTCAACAACTTCAATTTTGAGAAACTTCTTTCCGCCGAAGCTACAGTCACAGGTACAGTTAAGAGGTTTCTATAGGCAACTGAACATTTGCATAGCAATCTGCAGCTATAACAAACTCCAGAATCTCAAGCGCTGACACCAAAGAATCTGGCAAAGTCACTTGTAGCACCTTTAATTCTGAAAAAAAATCATTGATCTCAACATCGAATGAGTTATCCTGAGAAAATGTTTCCACAAAATTCTTGCAGTGCATCTAAAGATTAGCTTCATCCAAAGATTTCAAATTTTTTGAGTTGAACAAGAACCCAAAAATGTTATCAAATTTTTTCATCTGCTCAAATCTACTAGTCAATGAAGCAATTACAGCCTCAATCATAACATTGAAGTACTCTACTCTAAATGAGTCCACAGCAGACCGTTGTGTTTCCTCATTTTGGTCATCTTGTTCATCAAAATGTTTCTGTCTCTTTCCTTGACGTTTTGTACGAAATTTTAGCTCTATATCCATTTCAGATGTAATGTTTTTTGCTGTATCCATACTAGAAGTGAAACCTTCATCTCTATACTTCTTAAAATATGTTATGACACCTTCAATATGTTTGAGAGTATCATATATACTTACAATTTTAGATTATAACTTCTTGCTCACCTCATTTATAGAGAATAAAATATCATGCCAAATAACCAAACCAACTAAAAATTCAAAATTCTCTAGTGCACTCACCAAATATTGATATTCACTAACTGCCATTGGATCATCAGTTGAAGCCTTCTCTAGCGCTATTAAAGCTTATCTTATTTGAGGAGTTTGGAATCTGATAGCTTGAACACTTTTTATTCAGCTTTCCCAACGTGTATTAGACCATGACTTAATTATCAATCCAGGGATATTGTCCACCAAAATCTTCCATTTTTTGGTAGATTTTGCAAACAATGTGTATATACGTTGGATGAGACAAAAAAAAGAAATAGCTTGCTTGCAAGATTTAACAAATAGTAAGTTTGAAACTTTTCCTAAATCATGGCATATTATATGAAAACAATATAGTTTACCTACAAGATTTTCCCATATCACAAAGAGTAAGATTCAGACTATGACAAGCACACGGCATGTATAGTGCTTTTCAATTAATTCCAAGCAAGCGCTTCTGAACATCTTGGTGAGAACTCTTCATATTTGAACCATTATCATAGTCTTGTCCTCTCACATCATCAATATTCAAATCAAGAGAGGCCAATACATTCTTTAATTTATTAAAAAGACCTAATCCTGATGTGTCATCTACCTTCAAAAACTCTAGGAAGAACTCCTCTACCCTTGGAACATTCCTTGACATATTGACACACCAAATAATTAGAGCCATTTGTTCTTCATGGCTCACATCTGGAGTACAATCTATAAAACTAGAAAAGTACTTGGCATCTTTGATGATCTTTAGTATAGTTTGTTTCACACAATCTGCAAGAAGAGAAATCATCTCATTCTGAATTTTATGCCCAAGATAATGATGATGAATCTCACTATTTTGAATCTGCCTAATATGATCTTGCATCACAGTATCAAATTCACCCATCATTTCAATTGTGCCAAGAAAGTTACCATTGCTATCTTGATATATTTCCTTATTTTTCTCTCGAAAAGTCAAATTATGCTTAGCAAGAAACTTGACAGCAGAAACAATTCTTACTAAAACTTGTCTCCAACGCTCTCTCTCCTTTGCAATTTCTTGTTGCAAATCATCATCAATTTTTTTATTTTTGCTCAACCTTAGCCTAAGTTCATTTCAGGTATTCATGTTTGTTATATGCTCAACACTATTCTCATGTTGGTTGAGTCTAAAACTAAGATGTTTACAATCCCTCAATCCATCATGTGCTAGCAAACTTTTGCTCTGACTTGATTTGAACAATTTGCAGTAAAAACAAAAAACTTTGTCCACATGTTTAGCATAAAACCAACCATTTTCTATCAACCACATCACCATTGCTTAACTTTCTGGAGTAGTAAGCATATGAAAAATGTCTATTAAGAGCATCTGCAGGGAACTCAAGATTTAATTCTCTCACCGGTCCCTTTTCAATCAATATATCTCTACCCTTATTATCAAGATTTCCCCAAGTTCTAGGATCAAAGACATCATGAATAGAAGTTTCTTGCACATCATCAATTGAATTTTCAAGTTGAGAGGAAGGCTGTAAATTTTCATTCTCTGTAGCATCATCAATGTCATCAACTTGTTTACTTAAATTATCATTAACTTGTTGTTGTTGATGCCCTTGTTCTTCAATATCAAGTGCATCTACACGATTATCATCAGGCACAACACTGCTTGAAGCTGAAAAAACTTATTTATATCACCTTTTTGAGATTCAATAAATTGATCTTCCACTTTTTTCTGTTTTCTTTTCTGAGATCCCGACAAATGTTTCTTAGGTAACATTCTAAGTTTCTAACACCTAAATTAGAAGAAAAACACGGCTATATGAGTACCAAGTACTAGAAGTTCGAAGTAATTAATTTTAAAAAAAACGGTCGAAAAAAATACCTAGATCGTCGCCTTGCCGGACAACCACGGGACAGCCAGACGGGAGCCACAGTGCCTGTGCCGCTGCCGCACGTGCGGTGTTGGTGTCAGACTGGTCGACGTGTCGCAAGCAGTACTGGTCGCAGGAGCAGCCAAGCAGGACGCAGGGTCGCACTCGCGGCACGGTAATCAACGACTTGGCAAGACGGTCAGATGGATCACGGATGGGCGGACGGCGAGTCAGCAATTCGCAATTTCGCATTCACCCTTCGGGCTTTGGCGGCGCAGGTGATACGTCTAGAGCTCTGGGCAAGCGTTCGCGTAGACGCGTAGTATACCTCAAGGGCCTGGCGGCCTACAGTACTGTATGGCTGTATACGTGGGGGCTCCTGCCGTCTTGGACTCCTGGGCTGACCGCTAAAGGGCCTGGCGGCCTGCACTACTGAGTGCCTGTTTGCTTGTATATGTGGGGTCCTAGGCTGCCCCCCCTCCCCCCCCCCCACCCCACCCCACCTAGGCCCTAGGCCATCGTACCCTGTGACTCCTTGCAGGGTCGGCATGGTGCATAAAAAAATCTATAAATCTAAAAAGTCAAAATCAACTATAATTTCGGACGAAGGGAACACTGAAGTCAGGATTTGGACTGAAATTTATATACACAGTAAGCAGTAATTATGTAATGCTAATGACAAGAGCGGCATCAATTAAGTGGATAAGTAAAGAAGTCCACTTCGACATTCACCAGAAACTATGTAGTCTCTAGCTCTCTGCACAAAACTTTTTAGTCTTATCACCTATCGTATAATATAACCAAAGTATTGAACTACCTGAACCCAAACCTCATAAGAATACATACAGAGAAAGATATTCAGCGAACTTTATGCGACTAGGATGACCCATGGCCCCATGCGTTATGCATTTTGCAGGCCTGAACTTAATGGGCTGAAACTAAGAAAAGTAACAAGCGTCAACCCTAAACACAATGAAGCCATTACCCTTTACCATAAGAAACAAACCGATGCAATTAACGGTTAAGGTGTATTGCACGATATACAAAGTGCCCATGGGCTTGGTAACCAGAACAAAATAAAATGCCACTTATATCACTTATTTTGAATGAGCAAAATCTTAAAGTACGCATATTCCTAAAGAAAAAAAAGTAAATATGAAAGTAAACAAAGCAAGGACTAGGATAGCAAGCAGAGAGGAGACATGGGTGTGTTTGGTTGCTTATATCATTTGATTCGTGTATGAGATCGTTCAAAATAATAATGATCCTTTTGTTTGGTTGGATAAATTGTACCAACCCATCTAGGATGAAGTCATCCCACTTAATATATTATTCTACTAATAATAGTGAACCATATGGTACAAGCAAATTGGTTGAATCCCACCATCCAAGATCATTCATACATGCATCAATTGGTACATGCAACCAAACACACCCAATAAAAAAAAGAACCAGAATCAGCAACACGTATCATGTAGTTGCCACTAAACCATGTGTGCCAAACAACTAAAGAACTACCAAACCAATACATCTACATAGAAGCTGTGTGAAGAAACAATTATTTATGGCAGAACAGTTGTACAATACCTCTGATTCTTTTAACAAACTTGTGGATCAGAAAACCATGTCTCATCAACTATAATTTCAGGAGTCCTTGGCTTCCCGTTGTAGGGAACAGCAGCAATGGATAATGTTACAACCACCTTTTTGATAGAAGCTTTCTTGCATGAACCAAGAACATCGAGTGTTCCCTTAACTGCTGGGTCAAGTAACTCAGCCTAAACGGCACATAAAAAACAAACAAATAGAACTCCTTATATATCTAGCAAATTTCAAATTCTTAGAGAAGTTAAAGGTTGATATGTGGGTCCAACTCCAGCAAGGTGATATCAGTAGTAGATAGTTGAGCACCTCACTTGTAATTGCTAAACATTTGATCCGTTAAAAAATTGTAAATCCTTTTTTTAAAATTCAATACTTATTTGTTTAAATTCTTTGGACTTTACTTATTTACTTTTTTTATTTTGGCTTATTAGAAAAAAAAGTAGTAGGGCTTGCAAACTAAGGAATAAAAAAGTAGGATTTGGTACTGGTATTTTGACTCATTGGGGAAAAAATAGAAACAGTGAGCCATCTTTGCTGTTTCATTTTCTCTAAGGCCCCGTTTGGATCATTGGAATTGAATTCCATCCTAATAATCATAATTTAGACACAAATTAATTAAGCTAATATAATTGTATGTGGAATATAGTTGTATATTATAGTTGGTGATATGGGAGAGATACTTGTATGCTGCACTTCTACCATAGAGAAGCGAGTCTAAGAGCGTGCTATAAGAATTGAATTCCATTCTAATAACCATAATCTATAGAATCAATTTCCATCTCCCACCCCATGAATTTAAGATAGGCTTATATCTAAACTTTGGAAAGTTGTGGAATGCCACATTCCAACATAAATTAGCCTACTCCATTAAATAGATTCCAATTCCTTGGACCCAAACGGGGCCTAACTGTAATTAAATAGAGCGTGGGTTATGCTCTCTTGTTCCTAAAATATAAACAATCGAATAAGCATTTCGTGTCATCACTAGCTTATGTGGGAACAATAGCACCAAATCTACGACCCCATATCCTAAATATACATCCACTAGTGGAGAACTCACCTTCCATGTGCCCCTTTTATCCCGGTTTAAAGTTGATCCGTGACTAAAAAGGGCGCGCCACGGTAGGCTGAATTGGGGCAGAGCTTTAGTCCCGGTTGTAAATACCAACCGGAACTAAAGCCCCCCCTTTAGTCCCGGTTGTAACCATGAAAAAATCGTAGCGACAGCGGCTCCCCTTTTATCCCGGTTGGTAACTCCAACTGGGATAAAAGCTGCTTTTATCCCGGTTGGAGTTACCAACCGGGACAAAAGGTTTACTCCCGGTTGGTAATTCCAACCGGAACAAAAGGATGAAGCTTTTGTCCCGGTTAGAGTTTCCAACCGGGACTAAACTACCAATTGGGACAGAAGGGGTTGTTTTTTGTCCCGGTTGAAATTTTCAACCGGGACAAAAGGGGGCGCGCGGCTCGAGGCTTGTCACTAGCGCTGCTTCCCTGTCCTCATCCTCATCCATTCTTATCTCCTCCTCCCATTCTTTTCCTCTCCTCCTCTCCCTTTTTGATAACTCCTCTCTGTTTCTCTTTCTTTCTTTCTTCCAAGCACTAACTCCTCTCCCAGCGCTAATTCGATCCCTTTCTTTCTTCAGGCTTCGGCGCGGGGGTGCAGCGGCGGCGGCGCGGTAGTGCGGCGGCGGCAGAGGGCGGAGGCAGCGCGGGGGTGCGGCAGCGGCGGAGGGTGGAGGAGAGCGGCGCGGGGGCTCGATAGCAGTGGCGCAGCGGTAGGCGCGGCCAGCGAGCGGCCGGCCGACGGACGGGCGCACGGGCAGCAGAGGCTGGCGGTGCGGGAGTCGAGGCGGGCGGAGGTCTGCCGGTGCTTTTTTTAAAAAAAACTCTTCAGGATAAAAATGGGCCTTTAGTCCCGCGTGAGCGATCCGGGACTAAAGATTTCCTTTTATCTCGATTGTTTTATCCCGAATGGATTTTTGGAAGAATTGACCCCTACCAATCGGGACGGAGTTTTCTACCGGTGATCATCCGGTCTCGCGAGAAAGGTTCGGATGATCCCATGCCTTCGTGTGCTCCCGTGCACGCGCGTACGTGCATCCGTCGGATGCACCGGTACATCTGGATGGACCGTGCTTCTCTGGCAGTTTTGTCTTAACCCTTGTATTTCTTAAGAATTGGGCGCAGTCCACAATGGCATCCACATGCACCGTTGATGTTGCATCCGACGGATGCACATGTGCGGGTGCACGAGAGCACACGAAGGCTTGGGAGCACCCAGTCTCGCACCCAACTAAGGCTTCGTTTGGTATTTGCGGGAATCAAATCACGTGTGAACGTTACATTTTTGGGGGGAAATAAGAAAAGGAGAAATTTTGAAGGGAAGGAAAAGAATGAAGCATTGTACTAAATGCTACTATACGGTGGTAAATTCTTCACCAAATATAGAAGCAGCTCACGGCTAAGCATTTTCATAGTTGTCTCACAAATACATCCACAGACACGTCTCAGCATATTGAACTAGAAATAAAGATTCTCAAATGACTAAACAGGGGTGTCAATCAGAGTGTTGAGAATAGATGAATGTCGAAGATTACAAAAAACCACTTGGACATGCTGTTGAAATCCAGACTAGTGACGAGAACTTGAATCCATCATCTGCTGCAATCACAAGAAAATAATTATGCAGTTAAACAACATGCAACAAACATTTCCACTCCACCAGGATACTTGCACTCTCGATAAATAAAGAATGTAAAGTGAGCTGAAGTGTAAATATAACTATGCTTCTATTGGCAAAACCAGAAGAAAATGTTAACAAAAACAGTATCCGGCTTCTATTGGATAAACTACACACTAGAACCAACACCTGTTCTGCAACTTTGACAGTATCATTCAAAAGGTATACTATGCTGAAGATGTAGACAACCAAATTGAGTTCATACTTGTAGAACTAGTGAAAGTAGGACAACTCATTTGGATACAATGAAGTGAAGCAGACATTGGATGATACTCATTAAGGACATTTAACGAACCTACTAGAGCACGAGCACTACAGACTAGCGGTTCATCAGATCACAGAGAGTGCTAGCCCTGCCACTAATAGATCAAAGTTTAACTTTGAAAATAACATGATCAGCATCTAACTCCCATATAAAATGGAAAAATAGATTACCTATAAAACTAGTTGAATTTAGACAATCTGTCTATCAGGTCCTAAAAAAATAGAAGAGACAAAAACGGGACCATTGTTGTACTTGTGCCAGTACCAAGTATCTGAATGGATAACACAGCACCAATAAGTCACACCGTACTACCATATCTACATCAGCAAACATCTCACGGAATTTCTTCCCTTCCCAAATCTCCTATTTCCACCATCAGCTCTAACAAATTGGAGCAAAGGATGTTAGCCTAAATGGATTATTTCTCATTAACCCTTTGGACAATAGCCCAGTTTTAATACATAAATAGGCTGCCAATCAAGAGGTAGCTTGGTGGCTAAGCAAAGGGGTAAAATAGGAATAAAAGCTAATAGAACTACTAGACTTAACTAACAATCTCCCCCTAAATCTAGCAGCTTTTACATAGAAAGGAAAGCATAACTGGTGATAAAGTGCACGTAGGCACGAACCACCCACGGATACTAATGCTCACAGGCACTAAGTGCACACAAGCACTGCTAATATTATTCTAAGGATGGAACTTGATTTTTCTTGAATGTTGATGTGGTTGCCTTGGTGCTCCCTTCCTCAGCAAACTTAAGCGGACTTGCTATCCAGCGTCCATCTGCATGCGCCAGGTCGCGTGTCCCTCAGCCTTAGCAAAGGAGCAAGACTCACTATCATCGCGCGTCAGGTGAAGCACAGCACCGGTCCCGACCCGTCCCGGCACCGGCTGATCGCCGAGAATGTCAGCCATGGTTCGGTACTGCAGTGGCTCGCCATCTTGGTGCACGTTAACGTGGTCCTCGTTGTAAGAAAGCGGAGTGGCAAAACTCACCGAGCGGTCCAGTGAAGAGCTCGCAATAGTCGGTGGAAAACTGGGGACTAGGGTAGGCACGCTCGGCTAAGAAGAGCTGCCCACTCCCCCAGCTCCCTCAAAGTGGACGTAGTCATTCTACATCGAAGTCGAGCCGTCATCCACCATCTTGCCCCGCACCATCTCCTTGGTGCCGAGCTGTGCCACCTCAATGTAGAGGACGTAGAGGTTGTTCTTCCCCCTATCCACCTTGGCGAGGAGGCGGCGGCGTTGATCCCAGATGCGAAGCACTCCGCTATCGATCTCCACATGTGATCCATTCTCATCCAGCTGCTCGAGGCTGATGATCGAGTTCCTCGGCGTGGGATTGTAGTAGACACCAGTGAGGAGCCGGTGCTCGCCAGTCTTGGTGACGAGGATGACAAAGCGACGCCCTTGATCTCCACAGCCGAAGAGTAGCCGAACTTGAAGGAGCCGCGCACGTCAACATTCAAGTCGGAGAAGTACTTCTGGTGCCCGGTCATGTGGTGTGAGGCACCACTATCTAAGAACCTGCCATCAATCTTGTCATTGTTGGTACCGTCGCCGAGGGGGACGTGTGCGCGCGGCTCATCGAGGTGGAGGAGAGTTGTCACGGCCAGTGTCGTGGGAATAAGCTCGATGGTCCCGTGAGCCAGGAACAGAGCCGGATCCTCCTCCTCCTCCTCCACAGCCTGCGCAACGTGGGCCTGTTCGCGCCTCAGATGGTGGTACTCCCTGGCCCAGTGGCAGTCCAGCCACAGTTGTAGCAGGTGTCATCTCATGCAGCCTCATGCTCGCTGGCGGCACCGCCCTGGGCGCCTCCTCGCGTCCTGACTTTGGCGCCTCCTCGTGCCTTGGGCACCTTGCGCTGCTTTCCACGATTGTGACCGGCTGTCGAGGAAGAAGACTTCCCCTCTTTCCAATCCTTCTGGCGGGCGAGCCACCTCTCCTCGGTGAGGTAGAGCTAACCACTGAAGATGGTCTCCCCACCAAAAGATGGCTCGTTGCGGTCGTCGAACGCCTTGAGTCACCTCATCAGCTCCTCGATCAACAATGTCGAGAGGTCGAGCAGCGTCTTGATGTAGATAGCGGGCTACGAGTACTTCGGGATGACGCACAGGAACTTCACCGCGGCTTTCTCCTCGTTGATCTCGTCATCGTCGTACCGCTCCAACCGCTGCATCAGGCTAGAGAGGCGGAGGGCAAAGTCATCAACGTCCTTGCCCGGCTTGAAAGCCAGACGATCCCACTCCTGTCGAAGCTTCTGCAGAGTGGACTTGCGGGCGCGGTCGTTGCCAACTCAACCCGCAGTGATAGCATCCCAAGAGGCCTTAGCAATCCTCTTTCCCGAGAGATTCACCGCCATCTCCATCGGGACCGTGGCGAGCAATGCCTCAAGCGCTCACCGGTCCTCGTGGCTGTCGACGTCACCGTACCGGATCGCATCCCACATCTCCCACACTTGGAGCTACCTTCATCACCGAGGACCACTCCATGTAGTTGGTCTTCATCAACATCAGCCACTGCGTGCTGCCGACGGACTCCCGAATGATGGTCTTCGTGACCTTCGAGGGTCGATGCTCAGAGTTGAGGTCAAAGTCGTAGTTGGAGTCAAGGCCAAACTTGTGGATGAAGCTCCCCTTGCTCCGAGGATGCCCGCTGTCCTCACCTCTACGCAGGTCCTGGACCCATCGGTCCACCCCCGCGTTATACCGCCGGTCCGCCTCCTCCAGCTCGGGACGGTCGCCCTGCACCTCGACACCAGCACCCTGCAACGCGTGCCTCAACTCCATCTCGTCACAACGCGCCATCTCGTGCGTCACCTCCACCTCCTCACGCAGCCAGTCCGCCTCCAGACACCGCTGGGTGGCGGCCGCCACTGCCGCCTATGCCTCCTCCATGCCTAGGTGGGTCCCTCGGCTGCACACGCTGCCGCGCATACTGCTCGAGCTGCAGTCGCCTCTCATGCCTCGGCGTCGCACTGCCGCCGTCACGACCTCCTCCCACCGCTGCTCCTTCATCACCGCCTCCTCCTCGACCGCCGCCCACTGGTTGTGGCCGAGTGGTAGGAGGAGGAGGCCCGTGAGGCTCACGAGCGGGCTGGGGAGCAAGCCGGGCGCACTAGCAGCACGCTGGCCGCGCGCACCGCGTCGACCACGCGCCTCCCTCTCCTCCTGCAGCCCTCTTGGAATCCGCTATGCTCCTGCCTATGAGTCCTCTGCTCCTGGCCGCCATCATCCGTTGCTGCTTGCCGCCCATGCGCGCCTGAGCCTACCACGCGCCGATGTCGTGCGCGTTGTGCCAGCTGCTGTTGCCGCTCGCTGCACGTCACTTACAGTCGTGCCGCGCCTCCGCCTGCACGCGCCTAGAGGCCACTGCTGCCCGAGCCGCTCGATCTGCGCCGGCCCGCACTCGAGCCGGTCGCGGGAAGGTGGGGAGAAGCCGTCGAATGCGCCGCCACCGCCTAGTGCTAGGGTTTCAGTGCACAGGCAGAACAGAGGAGCCCAGGGTGTTTCAGGGGTACGAGAGAGGAGAGAGAGGGTGAGAAAGATGGGCTCTAATACCAATGGTTGGTTTAAATGGATCACTTTCTCATTAACTTTGTAGACAATAGCCCAATTTTAGTAAATAAATAGGCTGCCAACCAAGAGGTAGCTTGGTGGCTAAGCAAAGGGATAAAACAGGAATAAAAGCTAATAGAGCTGCTAGAATTAACTAACAAAGGAAGAAGCATGGGGCGGATCATTGAGAACAAAGGGCTGAAATCCAAACCCTAGCTAGAAATGGAAGAGGCGGAGGATGGATAAGAACCAAAGGCGATTGGGAGGAGGAAGAGTCTCACCAGAAACACGTGGGAGACAGAGCCAACAGCGAAACCACCCTACCTCCTCCTCCGGAATTCATGCATGGTCAAGTGACCACCGACCAGGAGAAAGGAAAGGGGAGAGGGAGGAGATTGGGGGAGAGGAGCGCACTTGAATCCATCGCGGCTACGTGGGAGTGGTGGCGGCACCTTCTTCAGGAGCGAAGCGAGCAAAGGGTGACGCAAGCACACGAGTCGGGAAGTTTTTCGTGGAGCGGAGCGAGACCCACGCAGTTTGGCAGGATTTCGGGTGGAACCCATCCAATACCCGCGCTCGCAAATGCAGCTTTGGCGCATGACGTGATTTCTTCCCGGCGTGGGTCGGATCCGTGAGTAACAGGGTTACCCAATTCACGTCGATACACGACTATCCAAACAAAGGGCCTGTTTGGGAAGGGGGTGTTAAAGTTTAACACCCCCTTTTAACACATTTTTAACACCTTGGCTGCCAAACACAAGTGTTAAAAGAGAGGTGTTAAAATTTAACACCTCTCTTTTCATAAACACATGGAGGGGGTGTTAAAATGTACCAAATGTGTTAAAAGTGGTCCCCCTCCCTCTCTTTTCCCTGGTTGCCCTCCCTCTCTCTCCTCTTATCTCTCCCTACCCACCGCCAGCACTGGCCTCTTCCTCCTGTTCCTCCTCTCCGCCTGGTCGGATCCACCGCGCCGCCCCTCCTCCTGGCCGGGTGCCGCCGAAGTTCCGCCATCACCGCCCGCAAGTCCTCCCCTCCCCACCAGCCCTTTCTCCCCTCCCGGCGCCATCCCCATCCGCATCTCCTCCACCATCGCCCAGGTCGGGAGCACGCCCAGGAGCTCCGCGGGCTCCATCCCGCGCATGTCGCGGAACTGCGCGTACCGCTCCCGCCAGAGATTCGTCGTCGTGAGGCGTAGAGATCTGGGAGGAGGAGCAGGAGGAGGAGCGATGGACGGGAAGCTCGTTGACGCCTGGGGCTCGCGCTACCTTGACCTCAACCGCGGCAGCCTCCGCCAGCCGCAGTGGCGGGAGGTCGCCGAGGCCGTCAACTCCCGCCCAGGGGCCTCCGCGCACCGCCGACCGCCGCGCGCCGCGCTGCCCGTGTTCAGGAGGCGCCGGTCACCGTCGTGCTCCCCGTCGCCGCAATCGCCACCGCCGCTTCCCATGGCGCTCCCCCTCACCAATTACCATCGCGGCTCCAATCTCCCCTCGGCGAACCTCATCCACAAGGCGGCCGCACGCATCAGGTGGAGGAGGTGCCCCGCGAACGCCCGCGTCGCCGTGCGGGCCTTCTCGACGCAGGTGGTGAAGAGCTCCGCCGTCGGCGCACCGTCGGGGCCATTCTGCTTGGACGGGTGGTGGCGCCCGTTGCGGCGGCTGGCGGAGCGGCAGCACCGAGGGGTTGGGACGCGGGATGTGGCCCGCGGCGGCGGAAGCGGACGCAGAGGCGCGTGAGGTGGCGGAGCTCCGCGACGACGGCGGCGTCAGCGGCGCGCATCTTGTCGGCGGTAAAGGAAGAAGTTGAGGAGGGGCAAAGGAGAGGAGAGAGAGAAGGAGTAATTGAGGGGCAATGGTGTCAATTCCAACCTTTGGTGTTAAAATTTAACAGATCATCCAAACACCCCACATGTGTTAAATTTTAAGACCAATTTGAGGATGTTAAAGTTTAACACCCCTTCCCAAATAGGCCCAAAGCCTAATCCATCCCCAAATTTACCAGCGCAACCAAACACAACAGCAAACGCCACCATCCATTCCACCTCCCATTCATCCTCCCGTACCCTGAGACAGACAGACACGCCACTGCAAAATCACTTCCCCCAAACTCCACCTCCACCCAGAACCTCGCGACTCGCGAGGATGCGCCGCCTCACCCGCCCAGCGTCCCGCCTCTTGGGCAGCTCTGCGAGGAACGCTCCCAATGCGCTCTCCGCGGACGCCCCACGGGTGCTCGACGAGATGCCGCCTCCGCCTCCCACGTCACCAGCACGGCCACGCCGCTCGCCGTTTGCCCATGCCCGCCAGGTGCTCGGCGGAACGCGCGCCCGGGGGTTCCGCACAACGTCTCGGCGTCCTGCGGATGACCACGCTGGCACGAGACCGCCGCAGTTCACGGTGGTGCCGGGGGACGCTGCATTGGCGGATGGCCTGGGCGCGGTTGCGGAGGTGGGCGTGTTGGAGGCTGCCGAGAGGGTGTGCCGCGTCGTGTCCACGCAGCCCGAACCGAGGGTTGCGTCAGCGCTTGATGCGCTCGGGGTGGCCGTGTCGCCGGAGCTTGTGGCCGAGGTGCTCAAGAACCTGAGCAATGCCGGCGTGCTAGCACTCGCCTTCTTCAGGTGGGCGGAGAGGCAGGAGGGCTTTAGGTACACAGCCGACAGCTTCCACAACCTGATAGAGGCGCTTGGCAAGATCAAGCAGTTCAGGCTTGTGTGGAGCTTGGTGGAGACCATGCGGTGCAGGTGCTTGCTCTCCAAGGACACGTTCAAGCTTATCGTCCGGAGGTATGCCCGGGCGAGGAAGGTCAAGGAGGCTGTGGAGACGTTTGAGAAGATGGGCAGTTTTGGGCTCAAAACTGAGTTATCGGATTACAACTGGCTGATCGATGCATTAAGCAAATCCAAACAAGTGAAGAAGGGACATGCCATCTATAAGGAGATGAAGAGGAAGGCCAAGTTCGTCCCTGATTTGAAGACCTACACTGTCCTAATGGAAGGCTGGGGCCATGAGAAAGATCTGTTGATGGTCAGAACAGTGTACCAAGAAATGCTGGATGCAGGCATCAGGCCTGATGTTGTGGCGTATGGGATGCTGATCAGTGCCTTTTGCAAGTCTGGAAAATGTGATGAAGCCATCAAGGTGTTCCACGAGATGGAAGTAAGTGCTTGTATGCCAAGCCCTCATGTGTACTGCATGCTTATTAATGGGCTCGGCTCGGAGGAGAGGCTGGATGAAGCTTTGAAGTACTTTCAGCTTTACAAGGAAAGTGGGTTCCCCATGGAGGTGCCTACATGCAATGCGGTTGTTGGAGCTTACTGCAGAGCCTCAAAGTTTCAGCATGCTTTCAAGATGGTTGATGAGATGAGGAAGTGTAAAATTGGCCCAAATTCCCGGACTTATGATATAATTCTTCATCATCTGATAAAATCGCAGAAGTTCGAAGAGGCCTATGATGTGTTCCAGAAAATGGGGATGGACGGTTGTGAGCCTCAGCTCAACACGTATACAATGATGGTTGGCATGTTCTGCAGTAATGAAAGAGTTGATATGGCATTAAAGGTGTGGAAGCAAATGAAGGAGAAAGGTGTTCTCCCATGTATGCATATGTTTTCAGCATTGATCAATGGGTTATGCTTTGAGAACAGGCTCGAAGAAGCTTGTGCATATTTCCAGGAGATGTTGGACAAAGGAATAAGGCCACCTGGTCAACTTTTCAGTAATCTGAAGGAAGCTCTTGTTGAAGGAGGAAGAATTAGTTTGGCACAAGAGATGGCTTTGAAGTTGGATGCGTTAAGGAAAACCCCTTTGCGTGGTTGAGAAATCCCTTCTGTTCTTTAATAATCTGAGGTGCTTGGAGCATGACACAGTTAGACACTCATTGGGCACGCAGAAGTGATGTATACATCAATGGATCCAGCAGTTGGCGGAAGCAATGTGAGTGTTTCGTACTTCAGATCGTTAAAACGATGTAGCCATCAGCTAAATTATGTTTTCTCGGAAATGTGTCAAAATCAAGATAGGGTGTGCTTAATATCGTGAGTTTGCCTAGAAAATTTGCTGTGTTTTGAGCAAACTAACTTAGCGTATCTTATTGTCTTTATTGCATTGTTACTTTTCTTTATTTGCGAGAAAATATGCAATGTGTTCAAACTAACAAATCAAAGAAAATTAAACATTCCTTCGCTGGGAACAAGCTTTTGTTCATAGTTTATTGATCCCATTCATTCTTCATGTTCATGGTTGTTACTCTAACGGCTCGATTCGCTGTCATTTGATAGTGCTGCTATTGTTCGTTTATCATGTTCTTGTAGGCAAGGGGTCAAACATACTTGCATTACTGCCAGTGGATATCATTTTGTGATCTGTGTGCCTGTAACACATAACGCAGATTATTTGTTGATGAATGATTTCATCTCCAGCTTGAGTGTTTGGCACCAAGAATTTTACATCAGTACATTTGAATTAGGACTTGCTTTTGCTTCTTATCTAGAGTATGTCAGTTCATCATGTGTATCTGTCCTACAAATTTTTCGCACTTCATGAAAGGGAAATCAGATTGGACAAAGATTTTTACTGTCGTTGCTTTTCAAGTACTTGACACGTACCACAATTTTTTTCTCAGTTACTAGGATTTGGTACGTACATTCCCAAAATGTTCCAATTTACTTGTTGTTCCCTTCTTTTTGCTTGAGAAACTATTAAGGGGTCAGTTTGGTCACATTTATCCAAGATATCATTGCTTAACTATGGGCTCTTGGTAAAAAAAAATGTGTATTGCTTAAAAACACATTACACACTTAATTGTGACTTTGCAGCATTTGGTGATGTTGTGTTTGATAGTACATACCGGACTAACTGTTACAATTTGCCATTTGTGCCTTTTTGTTGGGTTGAATCACCATCGAAGCACACTTGTATTTGGTTGTGGCATAATTTCCAATGAAACATTTGAGGCATATGAGTGGCTGCTGCAAACATTCTTGATTGTCATGGCCCAGAAGCATCCAACTTCGGTGATCACTGATGGTGACCTTGCAATGCAGAAAGCTATCAGAACCATTTTGGCTAATTGTAACCATAGGCTGTGCACCTGGCACATTGAGCAAAACATATTATGTAATCTGCACAATTCTAAAGTAGCTGAAGAGTTCAAATATTTCTATACGATCGTTGTTCCATACCGAAGATTGAGAGGAAATGGGATGAATTATGGAAAGGAATTGAATTAGCACACATGGTTGTATCAAATGACGAACCTGTGGTGTGCATCATATCAAGTGGGACGATGTTTCTTAGGCCTGAGGAGTAATCGACACAGCGAGAGTCTGAACTCCAAATTGCATACCCATCTTGATAGAAAGATGACACTATTTGATAGCTTGGTGAGTTTGCGCTATTCAGTCAAACATATGACCTTTTCCTTGTTTCCACTCTCAAAGTTCTTTTGTAAGATGGATATCATATAGGAACTCACAAGCAGGTTCAAGGTAGTCCGTAGGAATTAACTTACAAACTGATTTAAACTAATAATCTTCATTTTTTTTCCTTTTCAGATCTGCATGTGTCTCTTCATCTGGTGTTCAGGATTAAGCTTCTGTGGCAGTGATTGTCATGTGCTTTAGTTTTGCCATGTATTAGTGTTGTTATTCATGAACTGTTGGAAGGCATCCGAGGGTCATGACAGTTTTTTGTTACTACATGATCTTTTTCTTAAGCACCTACAACTCCTGCCTGCCAGGTTAATTGTGTGGTCACCAATCTGTGTGGCCTCTCACTAGCCGCCTTGTAAACCACGTTTGGTTCTTCAAGTGGGAATTGTTGTGCAATTCTTTCCTTGACCATCGCTATTCCTTTTCTAGCTATCTTCTGATGGAACTGTATGAAGGCAGGCCTTGCTTATTTCTAGCTTATATAAACTATCTGGGGATGGAGGCATCTTTCCCGACACCTTTTAAATAATTCCAGATGCATTGCAATTTGCAACAGTAGATAAAGGTTTACATCGTT
Source organism: Setaria italica (assembly GCF_000263155.2). Classification (NCBI taxonomy): domain Eukaryota; kingdom Viridiplantae; phylum Streptophyta; class Magnoliopsida; order Poales; family Poaceae; genus Setaria; species Setaria italica. The sequence goes on from NC_028451.1 coordinate 15,290,454, forward strand.
TTGATTCTGTAGCATCGACCACCACTTGGTCAGTTCTTTCACCATTCGTACAAGCACAAACATACAGTTTGCTCAAATAGAAACAAAGAAGCTAACAAAACGGCAGTGCTCAAGACAGATGAGCATTCAGCGGAGAATGAAGAAAATGCAGTCAATTTTCCACAGCTATCCACAAGAAATTCGTTCGGATACACCACTTGAGCACTGCTGCTCCATCTCATTGACCAGCGAGAAGTATGAGCTAACGACCCTTCTTTCACTCATTGACTGTCAGGCTATGATGTAGTCGACTGGAGCATACATTGCAGGATGTAGCAATTGCTGAGTGAAGATTAGGAGCACAAGAAGATGACTAAGCAAGAAGTGTAAGGAACTGCAACATGGCCCTAAGCATATCCCATTCTACAAACAATTGTGTTCATCTACACTGAACATCCTGAATTCCTGACTATTGCAGGATCTACCAATTGCTTTTCTTTGTTTGAGGGAAACTTCTGTGTTTACCTACTCTAGTACCGACTATTGTGGTTGTCTGCATGGTGAGTTCTTGTAGATTTCTATGAAAAAACACGAACACCAAAATCGTATCCTTTTCAACTTGTCTCCAAGAAAGCCCAAATCACAAATTGCATCCATTGCCAAGGGTCATATGCGATTCCACAGCTGAATCGCCGCCGATAAAACAACATGAATGTAGCTTTTGGCAAAAATAAAAAGACACGAACGTTAATCTCCATAGCACAAGTCAACTGGACAAAGCCATCATGGTTAGCAAATCGAGCTCTGCGGTGGGGTGGAAGGAGTGCGCAGCAGAGGAAGGAAGACGTCGGCGCGGCGCCGGGGAGGCAGAGTCGTCGGGCTGTGGTCGGGTCGGGCGCGGGCCACGATTTTCAGCCCGATGCTCGCCCCAGGAGCTACCCAGGCGCGGGCCCGGCATTTGATCAGGTCTACCCAGGAGCTGGGTGCCCTTCTGACAAGTGAGCAACAGGACGGACAAGCAGAAGTGGCAGAACATAAGAACTTATAGAGAAGCGACAGCGCCTGCAGGCCCGGTGTGAACCGCGATAAATTAAAGCGCCAACCTCTCACTCACACCGCACGCGCACGGCTCTCGCACGCTTCTCCTCGACTCCTCCTTGTCACCTCCGGCTCTCTGCTTAGCTGCGTCCGCGAGGGAGGGAGTTGGTACGAGAAGGCCGGCAAGGAGGAAGATGGCCGCGAAGGTGGTGTGCGTGACGGGCGCCGGCGGCTTCATCGCGTCGTGGATCGTCAAGCTCCTGCTCGAGCGCGGCTACACCGTCCGCGGCACCCTCCGCGACCCAGGTTGGTGTTGCTACTGCTACTGCTCCACCCCCTTTCCTCCGGTCCTGTCAAAATCTGGACCTCCACCATACTGCTGGTTCGTCGTGTCAAAATCCGTCCATACCCTGAAATCCATCCAAAGATCTCAGTCGTGGCGCCGCACCTGTAGCTGATATTTTCTTTGCAATTCTTTTCCACCGAAACGACGTTGAAATGTGCTTCATCGTATCTTGAAATAGTGATGAAGTAGTGCAGGAAGCCCTGGATTATGCTACTCCTAATTTGGTTCGGCGACCTGTTTCGGCTTCCTCCGCGCGGAGGCGACGGTCAGGTGGTGAGACGGGCGCGAGCGGCGCTTCCAATGGGGGTGGTGGGTTGGTAGTGGCGGACAAACCCTGCCGGCGGCCACGTTCGGGGTACAGTACTGGAGACTACAGTGTGCACTGTGCAGAGAAGACCGTTGACCCCGCCCCCCAGCTTATCTCTTGCAGATTGGTGTCCCCTTCTAGGATCGGAGTAGGTGGCTGGCTGGTATCACTCGCTTGATTGTGGGAGATTAGGCTACTGCGGGGGTAATTCAATTTTTTTTTTTAACCACTAGTTCAGAATAAAATTTTGTGTTTCAATGTCAACGAAGAAGCATCAGTGTTTTAGGCTCTGTCACCAACTATGATTTTTACCCGCGTTCCTGCTCCAGACAAGGCCTGCTTACCTTAGGCACAGAGAGAGCACGTGTCTACTCCCTCCATCTATGTTTACAAGGCATGATATAATTTGGTACGATCTTTCAAATAACACTTTGACCATTCATTTATCTTATCTTATATTATTTATAGTTATAAACTTATAATCATTGTAGAGTATATTTGATTACGAATTCAACCATATAAAATTTACATCATAAAAATAAAAAAATAATAGTCAAATTAAAGTTTGAATCTTGATACGCGTGCACACCTTATAAATAAAAACGGAGGAAGTACGTTGAATGCTCACATTCCCCAACAGTTGACATGCATGGGTATTGAGGAGGAGAGCATCTTTTTTAACTCCAGTTTCAAAGGAATTTTGTTCTGTGATAGATCCCACACCTCCTGCCGTTGCTTTTATTTACTTTTCCGCTTTTAACATTTTTTTCTGATAGAGATTATTTGAGTTGAGGTCACACAGTCGTTCACGCAGTTTGGTGTTACAACAACGAGATGCAGTGACGTCACGACACTAAATCTGATATAGGATGATAATAAAAGAGTTAACCAGGACGAGGAAAAACAACGGAGCTTCAGCATTACAGTACCCAAATATTAAGCTAGAAAAAGGGTGTAGTACATGGTATCATAGTTGCTGAGTTGCTATAAACAATTATGTTTGAAAATGATTACAGCTTGGCAAAACAACTATTGAAGTGGAGATGAGTGAAGTACAAAATTACGTGGAGGCCATTTGCAAATAACTAAGTCATGCGTCTTATCCACAATGATAGTCTGCAGTTATTTCTATCACCTTAGTTTACATTTCGCTCACATTGGGGGGCTAAACATTCTTCCACATACTGGGTTTCAGCTGATCCTAAGAAGACAGAACATTTGCATGCTCTAGAAGGATCTGCTGAGAGGCTGCAGCTATTTAAAGCAGATTTATTAGACGAAGGGTCCTTCGATGCTATAGTTGAGGGTTGTGACTGTGTATTCCACACAGCTTCTCCGTTCTACAATAACCCAAAAGATCCCCAGGTTTGCCTTTTTCTAGTTAATTTTTGAATAAATTGCAATACCATCAGAAGCAACTTTTTTAGACAAGCATGTAGATGATGTTCATTGTCTCCTTTTCCAGTCATATCATTCTTATAGCAGTTTGTGTCTTCTTCTCATTTAATTTACCTTTTAAGGTCTTATAATCCTTTTGTAGTAAAGGAAGCATACTTGCTTAGACAATCACAAAACTTTGCACTTGTCTCAGAAATATATGATCTGTGCAATTTGTGGTAAAGGAAGCATAATTGCTTAGACAATTTGTGTCTGACTTTTGCCCAGCAATGTTGGTAATTTCTGTGCTGACATCCATGTATAACAATTGTTAAATTGGGAAGATTAATACGATTAGTTCTCTCCAGTTTCCCATCACCTTATAAAAGTCACAAGCTGTTTAATATTACCTCCTTTTATCAAACCTAAACACATAACAATGTATTCTTTAAGGTTGAGTTGATCGACCCAGCAGTTAAAGGAACACTGAATGTTCTGGGCTCCTGCAAGAAAGCTGCTTCTGTGAAAAGGGTGATTTTAACATCATCAATGGCAGCAGTTGTATTCACTGAGAAACCCTTGTCTCCTGATGTTGTGGTTGATGAGACATCATATTCCATTCCAGAACTTTGTGAAAAAGCAAAGGTAATGCACTTTTCACCCTGAAAGGAACATTTTTAAAATCTTATCAGTTCATAGTTTACACATAAATTGTATGTTTGCCTTCACATAGTCGACTTACAGTGAACAGAATACTACTAAATGCACATTTCTGATTATTTTCGCAGCAATTGATGCTCATATTTTCATTCAAACAATTGTTTCCATCTTTTGGATATAGTAATGGATTTGTGCCTCTCAGGCTTTGTATCAGATGGATAACTAAAAGATATTTTGTACTAACATTATCACAAGTCATGTACTCCTATGCACTTCAAATTAGTGAGGATTTCATGAGAAATATATATCTTCAAATAAATCGGTTATCTACTTTATACCATAACTGTAGCGCTGCGCCAATATGAATGTTGATCTTGTCTACTGTCTGACTGTTAATTCTGTTGCTTTTTTTTTATCAGTAATATAAATCATCTTGACTTGGTTAATGTTTGAGTTACTTGCTTTAGTATCAAATTGTATATAATTATTCCCTCACGAATGAAGCTCTAAGTACGACATTCTCGTGTTTATTTGTTTAACCTTACCTTCACACTAAAATTTTAGTGAACTCACTGTTGTATCAGGAATGGTACGTACTGTCAAAGACCCTGGCTGAACAAGCAGCATGGAAGTTCTCAAAGGACAATGGAATTGATTTGGTGACAATAAACCCAGCAGTGGTCATTGGTCCTTTGCTGCAACCCACACTTAACACCAGTGCTCAGATAATCCTGTATCTAATCAATGGTATACATTGCCATCCCAACGAGTATTTTTTTTTCTCCAACAGATCATTATCCGCAAAAGAAATGCTACCTTTTATAAGTTGTAACAGCAAATGGGTTCCAAATTCCAACTTCAATGAAATTTAGTTGAGCATTAGTCACCTCCATCATACTGATGCGCATGAGATATTGTCACGAGTTATATTACAAAGTAACAACTTCCATGTGCTTCATGATGCATGTCAGAATGTAAAAAAAGTGACGCATTTGCTGTCATCTTTCCTGAAGAGAACTAGCTTCATTGTCTTAGTCAACACTAATGAACAATAATTAAATTTTCATTGCACTTATTACTTTTTTCAGGGTCGCCTGTATATCTCAACTACAGCTTTGGCTGGGTGAATGTAAAGGATGTTGCTCTGGCGCATGTACTTGCATTTGAGACCCCTTCGGCAAGTGGAAGGTACGGCATGGTTGACAAAGTTATTCACTTCTCCGAGGTTGTAAAGATCATAAAAGACATGTACCCTTCTCTTCCAGTGCCTGAGAAGTAAGTAAAATTTTACATCATTATATAGTTTTAAACATTTGTGTCTACTCTCGTTGTTCACAGTTTCCTCCTATTCCACTAACAACTTGTTTGGACGAACAGATGCGTGGATGACGAGCTGTTTGCTCCGACATACCAGGTCTCAAGGGAGAGGATCACGAGCTTGGGAGTTGAGTTGACCCCGTTTGAGACGAGCCTCAAGGAGACCATAGAATGCCTCAAGGAGAATGGTTTTGTCAGCTTCTAAAGTCATCCCACCCGTCCTTGAATAAGCACCGGAGAAATAAACAAGATTGCATAGGGATTCAAACATACTACTTAGCAATGGATGTGCTACCGGCAGTTTGGTGATTGCTATTGCCTCCTGACTCCAGTGCAGTGTCAGTCAAATAAGTCTAGCACTCTAGCAGAACAGGCAGCGCACTTAAATTCTCTCCCCTTTGTTGCGGACCAAAGAGGTTTTCCATAATTAATCCATATATATACTTTCCATTCTGAATTGAATAATAGTAGTGGCGTCCAGTGCTCTGGTCAAATTAAGGTCATGTTTGTTTTGGCTTTTGCTTTCTGAAAGCTGGCTTTTGGCTTCTCGTCCTGAAATGCTAGCTTTCCGAAAGCTGACTTTTCGAAAGCTATGATCCGTTTGGCAACCCAGCTTCTCTGAGAACGAGAGTGGCTGGAAGAGATGTACAATATCTCTATTACCCTACGTGTACGTAGTGATTGTATTTGTTTCGTGTACAATTATTTATAGACTTTGTTGGCAATATAATTATAATAAATTGCATGGGTCATTATCCATGCATTTATAGGTCACAAACATGTTCAAGCGACATTACACTACTCTCTCATGGCCATCAAAGCATCGGCAATACTATCACGGAAAGCATTCATGCCGCTCTCTTCATGTCCATGTGCTTGTGGCTAAGATGATGTAGCTTGATCAACGCTTAGAACAAAGTCTTCATCTTGATCACACATGTCAAAAAGTTCATCAGCCAAAATACTTTCTCTAATAAAATTATGTAGAGCCATACATGCAATTATAATCTTTGTTTGCTTTTCCATTGGATAACTCGATATTTTTTGTAAGATGCTCCACTTCATTTTGAGAACACCAAATGCCCTTTCAATCACATTACATAGTGATAAATGCAAGTGATTGAACACTTCTTTTTTACCTCTTGACTCTGGACCTTGTCAAAACTCTGGTAAATGATACTTCTCTCCTTTGTATGGTGAAAGAAAAACCCTTCCGGTTAGGATAACCCGAGTCAACAAGGTAGTACTTTCCTACACATATTTCCAAGATGTTAGTAATAATATATGGTCCATTTAATAAAAAAAATTGTAGGTGCCAAATTGTTGTACCTTCTGGCGGAAAAGAAAATTTGTCAGCATAGATCTGCAATGCTTCGTTAAAAATCCTTGTGTCATGAACCAGGCCATCCAGCAACAACAAAAGTGAATCTCATATCAAAATCACATACAACCAATACATTCTGAATGGTACATCGATACCGACCAAAATGTATAATCTGTTCAGTAGAAGGCACAACTACACGGATATGAGTTCCATCAATTACTCCAATAGCACCATGAAAATGAGGTGAAAACCAATGCTCTTGTAGTTTAGGATGACCTGTAGAAAAATCTGGATCTTTTGGTTTAATAATGTCTGCAGCCATTCTGTTCAAGCAATTCAACACATGAGTGAACTTTCTATTGATGGTCTCTATAGATCTTTGAAATTATCCTCAACTTGGCTAAAAGGTTGAGAACCACCTACTGTCCATAAAAACATGGTATAACTTTCAATAGAATGCATACCCGTAGTTGATTTCAACCCATAGGTGGTAACTAATGTTTTATGCAAACTATCAAAAACTACCTTTGTCATTCTGAACATTCTATAACATGATCTATGTCTATTCAAAGTGGTAGTAACTCATTGATAACATGTCACCTCAAGTTGTCTCCTTGCTGACTTGTTTAGGTAAGTTTGATCATAGTACATACCAAACATGTTTGTAGCATTGATCAATCGATTGATCTTTTTTGTTGCCCAACTGCAATTTCCAACAACTTGGAATATTCATCACCACTTGATTCATCACTTGCAGAACTCATCTACATAAAGACACATGGAGAACAACATCAGAAGTTTGGTACAAATAACAATAACAGTAACATCACAAGTCTGGTACAAATAACAATAACAGTAGCATCACAAGTTTGGTACAAATAACAAAGTTTCATACAAATAACAGTAGCTAGATAGATAGGATACAGAAATTAATCTTCCATGGCCGACTACTTCTTCCTTTCTTCATAGCATCTCTTCAGCCAATTGAACCTTCCTTCGTTGGTGTCAAAGCTAGACAAAAAAATTTCACGGTTTGCAGAATGCTTGAACAACTGTGTTGCAATGTAATGCTCATCACTCCCTTCTACAGCCCCACATTCTTTAACCAATGCCATAACATCTCTAACCGACTCACGTGTGAAGTCACCAGTTAATGCTTTGGAGGTCACAGAGTTAGAGCTAATCACATCATCCACCATGCGTCACATCACCCTCACCATAGGATTCTTCCTTTCTTTCTTAGGCTAATTTTCCTAGGGCTACCAGATTTCACCTTCCTCTTCAGTTCGGTGCGTGCAGATGATGTAGGTGTGAATTGATCACTCCCTATTTCATGAATTTGATCATCGTCCCGCTCTTCTTCATTGGGAATGTTGTCCCCACCACCTTCTTCACTAGGAATGCATGCAGAGTGGCCTGAGACATGACTCTTCTCAAACATAATTTTCCATTGTTTCAAACATGGTAGAGGAGCATAACGGAATGCCTATTTCTCCCTCTTGAAATATCCCTGTAAAAAAACAGAGAAAATATAAACTGATTAGTCAATTGCATATACCACAAAAAATTTCAATAAACATACGACAGATTGGTAACCTTTGTGTTTGTCTCCCACCATTCATCACTTGGTGTAGGTATCCCCAAAACAGGATGTATTCCAAGGTTAGAATTGCTCCAAAGCAATTTCCAAAACCCATACAAGGTCTTCAAGTTATCCCAACGGTTTTTCAGCTATTTCTGGATATAATTTTTTCCTTTTTGAGTAAAAAAACTTGTCCCGCAAGTTCTTATAGTCTCTAGCATTCAGTGTGCCTAGAGGCCTATTCCTAGCTTCAATCTCCTCAACAACAATGTTACAAAAAATTATAGTCATTCCAGGATTTTCCAATCTGCTTGGCATACAATCTTTTCAGTTTCGTTGCTCTTTCCCTTGCCCTTTCCTTTGTTCTCCATCTAGACAGAGATTTTTTGTTCTTGCTTGCATACAAAATACCATTTAATAGATTGGCGATTCCAAATCCTAGTCCATGATTCAAAGCTCCTAAACCATGATTCTAGGCTACCATGATTCTAGGGGATGTGGTGCTCACATTGCTGCAGATCTTGCACAGGGACGAGCAGGGGCCAGGTGACGAGGATGAGTAGGGATCGGATGAGCAGGGGCCGGGCGACGAGGGGTGGAGGGATGGTGGTGCGAGCAAGGGCGGAGGGAGGATGGCGGATGGCGCGAGCACGGGGGCAAGGGAGGACGACGCGAGCTGGGGCAGAGGGCGGGCGGCGCGTGCAGGGGCGGAGGGCGCGTGGCGCGTGCAGGGCTGGTGGAGGGCAGCGCGACGGGTGCGTGTTGGCGCGGGATGCGGACGGCAGCACGGGATGCGGATAGGGTTTCACAGGAGAGGAGGAGGCGGATGGGGAAAAAAGAAGCGTACCGTTTCGACACTTTACCGATGGCAGGTGGGTAATTACCGCCGAAAGCTCGCTAGAAGCTCTCTTTTTCCTCCTTTCCAGCTTTCCATTGTAATGTGGCTTTCCACAGCTTTTGACCCACGAAAAGCTAGGCTTGAAAGCTTGCCGTTTGTTTAGGCTTTCGGCTTCTGGGGGTGAGAAGCTGGCTGAAAGCCCAAACAAATAGAACTAAACCTGGAGCTGTGTGATGTTCCTGATGTTCCAAATCACTTCAAAAGCTCGTGTCTGATACAACGGAGTCCCATAAACTTGTTGCGTGGATCTGTTCATCTTAGAAAGATATTGGGTGATAAAGTAACATACAGAGTCTGATTGATTATTGAAATTTGAAAGATTCAAGTTACTCAATGTAGGAGAATATGTTGGAAAAATACCCATTTGACAGGATCATAATGAACCGAGCAGAAATTAAATATAATATAGTGAGCCGGCACTACAAAATGGTAGAATCATATTTTTATTTATTTTGTCAGCTTCGGCACTAGTCAGACACATTTGCCGCGCGATAGCGCATCATGTCAGTGTCACGAGGTGCCGGAGTGCCCGTCACCGGCGGCATGTAGACGTCGACGACGCCCTCCAGCGCCTGCACACCAGCTGGGCAGCGGCCAATACCCCAGCGCTGCTGTTCCCCAGCATGTAGAAGCATAGCATAAGGAAAAATAGGACAGTTGCAGAGGCAATGCAAAATGACCAATGGATTAGAGACATTGCACATGACCTCAGTCCCTCTCATCGATGAATACGTTAGGTTATGGGAGCTAATTGAGGATGTCAACTTTGACCCAAATGCCATAGAACCGGACTCTATCATCTGGACACGGACGGCATCGGGTGATTATTCGGCCAAATCAACTTATGATATGCAATTTGAGGGCGGATTGATCTCGATGTTTCCAAAGATGGTATGGAATGTATGGATCCCTTCAAGGTGTAAATTCTTCTCGTGGTTGCTGCTCCAAAACAAAGTTTGGACACCAGATCGGCTTCTACTCCGTGGGTGGCCAAATTCGTACTTTTGTCCGACGTGCTACAGAAGTCTGGAGACAGCACAACACCTCTTCTCGGAGTGCCCTACTACATGTTCGGTGTGGCGTTCAATCAGCTCCTGGGTTGGGCGCCCAACTCTGCATCCAACTAGCTGGAGCACTACTAATGATTTGGTCAGCTGGTTCGATGACTTGGCTGGAAGCTCTGCCGATGCTGCGGCCAAAGGAACCCGCTCGCTGGCCATCCTGGTGGTTTAGATGATATGGTGCGAGCGAAATATCAGGATCTTCAACAATCAAGAGAAGCCACTTGCAAGGATTATCCCCTTAACGAGATCAAGGATGCTGCTCGGTTTGTGGAGTGTGGTGGGTGCTAAACACATGACCGTTTTGGTTGATAGACCCATCAGTGAGTAATCTCCGTAATCTTTTTTCTCTTCTGTTAGGGCCTATATTCCGATGCCCCATCCTGCACTGGCTCTTGCCTGATAGGTTCAAACTTGGTGTCTCAGCGGCCTGTAATTGCTATTCTCGGAAACCTTTCCAAGTCTTTCGAAGAAAAACTTGCGAGCAAGGCTGAGTTGATACAGGCAAGATCATGGGCACCACTTGCAGCCACACAAAAGCATCTTGTCACGCTCACGGCTCACGCACCCAACCAATCAACTGGCCTGTTCGCTTCAGCTTATAAGCCGACTGAAAAGCTGAAATAGCTTATTTGTTGTGAGAGAAAAATACTGTTTGGTGGCTGATAAGCCGACCGAATAAGCTGAAGCGAACAGACCGACAACTCTCCCCATCCTATCCCAAGCCATATGTAAACCAATCAAACATGCCTTCATGCTTCTATACTAACCACGATGAGCCTGAATCTCCTCACCATCCGGACCCTTCTTTGAACTGCAACCAATCACACCCTTAAGGCTCCTTTTATTTCGGGAAATGGAACCACTCGAGCTACTCCAGATAATTTTAGGGGCAAAAGGAACAAACTTTAGACAATGCTGGTCTTGCATTTTTCATTTGTGTATTCTTGTAATATATATTACAACTTTTTTCAGGAGCTTGAGGAGATCAATGTTGACATGGCTGCAGGGTTTACAAAAGCGTCGACTTAGTTAATGATGTGCTTGAACCGGGTGGAGAGATAAATTTAGACATGGCTGATGGACGACGGCACAAGGAGAAAAAAGAACCGGGTGTTTGGATCCCACAACTTGGCATGGGGCATTGCTTCCCAAGCATTGGCATTGGCGCTTGACAACAAACCCAGATTCTCTCTGTGCAAAAGTTTTGAAAGGGCGATACTTTCCTCACTCTGATTTCATGGAGGCAACTAGAAAGAAACATGCCAGTGCAACATGGAGAGCCATCCTTGCTGGCCGAGAAGTGCTTACTCAAGGTCTCATCAGAAGAGTAGGGAATGGTGCCAGAACAAGGATATGGGAACATAAATGGTTGCCGAACCACTTTCAAGCAAAACCGATCACACCTTGTACTGACCAAACAGTTCAACATGTGAATGAGCTGATAACTCCGAGTGGATATTGGAATGTTGATCTCATTGAAGAAATATTCTTGCCAATAGATGCAGATTCTATTCTTCGGATTCCCTTAAACACAAGTATGGATTACTTTTGGGCATGGTCCAAGGAAAGGCATGGAAATTACTCGATTAAATCAGCTTACAGAATACTGTCTGAAAATCGGCAACAACAGAATGAGCTACAGTCCCCAAGTACTTCCTTATCAGCTGAGTGGAAATTGGTGTGGAAACTGGAGGTGCCACCAAAAGTCCGTGTATTCTGGTGGCGTGTTTTGCATGAGTTCCTACCAGCAAGGCATATCCTTCATAATCGACATATTGAAAAGATTGCAAATTGTGAGGTTTGTGGGGCTGACAGGGAAACCATTTACCATGTTTTGGTTGATTGTTCAGTAGCAAGGACTTTCTGGAATTTCGCACAAAAGATTACAGCAATCAAATTACCTCATTTGCATCCTCTTACTTGGGCATCTGACCTGCTGAACATTCATTTTTGCCCCAGGGAGCACTCAGCGATGATTATATGTGGTATGTGGACGCTGTGGATGGCACGAAACAAGCGAAGGCATGGTGAGCAAATGATGTCTATGCGACAAGCAATATTTTGGGCTCGGGACACAGCGTTTGATCTCTGGCAAATGCTTCATACTCCAAGAAAACAGGTGATTCCCAAACTGAACCCTCAGTGGAAACCTCCTCCGACAGGGTGGGTGAAATGTAACACTGATGCGGCCTTCTACGTCGATGATCATAATGGTGCGTCGGGAGCAGTTCTCAGAGATGCTACTGGAGCTTTTTTTTTTTTTGGTGCACATGCTAGATGGTATGGAACTTCTCTCAGTGCACTAGCAATGGAGGCCCAAGCATGTAAGGATGGCATGATATTTGCACAGAGTCAAGGTGTGACCCATCTGATGCTGGAGACTGACTGTGAAGTACTTGTCAAGCTATGGCATGACCTACAGACTCAACGCTCAGAAATTGCAGGGATTCTCCAGGAGCTTAAATCTCTTAGTTCTGTTTTTACTTCCTTTGTAATTTGTTTCTCTGGTCGTTCTTGTAATAGGGCGGCGCATGAATGTGCTAATCTGGTTAATTGTACTCAGATTCTGGGTGAGTGGCTATATAGAGCACCCGAGCCAGTACAAGAATGCCTGAACCTTGAATGTAATGCTTTGCCTGTTTTAGGCCATAATCAACACGAAACCGATGCCTCCGACAAAGGGCAGCGTTCCTCGCAAAAAAAAAAACTTGGCATGGGCATTTTTGACATTTTATACGGGTGTTTTCCCTCAGAGTGTCCACTAACAGTTAATAGCTTGGCAATGTCTTCGTGTCTTCCCCAAACGTCGACTATTGCAGGGTCTCACAACTATTACCATGAAGTTAGGAAATTCTCTGCAACTAATAAAATAAAAGTGACGACACTCGCATGTCCAATTCGATCGTAGTCACCCCTACGATTGTCGTGGCTCCTCCGAGATTTTCTTTGTTTTTTACCTTCGTGTGACCGTCTCTTGTGAAACCGCCTGGAATCAGTCCGGGATGCCGCTGATCGTGCTGCCACACTTTTTGGTTGCAGTCGTGCTCGTCGCTCTTACCCCTGCGCTCCTCCTCCCGCAGGCGATCTGATCTGATCGGCATTGGCCACGATCAGTTATGCCACTCGGCTGCCCTGCGCCTCTTCCTTAATCGATAGTGACGATGATCATTGGCGCCGCTCCCTTATCCTGCGCGGCTGCGCCTCCTCCCTACTGGCAATTTGATCGGCGCTTCGGTAAAAACACGAATTGTGCGTCGTCACCCCCTCGTGCGTCACCAGATGCATCACACACGAACATGTCTAGAGGAAGTGTCATAGCACCATGTCGTTGTTCTACATGAGCAACTGCTGAAACGGAATAAGCAGTAGTGGATCTGGAAAAAAATTGTTAGGAACCTCTAACCCCTTCTTTTAAGCTTCAATGGATGTAAATTTACAGGGGGCTTAGGAGGGCTTCATAGCTCTAGCAACAGTAGGAGGGGCTCTAGCCCCATCCGCCCTAATGCTGGATCCGCCCCTAGGAATAAGCAAGATATCATAGTGAAAAGCCTTTGCTGTATGTAGTGTCCTTTTATAACATTCAGAATCTATTCTGTTTGTAATGTGTTGCACATGCACATTTTAGTACCATTTTGCTATGTTTGTTCGTTTCATCTCTCTGAGCGGAAAACCTTGAAGCTTCCTCCCAACTGAGGCATTAACGTTAGTTGACGGAAGATTAGTTGTTGTGTGTGTTTATGTGAGCGTCAGTGTATGTACTGTGTTTTGCAAAAAAAAATAAGGGTATTAATTATGAAGGTGGACATGGTCGTACGAGCGGCTACTCCTTTCCTAAGAAACTGTTTGTCTAGCAAGCATAACCGGACGTGATGACTAAATTTCATAGAAGGGATAGATCGAGGAAATGACTTGTAATTTTGCTATTTTCATAAAAATACGTGTATTTAAATTCATAAAAGATGGACAATTATGATGTTATCAAATTAGACTAATACATTTTTTTACTTGTAGCATTCACATGCATTTAACTAGTTTATTTAGAAATTTGGAGTCTTTGTAAGGATATAACGGACCTGTTTGGTTGCTCGGATGTACCAGCCAGCCAGGCTCCGTATGCCTGTGTTCAATGTGCGCTATCCGTATGTTTAGGGGAAAAAACCCGTGAAAAATTGTTAGTGGTGTAGATCACCACGTTCGGTGTGCACGTAGCAGCAGTTCCTTGTTGTCGTTTCCAGCTGACCAATGGCGTTGTTCCACGACCGCCCTCGGTTACTACCAACTTATCGTCCTTTCCGTTCCCCACGAATCTTTTAACCTTTCAGCAGTAAAAGCGAAGGCAGAAGGGGTAACAAAGAAACTTTCGCATAAAGCCCCCTCCCTCCTCCCCCTTCGCCGTTCGCCGCAGAGCCACCTTTTTCCTCCTCCTTGCTCCGCCTCTCCTCCCCCCTCCCCACCTTAAACCCCCTTTCCAACTAGGGTTTAGCGGACGGGCTCCACGCAGCGGAGAGTTCCAGAAGCTTCGCGCGGCGATGGGGTCGCCGCCGGCCGCTGCGGCGGCGGTTGTGGCGGTGGTCGCGGTGGCGGCGGCGCTGCTGTCGGCCTCCGCTGCTGCCAACCCCGCGGGCGGGCCCCACATGGCGGACCTGAGCGTGCTGCTGCCCCCTCGCATGACCAAGCCCGTCGAGTACCGCCTCATCGGCGGGGATGGATGCTTCTCCTGGTATGCTTCCTGCAGCCTTCCTTCGCCCCCTTGTTTTTTTTTGCTTCGTGTGCTGCGTGATCGATCGCCGCGGAGTGCCGTTCCGCGACCGCGCGCTCCCGCGTCCGCTTCGTGGAGCGAATCGAGGCTTGATTGTTGCTGCAGCTAGTGGTTGGGGATGGTTTTTGTGGCGTGATTTGCTCCATGCGCTTGCTTCCTTGCTTCAGAGTGCGGCCGAGTGACCTGATGACCGATGTGAACCCTGGTGAAGCCATATGGTAGCATTGCTCATGGTTTGGGGAACTGAACTTTAATCCCTTACTTGGAGCAACTGAGTTTTTGTAGTGTGAACACGACTCTACCTCTTTCTGGTATTGGTATGCACCTCTTAACAAGTTGTTGACTACACCAGTGCAGAATGTGGGATGCACACCTCACATTTTAGGGCACTGATTATTTGTGCCTAGTTGGTTCATACCTATATGTTTTATTTACGAGCAATGTACTTAAGTACCTAGTATTAACTCGACTGGCGAACCATTGTTACTTTTGCGTGGACATGTAGCCGGTTGCACAAGGACTTTTCACAATTTAGAAACCATTCCAGGACCATGCTTCTGTCCTCTCTAGAGATGGGAAATTCCCATTTCACAATATGAAGAAGCTAATGTCTCCCAATTTCTTTTGTTTACAGGTCATGGGATCATCATGATCTTATTTCAGTTAAACCAGAGTACAATGATAGCAGCAGATGCTCGACTAGTGCTCGTTTGGCATCAATTGCCCCTTACAATGGCCGGAGAGAGACTTCTGTCTATGCAACTGATATTATCAGTGGAATCACAATACACTGTAAAGTATTCGTGGACAAGATCTCGCGGATCAGAATTTTCCACCATGCTGTTAAAATTGACCTAGATGAAATTGCTACATTGCGTGTTCATGCCTTTGACGATGAAGGTAATTCATATGAACTTTTCCATCTTTGTATGCGAAATTGCCATGGTACCTGTAAACAGTGACACTTCTTTTTCTATGCACTACTTGAATTCATTGTTTGTCGATCATTGGTTTAAAGTACCTTTTGGTTTTCTTCTTTAATTGGTTGTTAACATCACTCAATGTTCTTGTTGGTCTGAACAATCATTAGTTTAGCTTTTTAGCCTTTTTTCAGTCATACAAAGCTTTTAGCCCCAAGCAAGTTGGGGGTAGGCTACAGATGAACCCATACGTGAGCTACCAACAAAATGGAAAAAAATTATATAAAAAATACTATTTGCTGGCACTGCTATATTCTTTTATTTTAGCAAACTTAATTTGTTTCCATTTGGTTCAGAAAATGTGTTCTCGTCGTTGGTGGGGTTGCAGTTTTTGTGGCAGCTTTCCCCAAGATTGCTTGATAGCAGTAGCCATCATCTTGTTCATATTCCACTGAAAGAAACACATTTGAGTGACTGTGGTGGCTTTTGTGGTGATATGAATATTCGGTTTGAGCTAGAAGACAAGGTACACTTCAGCATTTGTGTTCTTGTTTTCTAAGTCCCTTGACCACTACTCAGTTATATAAGAATGCATGTTTCATGTTTGAATTTTGTTGCTGTACTCATGCAGAATCTTGGTTCAGATTTCTTTGTGGTGAAGGGTATTGAGATCGGCCAAGAGGTTGTTAAAGCTCAGTTATTTGAGCCTCAGCTTGAGCATGTGATTGACACAATCACATTGACTGTTGCTGAAGCTATGTCACTAGAGCCACCCTCACCAGTTCTCGTGACAGTTGGTGTTTCGGTGAAGTTTAAACTAAAGGTTTTTCGACAAAAAGTTGCTGAAGGTACCTTCTCTAACAGATTGAGTTTTGTCATCGTTTGACACTGAAATCTCTGAACAAGGAGGGTGACTTAATTGTGTTTCAATGAGGAACATATACTAGAACATTTTAGAAGAGAATCACAATAGATGGAATAATTTACATAAAACACATGGAAGTCATATTCAGGGGAAAAAGGGTCAATTTGACTCAGTGCTGAAATCTCCACTTTTAGATTCTGTATTATGGTTTAATGCCATCCATTATGTGATCTCATTGCTAGATAGCACTTTCTTTAGTGCATGTCTGGTGCTGGAAGCTAACAGATCCTTTCCATTTCTACCTTTTACTAGTGATTAAATTACCATCACCATATCATCGATGGCATGCAACAAACTCTTCTGTGGCCCAAGTGGATAGTTCCTTGGGTATCTCACATGCTTTGGGTCTGGGCTTTACTAAGATTATTGTTGAAGACACAAGAGTAGAAGGTCATGAACAAGTATCATCTCTACACGTTGTTATTCCACGAACACTCTTCCTTTATCTGGTCCCTGTTATGGATGATTCTGCTCATTTTCATGGGATAACGAATATTCCATCCTCAAAAGATTGGTATGTTTATCCTGGACGAAAATACATGGTCCTTGCCAAAGCATTTGCAGAGGGATTTGATGCTAGGGAGATATATATTACAGAGGTACTATTCATATGATGAATTTGATTCCTTGCTCTCTTTGTAAATGTCACTTACTATTGGATACATGGATACTACACATATGATTAGATCTGCACGAACATTCTTGGAAATTATTTTGAAGGTCAATTTGCGGATGACCTGTAGAACTGCAAGCACATGCTCTCAATTTCCATCAATCACTATGTGCTACGTGATGCAAGGGAAATATAATTTTACCTGATTTTGTAGTATTAAATGCAAAAGCTCGAAAAAACAAAAAATTCCACCAATAGGAGGAAATAGGTGGCATTGTAAACAAAGAAAAAATAGGCACCCAAATTCGAGTCAACGAGGACTTGAACCTAGGTGGTTGGGTTGTATACACACACCAACCAGCTGAGTAGGGTCCCTAAAGCTTGAACAAACACTACCCGGGCATAATTACATTTCTATTTACATGCAGTCCTGTGTTCTAGTGATCAGTGTGCACATCCCAATAACTTGAGATTTTAAATTACATGGGCCATCACAACTTGCTGCCTCAAGATGCTCCTTGATGACCACACTTCATTGGCTCGTGCAGATATGTGCAGTCATGCCTGAAACTTGTGTAGTGCATATTCACATCAAATAAATACAACATCTGAGCAAGTTTATGGGCATAATTGTTTTTTTTTTGTTCAAAAATTGCCATCTGCATGGGAATTTTCTTCTGTTTATTAATTCCTTTTCTTTGGCTGGTAGGAAAACGAGCTTAGACTGGAGAGTAGTACCATGGAATTCTGGAACTTATCACAGGTGCTAGACAGTTCTATAGGTTCCTATGAAGTGCAAACTTCTAGATTGTTAAGTCCTGTTTCCCAGGGGAAAGGACATTTAGTTGCTTCCTTAACTTACCTAACAGAGGCATCTGGACCAGCAAAGGTACATCCAACTCATGCGTATATCCTGTTTCTATCTTGTCAAGTAGAGGTTATTAGGATGATGTTGGGAGTTCTACCATCAAAGCGTCATGGCTTGCTGATTACCTGATTGGCCCATGCGATGCTAGGTTCTCAAGATCATGCAAGAGGTTAATGTTTGTAGTAAGGTGAAGGCATTCTGGGATGAAGGATTGGAGAGCTCCAATGTTATTCACCTTCCCTGGGTTCCTGGAGTCTATCAGGAAATTGAACTGAAGGCAACTGGAGGTTAGTTATTGTGATAACTGCATATTCTTTACCATTTTTGGTTTGTAATTTGAGCTGATTCTATTGTCTTGCATTCATCTGAAGGCTGTGGTAAGACACTGGACGACTACAAGTTATTTTCCTCTGATGAAGATGTTGCTTCTGTCTCTGACTCTCGTATTGTGCATGCAAAAAAGCCTGGTCAAGCTGTCATCAGAGTAGTTTCTGCTTTTGATTTCTTGAATTTTGACGAGGTTTGTCCATCTAATTTTCGTTTTAAATCCCGATCTCTCCTGAACTCCTGTTTTTACTCTTAGTCTTTACATACTTTAAAAAATGTAGTTCAGCTTTGATGCACCATGTAATTACTTGAGGTCGACGTGATATGAAGAGTGACACATGTTATTCCTATGGATTATCTAGGCTCACATCTTATTATGTAGTGCTGAGTTACTGGTTAGCTGTGAGGTTGATACTTCAAACTTTCCACTAGTGGAGATTGCTATAACCTCAAATCTTCTTACAGATTGGCCACTTGTATTTTTTTTTCTAATGCCCTCATACTTCCTACAGAATGGTCACTTCCTCTTATTTTTCTGTCACAATGATGTATATGTGAGGAATGCATATTGTTACTTTCTCTCATGATAGTAACATGGTAACACTGATGTATGTCTAACATATATACACTGTTTTGCTGTCACGATTGTTTATCTTTGGCCCCTACTTTTGGGCAAAGCATATTATGAGTCTAATTGCTATACAACATTCAATTTGGAAATATTTATCTAATTTAGGATGCAACACCCTTTCATTTGGTTGCTACAGGTAGACGCAAGATCTGTGTTTTCGCACAAGCGTGTATCTGCATTATCTTATGTCCAAAAGGACAAACACACCACAGTTGCTTGCTGTAATCTACTGATGCATTTGATCACATGGTCAATTAACTAAATATGCATACATCTTAAATGATTAGTGAAGGCCCTTCTTTACAATCATGATATTCCATCTTCACAAGTTTTAAACTCCTGGTAACTCATTTTGTTTTATTGGCAATGTAGATCATTGTTGAAGTTTCCATTCCTTCAGTATTGTCTATCTTGCCGGTCTTTCCTGTGGAGGTGCCTGTTGGAACACGACTTCATGCTGCTGCGGCACTAAAAACATCTAATGGTGCGTTTGCTAAAAAAAACTTATGGCGGTTCATATGACTTGAATTAGATGTCTCTGTTACAAAATAGATGAAGTTCAGCAAGTAGCATGCATCTTACAAAATGAGATTAGTACAAGAATGCCATATTTTTTATATGTTTAAGTACTAATCTCATACTCTAATCTGTCCTTTTGACTCCTCTTTCATGCTCTGCTCTCAACCTCAGCAAATAGTATAATTCGTTCAGGGCTTCACTTAAAAGAGACAGAACTTGCAAACCATAAAATGTCATCATTTTCTTGCAGTAAGACAGAAGCTTATGCTGAACTTATACTCCCTCCGGTCTCAAATATATGACATTTAGGACAAGCTAGTTCATTTTTGAACTAAATAGCATGTCCTAGACACCATATATTTATGGACGTAGGTAGTATTTATTGAATATGTATCACTAATTAATTATTTTTCTCTCTGCAGGACACTCATTCTCACGATGTGACCATCTTAATGCTTTTATAAGGTGGAGTGTACTATCTGATAATGAGTCTTTTCACATTCTTAACACTGCTGAGGCCTCGAGCGTTGAGGACATAAAACATAGTGCTGGTTCTTGGGGACAAAATGGCAATCCTTGTGCCTGGATATCTCTAAATGCATCTGCTGCTGGCCGATCCACAGTAGTTGCAACGTTCACCTTTGATTCAGATTCTAATATTGAGACACTTGGACCTATTTCTCTAAAGGCAACTTCAAAAATTTCTGCATATTATCCTCTGGTGGTTCTTCAAGGGGGAAATGGAAACCAATTTGGTGGGTACTGGTTTGACTTATCTGGAATACATGGTAGGATTGAGATCATGGATAACAACTCTCCGAAGGAGCTGTACTTAGTTCCTGGATCAGCAATGGATGTTTTTCTCTTTGGAGGACCTGAGCGGTGGGACCAAGTGGTTGATTTTGTTGAAACCGTTGATGTGATTGGTGAATTGAAAAATCATATTACTAGTTCTACTACTGTGCAGAAATTATCTAGTGGAATATACCGAGTATCTTGCCCAAGCAAAGTGAACTATGTAAGTACTTAAAATGGATGTTTGCATTTCCATCTATATACCACATATTGCAATCTATACTAGTGCATTGATTCACTGATATGTGCAATTTAATGCACTTTTTCCATAGAAACTGCTGTTCTCACGTGGAAACATGATCGGGAAAGATCATCCTGTGCCTGCTATAGCCAAATCAGAGTTTTCTGTTGTGTGTGACTTCCCATCAGAAATAACATTGATAGCAAATGAAAATGGTACTTTCTTATCCTTTCCACTGATATCCAGTTTAGTCCTTAAATTACAACATATACATTATGAAAGCCTTTTACTGTTCCTCTTCATTCTTTAAAGCCTACCAGTAATGGTGATGTTTGATACCTGTACAGAAAATCGACTTAATATTTTGGAAGCCGCTAGCAAAGCTGACCGTGATCCTGATAGATTGCAAGCACCAGCTGTTGTAATCTCCAATGGAAGAAATATACGTCTTGCTGCTGTGGGTATACATGGAAATGGAAGATTTTTTGCTAATTCGTCTTCTCTTTGCCTGAAATGGGAAACCATTGGATGTGAAGGGCTTGCTTACTTTGCCGAAACCAAATCAGCTGAAATGCTTGATGAGTCAGCTTGGGAGAGGTTTCTTGTCCTACAGAATTCTACAGGAGTGGTCAGTATAGTCAGTTATCACAAATCACCTTGTTTGAACTTTGTTTTTTTTAATTACATCAATAAAACAATTGTGTTAGCTTGCATGTACAAGCAGTATTCACATTTTGTTTCTCTTGTTAGTTCGGGTGATTCACCACCCTCTATGTAAGACCAATACTGTGATTGTACCGTAGTAGTTGCATGAATTGTGGATTAAATACAGATGTCTTATCATTTACAATTTTGAACCCCAGTGCACTGTGCGTGCTACAGTCGCTGGCCTCTCTACCAAATTTGCTGGCCAAACTCACGAGGAAGAACACACATTTCATAGTCTCACAGATGCTATTCAGTTGCAGGTAATTTGACTGGATTTATTTTTTTGTGAATGCTTTTCATCAATATGGCTAAAGCTTTTATCTCACTCAGCCTGTGTGTTCAAACAGCTTGTTTCTTCCTTAAGAGTCACCCCAGAGTATGTGATGTTAGTTTTCCATCCTGACGCACAGGTGCGTTTTGCTCACATATAGATCCTTTTCATGATCCAAAGTAATATGAAGCCCCCTTAGCTATTTAGGCTCTTATAAATTTGTGCTGCAGGAAAATTTGATTGTCAGTGGTGGAACGTGCTCCCTAGATGCTTCTACCAATGACACACATGTGGTGCAAATAGTTAAACATCCAGGAAAATCCTTATGTTCTCAATTGATTCTTGGGGCTAAAGGCTTAGGCAAAGCTATTGTCACAATCCAGGATGTTGGCCTTTCTCCTAAAGCAACAACTTACTCTCTGGTACTTTTCTTCCCGATTCTCTTGATACTTTTTATACTAAAGTCAACCAAGTGCCTTCTGTTGCATACTATGTTTGTACTTGTCAAATGGTCATCAACCTCCCTTGAGCCATGTCCCTGTGTCCATGCTTTATTTAGCATTTCTCTTGGGATAATGATAACTTTGGGTATGTATTTGTCGTCCTTAGTTCAGTCAATTTTCATCAGATTATACCTCATCAATAAAGATGTGCTAATCTTCCTTTTAGTCCATTGTATTTCAAACTGACAATAGCTTCTCTGCTGCTGTTTTGTTGGTTTGCAGGCTAGAGTTGCAAATGTTGACTGGATTCAGATAATCGCAGAGGAGCACATCAGCCTTATGGTATAAGGCTCTGCTTTTTTATTATAATTTTATTTTGTTTGCATGCTGATTCTTTTTTTTTTCATTTAAAGGAAGGTAGCACAAAGGATTTTCAAATATTAGCTGGCACCCAAGATGGACAAACATTTGGCGATTCTCAGGTTTTTGCTGGAGGCACTATGTGTTAGCATCATATTTTCTCTTCTGTTTTTTAAATTTGATTTTGTTTCTATTTTGACACTTTTCTGGTTTATATTTGTCTTGACTCTACGTTAAGTATAGTCATTTCAACATTAAAAAATATATTATCCTTTTCAGCTGTGTTGAATCAGTTACACCAATTCTATTAATTATTTAAGTTATCTTGTTGGTTCAATACTGCAAATACAATTGTTATTTGTGCCTATGATCTGTTTTCCCTTTTTCAAATCCTAATAACGTGACCGTCGAATGCCTGTTTCAGTCTTTGCACATTTGAGTGGTTACCATTGTATTTCTTTGAGTTTGCTAATTTGCTCTATTCTTTGCAGTTCAAATATATGGGCATTGAGTTGCACCTTGGTGACAAGATTCTGGAGCTTATTAGTCCAAGCGATTCAATTGATGGACCCAAATTTTCAATTAAAGCTGCAAAAACTGGCATAACATCTCTATATGTAAGTTGACAATAGATATATGTTGGCTTCAGTTGCTTATTGGCTGATGACCCTTACTATGCCCAATCCTCAGGTCAGTACTAGGCAACACTCTGGACAAAGAGTTTTGAGTCAGGTCGTAAAGGTGGAGGTGTACAAACCATTGCAAATACATCCTGGGTATATTTACCTCACTCCAGGCGCCTCTTTTGTGGTAATCATTAATAACTTGCTCTCTTCTATGAATTTATGCCAGCTATATATACATTCTGTCAAGTTTTATATGTTCTTTTGGGGATGGCACTGCTAGCATGCTGTTGCCAGATCATTGGCATTTAGTTTTACTTTTATGGAGAGAAGTACGGGTGCTGAGTTTTATCTTCCTCAGCTTTCCGTTAAAGGTGGTCCAAAAACTGGAGTTTACATTGAGTACTCAAGTCTGAATATGGAAGTTGTAGAGGTTCAAAATGCTACTGGGAAGCTGTCTGCAAAGGCTGTGGGGAACTCTGTAAGTCAATCTGAGATCATTTATTCCTGATTCTTGAATCTGGATTACTTATACATTCAGTGTACTGACCTATTTCACTATTTAGACTGTACGTGCTGCTATTTTGGCAAATGGAGGTACCTTAGTCTGTGAAGCTTTTGGAAGAGTCGAAGTGGATATCCCACTGGCTATGATACTGAATACTCAAAGTGACCGTCTTTGTATTGGCTGTAGCATGCCAATCTATCCTTCGCTGCCTAAGGTATACTTAATACCTGTTTGCTATCTGCTTATCTTCACATGTTTGCCATTATTTTAACATGACAATGCTTCCCAGGGAGATTTATTTTCCTTCTATGAAACTTGCCAAAGTTACAGTTGGATGATAGCAGATGAGAAGGTCAGAATTCAGAATACTCCTATACTTTCCTTGTATATAAGTTAATCTGTACTAAAAAGTTATTCTGCCTTAGGTTGTGATATTCCAATCAGCTAAATCTTGGCAATACAGACTTGGCCAAGGATCAGAAGGAAAAAACAATCCATGGTTTTCCAATGGCAGCAGCAATTCTTTTATCAACCATATGATTGGGAGGTACTGCATGGAGCACTATATTGAATTTCCAGTGAATTGCTTTTGTCTATAGCACAGTTGACTCTTGACTGCCTGAAACATGAGTATACTGAAGTAGTGTTTTTATTTGGTGCTCATCTTTAGTTCAGCTAGAGACCAAGTATGCCCTAATATGTTATTTCATTCTTGTAACAGGTCTGCTGGGAAAACCAAAGTTTCCATTTCAGTTACTTGTGACTTCTTGCTAGCTGGCACCACTGGGTCTGTTGTATCATACAATGCCTCCAAGACCATTCTGGTGGTTCCAGATCCTCCCCTTGCACTTGTGCTTCCTATAACTTGGTTGTTCCCACCCTTTTATACTACTACGAGCCTTTTGCCTAGATCAGCGAATTCACTTGGAGAACCAGACTCACTTGACCTGGAGAGTTCGGTTGGGTATTCTCTGCTAAGGGGCAGTGGTAGGGGTGGTTCTGCGATCCAAGATGCTAGCATAATTGATGGAAGTAAGATTAGGACTGGAGAAAGCAATGCAGTTGATTGTATTCAAGCAAAAGACTACTCAACTGGAAGAACAGAAATAGCATCATGTCTACGAGTTGCTGAGGTTGGATGCTGAGACTCATGTTATTTTATTTTGACTGCCAATTATTTACTTATGAAGATCCCTATTTGTGTTTCCATCTTTCTTCTGAACTAATTTTACTGCACTCAATTAGAGTATAAAGGCCTAATAGATTTATGGAAACTGGAAAAATCACGATGCTTTACTTTACTTATGTTGTGTATCTAACTTATTCATAAGAAATCTTTACTAATTCTAATAATATTAAAATATTTATGTTTGGCATTGCTATGGAGATAGCCAATTAGTGTGTCCAAAAGTGCAAGTAAAAAGCCACACATCTTCAATGCCAAAGGAAAGCTTAAAAGCAGATCACATCCAATTGTCAAACTGCAACATTCTTTGTCATGGGATTACTATACTCTCTTTATGTTTATGTGGATTGAAGTGAGAAATTGATCTTATGCCTGATGTTTTCTTTGATGCTGATGCTGTGATAATAATTATTCAGGTTGCACAAGCACGGCTAGCTGCTGCAGAATCATCAGTCCAGATTGCCTATCTATCCGTAAATGATAGAGTTGAATTGGATATAAAATATGCTGATGAATTAGGTAGATCAATAGCTCCTTTCTTGATGAGCACATGTTTTGTTTGTCCCCTTTCGTCTGGAATCTTCAATGAAGCTGCATCTTTATATATACCAAACACTTCGATTCTTAATGCACATGTTTTTGTTTTTTGTCCATTTTCATCAGGTTATATCTTCCATGAAGCTCATGGAGTAGCCCCTGTAAAGGTTGAGACAAATTATCCTGATGTTGTATCCATTCTCATGCCAAGAGATTTTAATGGTACACATGGCACACATGAACGTTTTGTTCTTCAGGTATGTTGTGGCACTCAAGAGTGTATCTGCTCAATTCAGGAATACTGTTTAATTCTAGGACTACAAGCATGGACATGTTTAGAACTCTCTAGTCTTTTATTCAAACTGTATTATTGATCAGTATGTTTTTTTAACTTGAAGGCGAGAAGTCATGGGACAGCTCTTATAAGGCTGCGCATAAACCATATTCCAAATAAAGCGGATTTCATAATGGTAAAGTTCTATGTTGGCTTTTGGTGATCTTGCCCCTACTTTGAAGTGCAATTGTGTTTTTACCCCTGTTTTTTGAACTCTGTGATTTTGCCCTCAACTATTCACAAATCACATTGACTTGTGAATAGTTGAGGGCAAAATCACAAAGTTGAGAAAATGAGGGCAAAATCACAATTACACTTCAAAGCAGGGGTATAAAGACAAATGCCCCTTGTGTGTTATAAATCCATGTCAGTTCATGCTGTATTTGATTCATTATGATTTACAGCTGCTCAAACTCAATATGAAATAGGAGAACCCACTAGTTTTGATACTTTTTAGCTAATAATTCTGTAGACTTTTAATTCTATTTGCCAAACCCACTAGTGGGCATTCTTTTGTGAATTGTGTACGGTGTCCAAGTTAGCAACATCATACACTTTCTGCACGTTGGCATGTGGCAGTGCCATTGAATTGGAGAACTGCATAGATACAGTGACAAGGCTTCTCTCATATTTAATGCACGCACTCAAGCACTTTTTTCTACTCCAAATGTTTCTCTCTAGGTATCTGTTGGTGCACAAATGTATCCTAGGGATGTGATCCTTCATTCTGGTCAGCACCTGAACTTCACTGTTATTGGAGACGGTATGTTCACTGAAACTATTTTCTTATTAATATATACTTTTTACAATTTTCTGGTTTTTATATTTGTATTTGATGTTCACCAGATTCATCATTTGATTTTATCTTATCAACAGTAGGACATGCTCTTGTGGATTTTTTTTTAAGGAAAAAGTCCAAATTACTCCCCTCATTTATGGCCAAAGTCTGGTTAAACCCTGAACTCTTTTTTGGTTTGATTTACTCCCACAGCTATGCCAATTGGTCCCATCTACTTCTTGATAAGATTTGTATTTTTTGTGTCTCCATCTCAAGTGGAGTTTTAAGTTAAATCATCGTGGGGCTGGTAGCGGGCATTTTTATGTTAAAAAAATACAGTATGCATGTTTCATCGTTATTTTTCGTACAGTTTCGTATCACTAAGGTTAATTTATTATTAGATGTCCTAACCTATCACAGTAATAATGAAAATTGATAGTGTATTCTTTTTTAACATAAGTTATGATGTCCTCCTCTATCACCCTACAAAATTTTAACCTAAAATTCCACTTTGTGCGTAGAGAAAGAAAAAAAAGTCAAAACTTATTATCCGGACTTTGGCATGCTTGAGGGGAGTAATTTGGATTTTTTTTTTCATTTGCTTATGTGGGTTAAGGGTTATAGCAGGTGATAGGTCAGAAGTAGGTTGCTTTCAGTCCTACCTTACTTAATATCAAGTATTTAGTTGATTAACAGAATGGGCAATCTATTACTGTATATATTCTTTGGTCATAACAATGCTACTGCTGTAGGTATGGAAACGCGTGGATCTGGCCACTGGTTAAGTAGCAATGAAAAGATTGTGCATGTCAATCGTGTGACTGGTGAAGCACAGGCACGTAGTGAAGGTGTAGCAGAAGGTAATCTTAAGAACATGTGCCCAAGTATAACTGTGTAATACATTATCAACTAGATTCCATTTTTCTTGATGATAACTTTTCATAAATTTTCTTTCCAAACAGTAATCTTCAAAGGTTCAAATCTTAAGCTGCAAACAACTGTCAGTGTCCTCAAGGTGAACCAAATAGTTGTTGATGCTCCTGCAGAGACGCTGACTAATGCTGCTGGCCCACCTGATGGATACAAGTTCTCTGTAAGATTCAGGTTTGTAATGCTCATATCATTCTTTCTTCCACATTTTTGTTAATTAAAATATAATCACAGCTGAATTACTCTATTTCCTTGTGACTGTCCTTTCGTCATTATTCATGAAGAGGCACAAGTATATGGTATACTAGATTGGAATATGTTAATACTTAAACATACTGATGTGTAGTGCATAGTTGGCACATGGTGTTTAATACTATGGAAAATGCCCACTTAAACCAACATTATGGTGCTTTTAATACTTCCATATATTCATAAGTTCTCTGTTGCATTTTGTGATCTAAAAGTAGAGGCTCAATATGTATATGTGTAAAAAGCATATTACTTGTAACATCGGAATCAGTCACTATAAAAACTTAATAAGTCGTTAGGTATTAGACTATAAGTGAGTTTATTACATCTATCAGCAACTCTCTCTCTCCATTCTGAAAACCTAAGCATACCAGTATTTTGGATACTCTTGACTCACTTGTGCTAACCTTTTCATTCTATTTTTGTAAGAAGTGATTCAACTGAGCACAGCAGTGGATCCTCTGTGAGTCCAATTGATGTCCCGTTTGAATGCAAGGTTGACCCTTCTTTTGTTGGGTATGCTTCCTTCTCATTATCATTCACTCAACTAACTCTTGAATATTTTAGTGAAATCTCACATTTGTTGCTTCCTATAGGTATGTTGAGCCATGGACTGACCATGCTGCAAAGAAATCCTATTGCCTGTTTCATCCATATCCACCTGCACAGCTGCTGGCTGTGAAGTTGAACCAGAAGGAAGGATTCTTACACATTTTAGTTCGCGCAAATCTAAAGGAAGACCTGAAGGTGACAGGATCTGCACATGCCCTTTTTGTCAAAGGATTTTACATCAAAGAACCTGGGAAGGTAGGTGCCCTCTTCGTCCCTTGCCCATGTGCGTGGATGGTTTTTATTTGCATTGACTACAAGGTGGCTATCTCATGCAGTTAAATTTGGCTCCAAGTTGCAATCATAGCACCATTACTATTGGTGGAAATACTGGTATGAGAAAGCTTAGTGTTGAACTTAAACCGTTGCGATTGGCTTGTTCTTCTACTGATAGTCAAGTTATTGTTTGTCCTGTTCTAGATGTTGAGTTATTCTGGAATGCTAAAGATTTACTCTCAGTCAGCCGTGTTGACTCAAATGAGAACAAGGGTGTTCCTAGTCAAATTATCTACAGGGTGAGCCACAACTAAAAAGTCAGCATTTTCTTTTCTTTTTTATTTTTGTTTACCAATGTTTATTGCTGGTAACCATGCACTGGTCTCATCTTCTTGTAGGTTGAAGTGCTAAAAAGGCAACCCTTCTCTGAGAAGGTTACTATCGTTCTTCCTGTCACTGGTATGCTATATAATCTCCTTTTCTTAAATCCTTGTAATAAGCTGATCACCTAGAATTAAGATATCTCAAAACAAGATTAGGCTCCAAAGTCCAAACAATTTCTTGTTTGTAGTATATGATTCATGTAATAAGCTGATCACCTAGAATTAAGGTATCTTGTTTTTTTACCATCCTTGGGTGAAATTAGGTTCCAAAGTCCAAACAATTTCTTGTTTGTAGTATATGATTCATGATTCAAGTTTCACACACCAAATATGATTGCAATGCTGTGGACTGGTAGTTACTATTTCCCTTTCCCCCTTCTGCAGGCCAGACTGAGGAAATCGAGATCAGCTATGATACAGGAGAGAAGGCAGAGCCATCATCATCATGGGGCCTAACCACATTTGCTGTTATCCTCACATGCATCGTGGTACCGGTAGCTACGATTGCGTTCTTCATGAAGTCGCTGGAGAGGCCTAGCAGACGGGCACCGTCAAGGAACACGGCAGCATCCACACCAGCACGAACACCGGTGGCCAGTCCCGCTGCGATGGCTGACCCTGCATCCCCAGCTAATGGTCAGCTCTCGCCTCGCACGCCACAGCCATTCATGGAGTACGTGAGGAGGACCATCGACGACACGCCCTACTACAAGCGCGACGGCAGGAGGCGATTCAACCCTCAGAACACGTACTGAGCGTGTGTTGCTAGGTTAGCGGTGGGCTGGCGGTTTGTTGTAACGTTTCCTCGGAGATTTAGGCCTGTAGCTTGTAGAGCCTTGTAATTCTTGCACGCGCATGCCCATGCTGTGAGGAGAATATGCTGCCGATTTTCAGGTTCTGGCAGCATCTGTGAAGAGCGATGATTGGTCCGGGCGCCATTTCCTCCGCAATACTCTGTTAGTTGTGAGGAGTAATGCAAGACACCCTCCTTTTTGGGGTGCAACTCTGTTAGTTCTGAACTTGTGATGGACATGTAAATTTAGGTATGTACATGGGACGCTCGAGCCTTGGTGGTTGGTGGATAGCTCAGTCAACCATCTTTCTTCTGTAGTAATTACTGTTGATGGTTCGGCTTCAGTTTGCTTCTTTTGTTCTCGTTCTCTAGACTTTGGAAGCCAGTTTATTTTTACAGACCCAGTGGCCAGTGGGTGAATGACAAGACATTGTGTCCCTATATATCTACACCGTTAGAGGGGGACCTTGTTATGTAATCTAAGATAAATTAGATCTACACCGAATCATATCACGTGACGCATGGGATCACAGTGGTTCCACCACTTGATAAATCGTATTCGTTTGTACGCACGTCAGAGCCATCGTCAGTTCGTCGCCTTCATCGTCTTGCCTTGCCCACACGTTCTGTGCACTCCATCTTGTAAGCATGTTATGTGGCGACAATTAATGAACATAGTTTAGGTATGTTCACGACAAATCATGCCATAATATTTTTCAGAAGAAAATCAAGCGATAATAAAGGGGAAAAAAGCTTCGTAAAAATGAAAAAACAAGAATGGCAGCCCAAGTTTTGTTTGGGCCGAGTCGAGCCCAGAAACTTTTGTCAGCCACTTTTCGCCGTTCTGGGACCAAGTCCACGCCGCTGATACAGGCGGAGAATGGAGGCCGCCACCGCCGCCGCCGCCGCCGTCCTCCCCGCGCTGGTGCCCTCCGGTAGCGCGGTGGGTGCCTGGTTCCTCATCGCTCCACTTGTCTACTTCCAGTTGCGGCACATCGATCCCTCACTGTGTACCTGCGTGCTCGCTCTGTGCTGTGCAGGTGGTGGTGCTATTCGCCTACCTCGGCTACCTCGCCGCCGCCGGAGCCATCCTCCCCGGGAAGCTCGTCGCCGGCGCCGTCCTCCAGGATTCCTCCCGCCTCCACTACCGCTGCAATGGTAGGCCTGCTGCCGCCGCGCGTGGCGGCCCCTACCCTATCGCCACGCGCGCCCGATCCCTGAACCCTATGGCCAAACAACGGCATTGCTTTGTGTTCGTCTCAGCTTGTTGATGCGTGCGTGCGTAACCCACAGGTTTACTCTCGCTCCTGCTGCTACTGGGCCTCTTGGCGTTCGGTTCCTACATGGGTTGGATGTCTCCCACGGTGAGCTCCTGTTCAGTCCTGATGCCTTGTGCATCTGAGTGTTCCCCTGTTCAATTGGTGCGCTATTTATACTCTGATTCAACAAGGACCGAACGGCAGTCCTATTCGGATGACGAGCGCAGTGAAATTTCTGTTGCGGTTTATAATCTGTGAATTGACTTAGGTACAGGAATTGATCAACGGATTGTTTGTCGATGCTTGCAGGTTGTGGCTGACAGGGGACTTGAGCTTCTATCAGCGACCTTCATTTTTAGTGTTATTGTAAGTGCCTCCTCGGACGGACGGACCTTTCCATGTCATCTGCACCTGCTTATGAAGATTCTAACTGCTTGTGCCTGGTACTTTTGGGGTGCCTCAATGCTATCATTTATGTAAACTGGAAAAAGGAAAGGGGGGACCTTGCACACTTATGAAAAATAAATAATCACATATTTTAGATGACGTATTGCACTCGATATACATTTGCGTGATTGAAGCTTCCAGACCATCTGAATGTCTGAATGACCTGGTCTTAACTCTTAGTGTCAACGATTTCAGATATTACATGTTCAGAATTGCTACATCCTGAAGTAATCATAAGATAAGCCAAGTGTTGAACTGTTGATGCACGGAGTGTCAAATTTTCCCAATTTGACCTTGGTTATGGGTGTGTCTCATGCGTGCACATTTTTGGCTTACCAACTATGAATATTAATTTGGTAAAATAAAAAATCACAAAATGAATAGTTTATCCTGGATTTGGACGGAGATTCACAAGAAAATGACTTGAGGTGGCAAGCCCAAGTGAAACTTTTCCTCCAGGGGCGGAGGGAGGTGCTGAGGGGGCTAGATGCATAGAGTAGATGGACACCGATTTCACCACGTAAATTTGTGAAAATTTAAGCTTTTTCCTCCTAATGATCAACCAACTACAAGCTGGCTCCCTCATGGATGTTTTTCTGGCTCCGGCCCTTGTTTCCTGTACTTTGGTCATGATCAAAATGCTAGAAAAATCTGGTCACATTCATATTTTCACCATGCAGTATTTAGTTATGTTGTGTCAGACTATATGAAGGCTATTTGATTGGATCTCATATCTCACTCTTTAATTTCAGGTCACTTTTGCACTCTACTTTGCCGGCACCAAGTCCCGCCACAAAAGTTCTTCTTTGAGGCCACATGTTAGTGGGAGCTTCATACAAGATTGGTAACTTCTAGGAAACTTCGTTGTGTCTAATATATAAAAATATGTCTGGCTTATTTTGGTACTTAAGTTTTTTTTTATAAATTCTTGTTATTATTGAAAGATCAAGCAAAGATAATCTTTTGTTTCTCATGGCTTGTGTCTTCAATTTGAATGTGAGAAACTACTATGCATTTGATTGCAGTTCTCTTTCACATAGCACTGATACTTGTTGTTTTGATCACTTTGTTCAATAGGTGGTTGGGAGTGCAGCTTAATCCTCATTTTATGGGAGTTGACCTCAAGTATGTCAGCAATTTCTTGTATTTTTGCAAGCATATGACGTGCTGCTGTCTTGGAATTTTGAAATAGGATCAGGGTTGCCAAGAGAGATTTGTTATTGGTTGATTGAGATACGCCTATGATTTATCTACAATCTGTTTGACCCTTTGACAGATTCATAGGTTCCTTAATGTAGTCTACTCATGCCTAATACTTGTGTCAATTCATTTTATACATGTAGTCTATGGAGAATACCTAGTCAACTTAAATGGAATGCTTAGTGATTGTTTATTATGCTACTGATTGACTACAAATGAGAAATAATTGCTGCTCTTGGGATCTGCTGAAACTCAAGTTTATCTCCACACCTTAGCTACTTAATTTGGCGCATTGAGGTATAGAATCCATAATACTTTCCATTCTTTAGATTTTCACCTTTAGAAATGGCATCTTGGCCTAGTGTTTCTAGGTTATCCTGATAAGAAATACAAATGTGGTTAGACATGATGTATTCTCTCTTTATTTTCTCCTCAGATCACTTAATTGCTGGTGCTTGTATTGTATTGTTTATACTACACGCCATTGACGTTAATGAAATTTTCATGATAATTATGTTTTCAATCATTGCAGATTCTTCTTCGTGAGGGCAGGAATGATGGGATGGTTATTTATCAACCTCTCTTTGTTTGCAAAGAGCTACCTAGCTGGTTCCGTCAATCTTTCAGTCATTCTCTACCAATTCTTTTGTGCGGTATTGGACAGCAAAAATCTTCTTAATTGATCATCTTCTAACCCCTTATTTCTGGAATTAATTATACCTGTTCGTGCAGTGGTATATTATAGATTACTTCGTCCATGAAGAATTCATGACCTCAACGTAAGTATATCACATGCGGTCAGTGGTAAATAGATTAACGATGGTGAACATACTAATCCCGAACAATATATGTTGAGATCTCTTGTGGGAAGATTAAAGATGATAAACATACTATTCCTGAACAAAAGGTTGAGACCTCTGATTTGTTTCATTGCTATTTCCAGGTGGGACATTATTGCTGAAAGGTTGGGTTTCATGCTGGTGTTTGGTGATCTAGTTTTCATTCCTTTCACCTTCACTATTCAGGTATATACTTTTTTTTCATTTCATTATTGCAAATGTTGACCCATGGTGCTAGCTATTGAATACCTTAGGCAGAACATTGTACCTAACATCAATTTTATTTATGTGTTTCTCAATTGTCAGATTTCTGGCATGCGAGATCATTGATGTCTCTTCCATTAAAACAGTTGTTTTGAGAATTAAACTAATCAACAATTTATTATTTCTTTTTTGTCAGGGTTGGTGGCTTTTGAGAAATGAAGTGAAGCTGTCACCTTTGGCTGGTCTAGCTAACTTTTGCATCTTCATTATTGGGTACTCTTGCTCTTTCTCCAGAATCAACCTCTTATTGCATTATTTTTGCTACGTAGCCGTTTCTTGTATTCTAACCTTGACTTCTGTACTTTATACCATGTGGCACACAGGTACCTAGTGTTCAGAGGAGCTAACAAGCAAAAACATGTTTTCAAGAAGGACCCCAAAGCTCCTATATGGGGAAAACCTCCCAAAGTCGTCGGGGGAAAGCTACTTGCATCCGGCTACTGGTAAGGACACATGCATCATGTGGAACTTATGCATGCCAATGCCCCTTTGTTAATCACGTAATATTTATACACTGTCATCTACTCATCTATGGTGCTTGCTATTGACCTTTGACCATGTCTAAATGTATGATGCTTGCTAGAAATAACTAAGAACCACACGTCACAGGTTTCTTTTAGATGACATGTCTAATATATGGTTAATCCTGATAAGTTGAAAAGTGAGAAGCAAAGGAGTCAATAGAATCATTATGAATTTTTATAGTGATAGATGATAGTGGCCCCAAATGATGTTTACGTAAGATTCAAAGATGTAGCAATTTGTGCTTGTGGTATGTCAGTTGCTGCTTATTCGGTCATTGTATTGTTTTTTTTAAATGTTTGATAGCTCAGACTTAAAATGTTCCTCTCTCTTGTACTCCCTCCGTCCCAAATCGTAGGTCGTTTTGGCATTTCTAGGTTGATAGCTTTTGCTATTCATCTAGGGAGTAAGAGTTATCAAGCCTGTTGTGTTGTTGTGAACGTGAAATTACGAAGCTCGTCATCATCCAATTGCAGGGGCATTGCAAGGCACTGCAATTACCTAGGAGATCTACTGCTAGCGCTTTCGTTCAGCCTGCCCTGCGGGTTCAGGTGACTGTTGGGTCGATTATCTGTTATGCTTCCTTTTCTCAGTGGAATGCCAGTGAAAGACAATGTTGGTGGAATCCGCGGTTTTGCAGCTCTGTGATCCCGTACTTCTACCCGACCTACCTGCTGATTCTGCTGATCTGGAGGGAGAGGCGCGACGAGGCTAGGTGCTCGCAGAAGTACAAGGAGATCTGGGCAGAGTACTGCAAGCTCGTGCCCTGGAGGATCCTACCTTATGTGTACTAGTTGGAAGGCGTTGTACTCGACGGTCGAGCGAGCCTGAAGGTGCAGGTCAATCTTAGGATGGTAAATGTTACCTATTGGCCTTGGGTGGTTTCTTGGCGACTCCCCATCACTACTTGTAAAACTATGAGCTTGCTGATGTTGCTGTACGTTTTCCTCCTGGATATTCGTGTTTGCAAACCAGTTGCCCTGAGGCACGCACGGCACAGCAGTTCAGTTCCATGGCGTTTAAGTTATCAACTGCATGTCGCTCTCGTGATTTGTGTCAGAGGCTTCTAGTCGTTGGCCGTTTCCTGCTGAATTTCGATCGCTAGATGATGACAAGTTAGGCGTGTCCTTGATTTTTGCCTAGAAGATACACAAGGTTTTCGTCAAAAAAGGAAGGTTATGATAGGAAATGGTTTGGTGAGCAGCAAGAGTTGAACGCCGCGTCTAGAGCTAGAACCTAGTAACGTGAATGTGGACATGGGTACGTCGCATGTGGTGCGCGCTAGCGGTGGTGTTGGCCACCTCGATGATTCGATAGCGGCACAGATTGTCCGGCGTTTTGCACGTGCGCGACAATCGCCGCTGTCTCAGGGACTGGATGAGATGAGATGAATCCTCCCCGATAGCCGTCCAGTTGCGTTCGTCACCTCGTCCATTTTCCCCGGGCTATTTTTAAAAAAAAGCTACGTTCAAAAAAACGAAAGCAGGTTCGTCGGGAAGTACAGTACTCCATCCGTCCTGTAGGTTATTTTTTTATTCATTAGATTTGATTGTACATTTAGATATACTGTATAATATTTTCTCCGTTCAAAAAAGATAAAATGACCTACAATTTGAAATCGAGGAACCGAAAAATAACATTTATAAATTTATAAATTTAAAAAAGTTAAAATAACCTGACTACAGAGGGAGTATTCATCGTCACGACATCACGCACGTGTGAAATGTGAAAACGGCTGTTCTACATCTCGACAAGTTGTCTCCTTT
>NC_028451.1:15326268-15351168 GCF_000263155.2 Setaria italica
TCGATAGGTGGGAGGGAAAATAAAAATAAAAAAGCCAGCGCCCCGGAACACGGGGAGCGAAATCGCCCGGCCAATCCACCCACCCCAACCCCGACATGGAGGCCGCCGCCGCGGCGCCCGTGCTCGACGCCTTCTTCGCCGGGCCGCGCCACCACCACCACCAGCTCCGCCCCACCGCCGCCGCCGGAGGCGGCTGCAGATCCGCGCGCCTCCAGGCCCAGCCGTCCCGCGCCGCCGCCGCCCCCTACGCCCGCGCCGACTGGCAGGCCGCCTGCGCCATCCTCGCCAGCAACTCCAGCGGAGGCAACGGCGGCAGCACCAGCAGCGCCGACGCCAGCAACAGCAATAGCAGCAGCAAGCAGCCGGCGCCGCGGGTCAACGGGCAGGAGCCGCCGCGGCCGCCCGCGCTGGAGGCGACGCCGGCGCCGGTGCCCGCGGAGCTGGATCTGGTGCCGGTCTCCAACCTGCCCCGGCCCCTCAGCATCAGCGACCTGTCCCCGGCGCCGATGCACGGGTCCCAGCTCCGCGTGGCGTACCAGGGCGTCCCGGGCGCCTACAGCGAGGCGGCGGCCGCCAAGGCCTACCCGGGCTGCGACGCCATCCCCTGCGACCAGTTCGAGGTCGCCTTCCAGGCCGTCGAGCTCTGGATCGCCGACCGCGCGGTGCTCCCCGTCGAGAACTCCCTCGGCGGCAGCATCCACCGCAACTACGACCTCCTCCTCCGCCACCGCCTCCACATCGTCGGCGAGGTCCAGCTCCCCGTCCACCACTGCCTCCTCGCGCTCCCGGGGGTGCGACGGGAGCTCCTCACCCGGGTCATCTCGCACCCGCAGGCGCTCGCGCAGTGCGAGCTCACGCTCAACGCCATGGGGCTCAACGTCGCCCGCGAAGCCTTCGACGACACCGCCGGCGCCGCCGAGCACGTCGCCGCGGGCGGGCTCCGCGACACCGCCGCCATCGCGTCGGCGCGCGCCGCGGAGCTGTACGGGCTCCAGGTCCTCGCCGACGGCATCCAGGACGACGCCAGCAACGTCACGCGCTTCGTCATGCTGGCGCGGGAGCCCATCATCCCGCGCACCGACAGGCCCTTCAAGACCAGCATCGTCTTCGCGCACGACAACGACGGCACCTCCATCCTCTTCAAGGTGCTCTCGGCGTTCGCCTTCCGCGACATCTCGCTCACCAAGATCGAGAGCAGGCCGCACCGCCACCGCCCCATCCGCCTCGTCGACGACGCCAACGTCGGCACCGCCAAGCACTTCGAGTACATGTTCTACATCGACTTCCAGGCGTCCATGGCCGACGTCCGCGCGCAGAACGCGCTCGCCGAGATCCAGGAGTTCACATCCTTCCTCAGGGTGCTCGGCAGCTACCCCATGGACATGACGCCGTGGGACGCCGCGCCGTCCTCGTGGTCCTCGCGCGTCGACAATAGCAGCAGCCAGCACTTGTAGAGATTGCTGAATGCTGATCAATCAATCAGCCAAGGTAGCCACGGATCGATCGATCAATCAATCAATGGTGAATTGCCACTTCTTTCAATTAGGAAGGAAGGACGCACGAAACGTTTCTTGGTTCTTTCATTCGCTTTTGTTTTGGAGGAGATCAAACTGCATCGCGTTTGGTCGATGCTTTCTCCTCGATGCTCCTAGCTCCCTTTTCGATTTGTGTTCATCAAATCCAGAGAGGCGGTAGAGGGGCTCTTGTTGTACGCTGCTGGTGTATGTAAGTACAGTATATTCTTATACTTGTTTAAACCTTTGAAGAAATCAATCATGCGAAACCATGGAATTCAAAATGAAAACCAATTCTTTAGAGCAACAGGCATTGCTGCCTGCATCCACTGTTATGATGAACTGAACTGTTGATGGGCATGTCCCGATCGTGTCTGGATAGGCTCACCGATCGATCAAAACGCGACCTTGTGTTCCTTGCTGGAACTCTTCCTGTCGTTGCCTGTTGAGATTGGCATTTGCATTTTGGGAGGATGCGGGAAGATTCGATGGCCGGCGGCGTGGTTGGTGTGCGGGCGAGAGGCTGTGGTGTGAGCTGTGACTTTGCCTTGGTGAAGCAAGAGGTAGAGGACTCTTCTTTCGTTGGGTACATACGTACAGTAGGAGGAGAGGAGTTGACGGTGGAGACTTGGGAGCCATCTATTTTCTACCAGCACAATACGTTGCCCTTACGGGCCACGATTAGAACTAAATAAATAACATAACTTGCCTTGAAAATCTTAAATTTGTTCCGATTCCAATAATTTATTATCCTATATTTTACACTTGTATATATTTTATTTAATTATTTCTACTCATTTGAAAAGCATAAAGACATATTATAACAATCATACATCCCAACCTTAGTCTTTACCGGGTGATTGTGTCGAACAACACATAAGGTAATCTGCGTATTGATGCGTCTTTAATTTCATTTAGAAGTTTTTCACTGATTTTATGCGCCGTGCATTATACCGGCCACCCCTCTCTCTCCCTCGCACTCTCCCTCTCTCTCAAGTCTACCATAGCTCTTTATGAATTGTGATGTATAAACTGAACAGATAAAATGTACCAACTTAGTCTCTTTCGGAAGAAAATGAATTGAACAACCTTTGCTCTTGAGTCTTGGGCGTATCTAGTCAACTCTGCGGAAACAAACTTCTACTTATGCATGCGAGGACCATGCGTGGCCCATGCACAGTGTCGAGCATGTCTTGCGTGAACCGTACACCGGACAGACGAACTGCTATAGCTGGCATGCAACATTCCCACAACTCGACACTGCCACCGATGACTGCTCTAGCTGGCATGCAATATTCCCACAACTCGACACTGCTAGAAGGCCCACCGATGATGCATGGAGAAACAAAGGACATGTTGCGTTGAATCGCCAATGCGTCCACTTAGGCTTATCCACTCTGTCACCGTGGACGGAGCCACTTAATCCACTCACCCATTTCTCTCTCATCTATACTTCTTCCCAGCTCTGCTGTGGTGATCCCCACAGCCACCCTAGCTCAGGCCTCAAGTCAAGGAGCCTCTTCAGCGTCTTCGCAGCGTCTCCCGAGTGCGTCGCCAGGCACCACCTGCTGCCCCCTCCTTCCCCCGACCCCACCTCGGTCCGTCGTCTTCTTGAGCTTTGTCCGCTGCCACCTCCTCGAGCTTCCCTCTATCCACTGTCGAGCCACCAACTCCAGGCTCCAGCGGGGATGCACACCAGCACGTCGTCGCCACAAACACAATTCATGGTGCTCATCTACGTCACCATTGGCATGGCCAGAGCTCATCCTAGACGGCACGGTGCGGCCTCGTCGCCCTCATCCCCCAAACAGTGGCTTGGGCGACGAGGATGCGCGTGGGCAACCACGCCATCTACGGTGAGGTTAGGGAAAGGGACTGGAGGAGGAGGGTACCGCAGCGAGCGGTGGCGCGGGCGGCCAGAGGATGGCGAGAGGGCTGATTGTGGAGGTGGCGGCCAATGGATGGCGAGGGGGCCAGCGGCGGACTGGAAAAGGAGGGCACGAGTGGATGGCACACGAAGGGACTTTTTAGCAAAATCGACGAGTCCTATTCCAAGGACTGCAGGTTGATTAAAAAAAGTTGAGAGACTTTTTTGCAAAACAACCACAGCGGTCAAAAGAAACAACAGCACTTTAATATTATGTAGAGATAAGCGGCAGGTGGTAGGTGTAAGTGCCTGATTTTGACTAGACAGACAAGGCACTCAACTCCTCCAATTCGTTAGGCTGCACAAGCATGAAGCGTGGTTCGGTGCAAGATGAGCATCGCGCCAGCTTTTCCTCACGTCATGCTACTCGATGCATTGATGCATGACAGATCTAAGGAGTAAGGAGGGGCATCTACCATTTTCCAGTAAGAGACGATGCTTTAGTCTTGGCATGAGGGCAACAACAATCGTGGCAAATCCCATCGTCCTCACAAACTACTACCGGAGATCTTGGTAGGTGAAATTTGAGGTGGCAATGGAGAATATGCTCCCGGTCATGCTTGCTGGCAGTGGCAGGTAGATAATTGCAGAAAGGGAAAGCAAGAGTCCCGATCAAGACCACAGGATTGGCAAACACAATTATAACAGTGTACAACCCATTCTGATTAGTTAATAAGAGTTTAAGAGTAATTTTCGTGATGAATCTAGCAGCATAAACCATAGATTGTCTACTTTTCGTATGCATTGATAGGTCGATTTAAACAAGTTTCGCCAACTGGAATCCTGAAACAAATTACATTCGGAATTGGACCAACTAACAACCTTCCTACCTTATGTAAGTGCAAAATGAAAGGCTTTCAGATAATCAGGTCCATCATCAACAAAGTGAGCTCGTTGAATCGTTGTTTGCCTATTCGTTCGTGCAACTCGAAAACGCGTTAACGGAACCATGACACTGGGGAAAAAAATACGATGACAGGTTGACAGCAAATCGATCACAACTAACCTGTTTAGCCCTGCCTATCATGTTCTATTACTATCGGTTTCTTCTCAAGTACAAAAATCCCTACTTCTCAAAAGATCGAGAGCGAGTATGTCGTCAGAAACACAGTATAGACTTACATGCGGGGCATCTTCCCCTTTTTCCTCGTAAATAAACAATACATTCTTTTGACATGCTCCTACAAAGCTTTTCTTTCTATCAACAGAAAGATCCTTCTCCTCAGATGGAGTCCAAAAATATTAAGCTTTTGATTATTCTGATTCATATGGCCAAAGCGCGCTCCCCCAGGGCCTTATTCTTTGACTCATGTGGATTTCTACAGGAAATCCATGGAAGATTTCAGTTCTTCACCAAAATTTTGTTTTTGATACTGCCTGCCACCTTCCCACTAATCCGTCTACATGTATACCATCAGCCCCGTTGCAACAGACCGCCTGCCGCTGCACAGTTTCCTCATTCAAACCCCTTCAGGCTCCCTCCATCTCGAGGCCCCCAGAAGAGTTTAGCTGCTGCTTCAGCTGCTGTGCACAACAATCATGCTAGTCCACCTCCATGCCGTTGTTTGAGCCTCTTGGCATACATCTTACATGGACTATGGGCACATGCTCTTCGCCCTCAACATTGCTTCCACAGCTGCCTTCTCTCTTGGGGTAATCCAAAAACACTGCATCCTTGTACATCCAGTCCCCCTTCTCAACAGAATAGATGTCATCAAATGGCTCCCCACATAGCGCACAGATAATTTGGCTCTCATCTGCAGGAACCATAAACTCACACACTTCTTCTGCAGAACCTAAATCCGCATCAGATGCCTCAGCGCTGTCCTCAATTTCATGAGATCCATCAATGTAACTGTTCTTGCTAGGGTACCATTTTTTAGGTGCGATACCAGCATAGCTCTTAGACTCCCTTGACACAGGACATGGCGCGTGCGACCTCAATTCCTCTTCAAGACTGAACCTTTCACCACAGGTTTTACACTGATAGTTTTGGTCACCAAACAGGCTGCTAATCACATGTTCATGGCACTCACGAAGTATCTCTTGCTTGAACTCCAGGCCAATAAGGTCACCTGTCTTGATTTTGATAACTTTGGGTAACAAAGTGTTTGTTGGGGCTGATGAATCAGAATTAGATGTCTCCTTACCAACTGAAGGCTTCTGAGCTGGCATAGGCATAGCTGAAGCTGCAACATCTGTAGCGTTTGCGCTTGATGCTTTATTTGGCTGTGAAGGGCCAGCAGCAGATGAATCAGTGGCTGGCGAAGAGATCAACCCCTTTGCAACCAGGGAACTGAGAAGGCTTGAGAGCGGTGCAGCTATCCCCGCACTCTGTGTTGGAGGTGGTGGCAGGCCCGGTGGCAAAGGTGGACGAGCAGTGTTTGGTGCCTGTGTTTGCAAAGTGGTATTTTCGCCAGCTGCATTTTGCAGTGATGAAGATGCCACTGGAGGAGATGGCAGAGTACGTGGAAGTGGCCCACTTGGAACAAGAGGTTGTGCCCTCAAACTTGCAAGATCGCTGGGGTTATTTGGTTTGAACCCACTCTTTATGAGACCAGCCAACAAATTACTAGCACTTGTCAGATCTGAGGTTATAGGGGTGGGATCACTGGGTAAAGAGACTTCTCCAAGCTGGATGGAAGGTCTCGACAACGATGGAGAATTTTCACGTGAAAAGCTTGCCTGCACTTGATCAGTTGGCTTGATATGTGACTTTGGCTGCAAGGTAGCATACTTTTGTCCCTGCTGGGTTGCTAGTAGACTAGGTTGTCCCTGAGGAAGTCCAGCATTGTGAGACATAAAATGAGAATCTTTAGCAAGTGCTGCCGCTCTTAGGCTATATTCTTCTTGAGGATTTTGGCCCAATTGAGAAAATGATCTGGAAGGATAAAAATCAGGCTCAGCAGGATTTGGAGAACTCTGACGTACAAAGGGTGCAGTAGATGAAGGTGAGTGAGCTGGTGGAGGAGAAGATGACCAATATCTGTGCTTTTGCTGCCCAAAAGTCTCAGTTGATCTTATTGGTACACTGTTTGCACTATCTAGGCTTGATCTTCCAGCGTAAGGTCCTGATAACCCAACAGGTACAGACGAAGTGATACTTGCTGACATGGTACCAGTATAAATAGTAGACCTCTCTCCTGGCTGATTGGAAAACCTTGATATCCTAGGATCCAGCCCAATGTCTGGGTGTGTGTTTTCCTGGGATGCCCAGAGAGAGGAACTTCGAGGTGCCGGCAACTGTTGTCCATCAGGCCTAATTTCCCGATCAATTCTTGGTCCCACCTCATGCTTACCATGAATGTACTCTTCATGATCCTGAACAATTGAAAGACAACAGTATTATAATCTTTTCTGACTAGAACGAAAAAGTGGAAGATATATAACGAAAATTTTCATTGTGAATGGTTCACATTGAAACAACAGACAACATAATAGACAGTTTATTGCATCTGGCAATACTATGTACAGTAATGAGCATATCATGATTACTGGATTTCTCCAATAACTTTGATTCACATACCATGTATGCCGCAAGTCTTCTATCTTGACCTGTTGCAAGTCCAAATCTTGGGTCTAGATGTTCAACAGCTCCTCCCTCTGCCCATTTAGCCCTTTGGAGGCTTGCAAACTTAGCATTGCCATCATCGACCATCCATTCTCCTTTTCTTACAGTGCTGTTACTACCATAATCTGCTGCTTGAGAATGTACATCATCCCACACATACTCTTCTTCCTCGGAGTGCTTCCAGCTTTTGTTTGATGAAGGCCTACCAATTCTATCAGGATCAATGGAAGGAGTTGGAAGAAGTGCACTATCCAAACGTACAGGTCCTGATGGCCGAACATCCTTGCTTGCATAAAAGTTGCTGCGCCGGTCAAATTGTTCTTCAGAAGAGCCAACACCAGTGGCATAATACGGCCCCCCGATTCCATCTTGACCTTTGGATTTTGAGCGAACTTGACCAGTTCCCACAACAGCTTGTTGTGAAATGTTGGAGAATCCAAGACCCCTGACATCTCTACCTGCCTGTTTTTCATTAACAGGATTGCTAAAAGGGTCCCTCTGAGTGCGCTGTATGTTCTGCATATTATAGTTAAAGTACTATATTAGGGGAACAATGTGTGAACGAAAGCACTGATACTTTCCTGGCATTTTACATGAAGAGGTATCAAAAAGCCAAAGAGATTACAAAGAACTTACAGGCCTAGCATTAGGAGCATCTAATCGTCGCCCTGCACTTCTATCAGTACCTAGCCTGTTAGCCCTCTCAATATCATTGCCTGCATCAGCAATTACAGCTGTCTTAGCACCACTTCCCAGTATCCCCTGTACGAGGTAAGGAAAAACAGCATCAGAAACAAAATCACATGAGGTGCAATAGAACAAAGTGGAAGCTACAATGCTAGACATTATACATGAAGGTCAGAGGAGTGAATAGGTATATCCAGACAAGTTGAGATAGATGGCTTACCTTA
Source organism: Setaria italica (assembly GCF_000263155.2). NCBI lineage: Eukaryota > Viridiplantae > Streptophyta > Magnoliopsida > Poales > Poaceae > Setaria > Setaria italica. The sequence goes on from NC_028451.1 coordinate 15,334,192, forward strand.
GTTGGTTGATTGAGCTGCTGTCGTGCTTCCAAATATTTTGGATTTACATGTATGCTATTGGATGGCCGCGGGGATTGAGATTCAGGCCTCGATGGTGTGGCACTTGAGGATCCATTGGCAGATGACTGAAAACCAAGGTCTTTCTCAATCATTTGGAGCGGATGAGGAGGAAACACTCCTTTCCATGTTCCGAAAAGGTGCCTCATGCTATGATGTATAGAAGGATCAACTTGTTTATACGCCTTGCAGAACACCTAGCAACAAAAGCAACCAAAGAAAACTAACGTTGATTGTGATATACAAGTTACACTCAAAATAAAGAAAATATTGCTCCAGGGTTTGGAACTGTCTTTATTCTCACATCAAGAAGATGGCATAGGACGGGATACTAACCTCTGGTAGTCTTGAAGAGAAATGTTTAACATAATCTTTTCCAATATTCTTGACAATACTGTCAAGTAGATATAGAGATGGTAGCTTCTGTTCACTTGGAACCTACAGGCACAAGCAACCATCAAATGAGATAGATATGCCCCCCTCCATCCGTAGTGGATAACAATCACATAACATTATAGAAAGAGCTAAAACCAGAAGCAAGATTGTACTAATGCAGGGAAACAGGAACCAAACAACGCTGATATGCCTCAAATGTTGATTCAAGACAAGAACACTAGCAGATATGATTTGATGACAGAACATATCCAATGGTGTGGATCTTTCAGTTCCAATGACTACCTAGTTGAAAAGGACCAATGGTGTTTATTAATCCCTTCTCTTCGATGACTATGTCTCAATCCTACTTCTGAAGAATCCCGTAATTTTCCTTTTAGCATACAACCAAGGAACAAAATGAGCCTAAACAATATGCCACCTCAACCTGAAGACAGCAGCAAGATTACAGAAAGAAGTAACACAACCAAGACAACCAAATGTTTGGCAGTTATCCAGGAATGTGAGAAGCCCAGCGCATGTCACACTTGTGGCATAGATTATTATACTTCATACTTCCCTGTTCTTTCATCAGCGCATCCATACATCATACAGATTTACATGACAATATATGATACACTTCAGTTTGGAATAGAACTTTCTGAATTCTGAATCCTTTGTGATTCACCATTAAATCAGATAGGTACACAAATATCAAGAGATTATTGGTCGGTATGAGAGTAGCATATCAAGAAATCTGTGCCAAAGTTTCTGAAAGCGTGGGAATGAAACGGTTTTGAAGCAGTGCCCAACCATAAGCCAATAGCTTAAGATTGTTTACCGCCACTGATAACTGCTGTAGCCCTCTAATTAGCAGAGGGTGGTTCCAACCATAATGTTCATATTTGTTTTGCCATGACACACGGGTCCGAATTTAAACAGCAAATGAAAATTTGGGAAATTAAATCGAGCAAAGGAACTTCACGAGAGAATTCATAAAACCACGTATTTAGCATCACAAGTGAGCAACGCAGGCACGAGAGAGCAAGAGAGAGAAAAAGAGGGGGTGAGAGAGATTTGCCGCGGCAAAGATAGGTCAATCAGTATTTTCTTTTCCAGCTATTTTACACACAACAATTCCCTTCGCAACATCACAGCGATTGATCTCGATAGCAACCATGGACACCAGTACAATGCACAGAGGCCTGAGAATCCAACAACACCACCTAGCACATGCACTGTATCTAGCATCAGACACAGACGGTGCTTGCTGCTACTTGCCGGAGCCTTAGTATTACTTTTACATGGTGAATTGAAGGGGAAAGGAGGGTACTTTGATGAGTGTAAGGGGAGTCAAAGGCAAAGGTCACCTCGAGGATGTTGGCGCAGATGAGGGCGGCAATGGGCTTGGCGGCCTGGAGGTTCTCGCCGGCGATGATGGTGAGGTTGGTGATGATGGGCTTGGAGTTGAAGGTCAGCTCCCCGAGCGCGGTCCGGTACTGTCCGAGCAGCTCGTCGACCAGCGCCTGCTCGGCGGCGCTGGCTGCGGCGCCATTGGAGGCGGCGGCGTAGGACGAAGATCTGGGGTCCCGCGGCGGCGGCTGCGCGAGGCGCGGCTTCTTGGCGACGCCGGGGTCGGGGCCCGGCGCGGATCTGCGGGAGGCGGCGGAGGCCTCCATGGGGGCCGCGGAGGCGGAGGCGCGCATGGCGGGGGGGAGCTTAGGGTTTGGGGCGCATAGGCATAGGGGAGGGAGCAGCTAGGGTTTGCGAGGCGGCTGAGGCAATCGAAGCCGAGCCCCGGAACCCGGGTTGGGAGACCGCCGAGTAGGGTTTGGGAATCGGGAGGAATGGATTTGGGCAGCGAGGGAGCGAGGAGGAGGAAGAGGCGGGGAGGTGGCTCGGACAGTGGACGCAGCAGCAGGTTTGATTTGATTTCGCCGGAGGAGCGTTTCGGGTCGAGGAGGGAGGGAGGGAGGAAGCAACGCGAGCCGCGAAGCGAGGAGGAACCGAGGAAGAGGACGCAGCTGCGCAAGCTGCTGCCCCCTTTTATCACCTAGCCCCTTTCTATTTGTGGAATTTGTGACGGTTAACTTGCTCACTCGCTCTGTCTGAGAATGCACATCTCCCCGCTTAGTAGTTTTTTTTTTTTGTTATAGGCCAAATCTTTGACCAACAATTCAATCTATTTGTAGTATACAAATTTTCATCTTAAAAAGAAAAGGTAGTGTATACCTTTGTGATACAAAATTGATGTTATTATTTACTTATGATTAAAAGTTTGTCACAAAATATTATATCAATAAAGCAATTGATAGTCAAATGTAATGCAAGGTATATTCAGTACCATGTTCATCTGTGCTGGACATAGTGAAAAAGTTGCTGAAACGCGGTGTAGAGAAATTTCAGGAAACACCAATTTAGCCATGATGACAACTACCAAAACACAGTGCTGGACAAAACGCGGAGTAGAAACAAGTTTGCCACAAAAAGTGTGCTGTGCTGGATAAGTGTGCAGAGCTCCGTCAACCTTTTGTCTATCGTAAAGACACAGATTGTAAATGTGAGCAGACAAGGTTGCTGGAAAGTAGCAAAGAAAGCACGATCCTGTGCAGACCTCTGGTCTACCTTTTGCCGGCGATCAATTGTTCATGATCTGTGTAGGAACCCCCTGAAGTGAAGAAATGGTTACAGCTTTTTGGCCATGGTAATCAATAAACCATGTTCCGAGATCATCACAATTCAATCCAAAGATTCGAACTCCTCCATAAAAGGCCCACCAGGCTAGGAACTGAAGCCCTGAAAAATCAGCGTCAGTACTTGCATGCACTGATGAAAATTATATGCGCAACAACTTCGTGACACCGAAATTATTCCATCAGGTCAGACATATCTGCTGCACGGACATAATATCTGGCAATCAGTGAACTAGTGAAGTCATGAACCCACACCACAAGCATGGCAGGAAACCCAAAGACATTCATGTCTGCTTGCTGATATTCAGCTTCGGCGACAACAATACAGGTACTATCACTCACCTAATTTCATGGTATGTTACATTACAATTTACAAGAGATGAAGAAACAGGCATACATACAGATATACATCAGCTTCTACGGAACTGCACTGCTTGGTCTAGGTCAGTAATAGAATCAAAGGCCTGAAGCAAGTCAGCCAAAATCTTTTGTTTTCATGGCTACCTGTAGTTACATACTGTACAAAGAAATCTATAGACTGGAATTTACAGGAAATGGTCAGGAAATTTGAACCCAACGTGCATTCTCTGATGTGAGCAAGATATCATCACAGGATAACTCCGTATAAGAAACAAACTGAAAATCCAAATTAGCAAAGGATGTCATCCCACATCTCATGGGGAAGTTAGACTAACAGTTCCATCTGATATCCATTGAAGCAACATGCAGACCTGCAAGTAGTTATTATAGCCTCGTCAGCACTACTTTTCAAACAAAAAAAAAGGAAAAAGAAAAGGTAAATTGACTTGTAAAATAAAGTTGGAGCAGTAAGAGCTCAGCGAACAGCACTGAAGCACTCAATCTTTAAAAACAGGAACATTCAGTTAAACATAGTGATGTGTAATCAATTTGGTACTTGTAGCATAAACCCAGTTAAAATGAAGAAGCCTAGATCAACTGTGCCTAATCCAAGTTACTTCCATTATCACAAATAATACTAGCAACAACTATCAGGAAAGACTAATCAAACCATGCATTTGAGGTACTCAAAACTATAATTTTGAGCATTCAGCGAATTATTACAGTAGCCATCAACTGGATGCATATATATGCATTACTCGCCTAAAATTTCTAAATTCAATATTTATGAACTCATTCCTTTAACCCAAGCCATTAACTTCTAATGTTCTATACAGCATACGTTGTGAGAAAACATAAAAATTGAGCACAAGAAGACAAAATGGACAGTAGATTGTGTTTGATTTTGTATTTACTTGAACTCAATCTCCTTGCAAATATCTAAGTAATCTCACATTCAACAATGCATAGATACTTCAAATTTTGGTAAGGAACAGAACTCAATGAAAATGGCAGCATACCTGGAGATATGGAAAGAAGTTGCTAGGTACACTTTGTTTGAAAGTGTAGATGCAGGAAACCATATTCTCAGAATGAAGTGATGCTGACAATGGATTATTCAGTTATAGCAGGTCAATTCAAAACCCTCCTTCGTGTTGATCTTATCACGACAACTCACTAAAATACACCTTCCTGTAACTCTATAAAGCAGGCTACGAATCTGAACGAATCAGCTGCGGCACTGGAACCTTAATTAATGGTCTCAAAGCTTCCATAATATTTGTAAATGAGGGTCTTCGCCATGGCTCACTACAAAAGACATAGCATTAGTAAATTAGGCCCAGGTCCTTGCTATTAAATTCGAAGTAAAAATGAAAGGGGCTATATAGGTGGAACAACATTCCATACTTTGCCCAGCAAGATTCAATTAACGCGGCTACTAGAGGATTCAGATCTTTCGGGATTTCAAGCCTTCTTCCTTTAAAACCTACAGCAGCAACCACCTGCAGAATAGTGTGGAGACCAACAGAGGTCAGTACAATATGGTATACAACACTTCAGGTGTTTTTTGTTTGTGGATAAGCAAAAAATGTGTTCTCGATGTGTTCAACACTCTCAATGAGGTTGTGTCACTTCATCAATCAGGCTACAGGATAATGAAGTTACCTGGGCAGGATTCAGGTTACACCATGGTTGTTGCAATGTCATTAGTTCCCATAGGATTACACCAAAACTGTAGACATCAGATTTCTCATTGGATGGTTCATCTCGAAGCACTTCAGGTGCCATCCATTCAGGCTGACATTTAAAACAAGATTATCGAAGGCTTATTTTCCAGTTAATGGGAGATGAACTTCAGAAAAAAGTGGAAAAGGCTCTTACAGTTCCAGCCAAAGACTTCGAAGACAGGAAGGTGTTAGCTTTTAGTCTTGAAAGGCCAAAGTCGCATACCTATGGAATATTTAAAACTTATTAAAGTTTGGGCAAGTAGATACCCTGATATCACGTTGTGATCAGGCAAAAAAAAATGCGAGTAAATAATAGCATGGAAACTAAAAGAACAGCCAAGTCAAGACAACATTAAATCAACAAGCTATTTATGATGTATCCTCTAGGAAGAATGACATGAAAATCCACATGCTATGTCAAGACCAGAGCTATTTCTCATTTGTTTAGGGAACTTAGCATCTATCGCAGAGGTTCCCCTAAATATGTTCACTGAAAAGCGACAAGGTGAACTTAGAAAAAAGAAAAAACTTGAGTGCAAATATCTCCACTACTACAATATGAGATCTCTTTGTGTGTTCTCTCGGTAATTTTCTCCACCAACACTTAAGGGCTCGTTTGGTAGCAATAATTATGCCCAATCCCCATTTACCGGAAGGGGGCCCCCAGACCGTCCCCAACGAACTGGATCAAATCTCAGGCTATGCAACAGAAAACAAGGAAGAACATGGAAGATTATAGCTCTATTTTCTCACCAAAAATCACATGTTTGCTAAGATTGGATAGTATTATGTTCAGATACTATTACAAGTTTCGATGTGCATAGGAACATTTAGCAAGATGTGTATGACTACTAACCATGTGTCAGCATAAAGCATCGCAGACAGTATGCACATGCAAATTTCGTTTGCCTAAATGCAATAAGAAATGAAGTTAATTGACCATACTTTGACAGTATACTTCTTGTCAACTAGAAGATTTGGAGACTTCAGATCACGGTGAACAATTGGAGGGCTGCGTCTATGCAGGTAGTTCATTCCTTTGGCCTGTAAAACCAGCAGAGAGGGTTCAGATAGTAACAGCGCATCGCTTTAATTTCATAACATGGGCATGTAAAGGTGTGGAGTTAACAGATAGGGAAAATGAGATAACACAATACCACGTCAAATGCCATGTTTAATCGACGCCTCTCATCCAGAACTTCCTTTGCACCACTCCTATGCAAAAGTTTATACAAACTACCCCTGCAATGAAAGAAAGGCATCACTTGTTGGAAGCAGCCTAGTGGGTAAACTATTATGATATCATACTATAAAGATAAACAAAGGTACAACCAAAAGGAACTTCCCAACCTAGACAAGTATTCTGTGACTATCGATAGGTTCGGCGGTTCAGTGACAGCACCCATGAATAGAACAATATTTGGATGTCTCAGACTTTTCATGATTGCAACCTACAAATTAAGAAAAAAATTCATGAGTTAACTACTTCGAATAGGGATACTCAATCATGTGGATATAGAGTAGTACAGGCATAACATAGTCCAACAACATTAAAACTATTAGACGGACCTCTCTCATAAACTCCCTGAAGCGCTCTGGATGAAAATCCTGCTCCATAAGTATTTTGACTGCAACATCCTGTGAAAATATGGAGTTGGTTTCATTATTGAGCTCAATATCACCAGAACAGTGGACCCACCCAGAGCAAAAGCAGCATAATGGGAGGTTACTATTGAATGTGTTATTGAGTCTGTTTTGGTGCTAGATGAGAAGTTTGCACACAATTGAGTAGTCAGTTAGCACTAGTAGTCAGCTGGATTAGGAAAGAGAAGACCAGCTCCGTTAGGAAAGGGAAAGGGGCCAATAAAGTCAATCTAAATTATGTTATAAGTCCACTTAAGTTAAGCTGAGACTAGATCTTAGTCATAGAAGGGTTCAGCCATAAGGGTTGACTATGTAATAGATTGAATCGAATAAGAAAGAAATCAATCTAATCCCCTTTCCCAACCCCTCTAGTTCAATAATGGGGCACAGTCAATCAGAATAAAGAAGCAAAGGCAACAATATTTTCACACCTGTCAGTTACAGCTTATGAATAAATAGAGCACGCAAAAGCTTACCGATCCATGCCAATCAGCACGATGAACTGTTCCAAAAGAACCTGTCAAAAAATGGGTTTATTAAATCAGCAAAAATGTTCTTTTGATAGGGTAGATACATCAAGTCAACAGGCAAATTACTCAGCATCACTAAATTTGATTAAATACTAAAATTTCTTCTTTTTTCCCTCGAATATACAAAACTATGCATCGTTATATTAAGAAGAAAATAAAATAAAATTTCTAACATGGTCGATTGCAGTGCTATTAGCAGACATACAAGACATGATTGTTTTCCCTTTTTTTCTGGTGGGCTAGAAAGGGCTGAACTTTCAAGTATTATGTCATATACCTGCTCCAATCTTCTCCTTTAAAATCAGCTCATTCCATGGAATGATCAGATCATCCGCAGCAAGTGACAGATCACTGACTGTATGCCGCAAGTGCTGAGTCTCCTCAATTAATTTCAATTCTTTCTTCTTATCAAGCTTTATATTGGAGGAAGTAATTAGTGGCAAAACCTCCCGAGGAGCTTCTGGCACAATAATGTCCGGCTTTATTGCTGCTTGCCCTGCATCACCAGAACATAAATATATCGACTTCAGACAACCATCCAATTATATACATGTATGATGCAGGGCTACAGTAAACCATGCAAATTTTCCTGGTACAGGTGCAAGGGGTGTACTATCTCTTGTGATAATATGTACATGTAGCGTGGTACAGCAGCAAGCCCCTCATTTGATATTTCAACACTCAGAACAAAAGGCGGTGATGTCTCAGAAGATAGTCATGCACTACCTTTTCCTGGCATCCAGCTGTTAATAATCTCGTCCCCAGCAATATGTTTCTTGGAATAAGGTTGGTCCAGAGTAGTTACTGCACTAGTAGCAGCACCTGAAAATGCATGATACAGCTGATAGATATAAACATTCTTGATGAAGACTCCTTACTTAGCCTATATCAACAGCTTACTGGAAAGTTATTGATATACATAATGAAGCACTCTTGAGTCTTGACTCATGAAGAAATAAGTTAATAACTATTCAGAAACTAATTACCTGTAGAAGAATCACTGAACAAGAGATTCAGTGAATGGCAATCTGAGAAGTACTGCTTGGCTACCGAGCTGAAATTTGAAGTGATCTCCAATGACCTAAATTTGGGAGGATGAAGAGGTGAGGACACCGATAGTGAGTAGGGACCATTGACAAACGAATCAGGATCACTAAGTTGGCCAGGATCCCCAATTAAATCAACCAAGTATTCCCTGCCAAAATGAAGTTAAAAAGAGATGAGTACAGCACAAGTCAAACATTAGGGTGGTCAATTGATGCTAACGAAATAACAGGTAAGCATGAGTCGTCCATGCCAAAAGTTCTCTATACAAGTAAAACAATGATTAATGTGTCCCAGCAGGACCAAAATAGATATCCGCAAAATGGATCATAGATAAGACATAAAAGGGTTCTAGTTCCAGATCAGCTGGGGAAGGGTACCTTTCAAGCCCAAAGCGTACAAGACAGGAGGAGGCATCATCAGATTTACAATATTTACAACCCTTGACAACTCTACATGGAATACTGACTTTATCTGCTAACATCTGCAACAAAGAAGGTGAAGGCATTACATTAGTAAACATTCCAGGTTGTAAGAAATTTAGAAGGTACTAAGTTATTAATTTCTATTATGATCAAGTTATACAAAACTTTCATGTTCTGACTATGGATAGACAGAACTCTTTACCAACATTCATGTCGTGGTTGTCACTGAGACAACAGGCTTTCAAGATGGACAGACAGGAAAGCAATTTAAACCAGCAAACATACTTTGAATAGCAATGAGCGGTGCTTGCAGAGACCGACAGGGAGCTTTCCCAGATGAAGCACAACAGATCCTGCACTTGACTTGATGGCCTCATTGCACTCTTTCCATCGTGGAAGCAAGTTCTCTTCGTTGGACGTTGTACCCCTTGATGACGGACAAAAGATTAGAAGAAGAGTTTCAGAAAACCACATGAGCCAGACCAAAGTATAAGGCCTATAGGAGCTTGGCGACGCAACTCTCACCCCATCCTTGAAGATACGACTTTGGCTAGTTGGGTTACCACATCCTTGGCATCTGTACAGCTGGACGAAAGGCTGGAAGCATAACTCTCCAGCATACCTAAATCAAAATCAGTTCTCCGATCGATGAGAATGGCTTGAATTGAGGAATCATCTGGAAGGACAGATTTGAGGGATTCCATGGAGGGTATGCGGTTCTCTTCATGTATATCCGTGCATAGTGACCACACGAAGGGGTCCATCCCATGAATCACATAAAAACCATCTGGTATTGTGCTGTTGTATGATAGCGAGCCATTTACCTGAAAGAGTGTTAGGAAGCAAGCAATGGGAAAAAAATCAAAATGAGATAGATACCAGGTTTATGCAGGGTATATACAAATACAATCACAATGTGGAAGATAGATTTTTTACAACTGCATAGATCATTCTGATACAGCAATAAGATTGCTACACACATATATATGTATCTTTGATGCTGTTTAATTCACGGAAATAGTGAAATCCTAGTATGATTTCAGATGAGTTGAGCTACAGGATGTTGGTATGCATGAGCAGAACTATAATCAATTGAGCAACTGAACCCACAGCTTAGTTTCTGAAAATTAATGAACTATTATTAAGCATTGGCTACACCAAATTGCGGCATACAGAAACCAGAATTCCTCTCGTGAATCATCATTTCCAGCTTTTGTTTTCGAAGATTAATGGATTGTTAAGCACTGCTTTGACCAAATTGCAGCATTCTGAAACCCGAATTCCTCACAATCGCAACGATCGAATTGCTAATGAACAGAAAGCATAGGAGGAAAGGGAAGCTGACCCAGAAGCGATGCGAGAGGGACTCGGGGGAGGGCGCGGGATGCGCGAGCGGGAAGGCCCTCCCGTTCCCGCTGCCCCTGCCGCTCCCCGTTTCGCCGGGGTCGAGGAACCCCGGGTCCGCGGCGCAGGCGGCGTCGGCGCAGAGGCGGAGCGCGAGCGCGAGCTGCAGCTGGTAGGTCTCCTCGGCCTGCTGAGCCCAGCTCTTGCAGGGCGACGACCCGCCGGGAGCCGCCGCCGCGGCCGCCGATCCGGGCGGCGCGACGCCCGCGGCCGAGGCGGGGGCCTGGAGGTGGAAGGGGTAGTCGCTGGAGGCGGAGATGGAGCTCCCGGCGCCGTAGCTGCTGCCGCTGGACTGGCGCTGCAGGACGGTCGCGGGCGGAGGCCCGGGGGCGTCGTCGGGGAACTGGGAGAGGAGGGAGTAGGTGGTGCGGCGGGCGGCGCCGGGGGGCAGGTCCATGGCGGTGGCGGTGGAGGGCGGGGCCAAACCCTAGGCAGCGTCGGCGTGGCTCGTCGGCGGGGCGGTGGTTCCGTTCCGCCGGAAAGGCAGGCGGGTAGTTTCGGTGGGGATTGACAGGGTGGGGTGGGCCGTCGACGTCTCGTCGGTTGCGAGCGACTGCTACTAGTAAAACTGTGCGAGGCAGGCAGGCAGCGGCTGCGGGAGGACAGTGACGTGCGCTGCCCAGCCTGCCCTCGCCCCTCGGGCGGGTGGGCGGTGGGCGGTGACCGCGCGCCAGAGGCTGGCTGTGTGGATAGGGAGGAGTGGCCACACGCCGGCAGCAGCCGGGCAGGCACGGCTAGGCGAACCAGGCCGCGCCGCCAGGCACGGCACCAGGCAGGAGTGGCCGGGTCGCGGGCGGTCGGTTCGGAGGAGGCACGCCGGTAGCTGTGGCCCGTGGATGCTCTCTGTGGGCCTGTTTGGTTAGCATTGCTTATTTAAGTTGCTTATTGTAGTTGCTTATTTATAAGTCAAGGTGTTTGGTTTGGGTTGCTTATTTGCAATAAATGAGAGTGCTATTGACACATTTGCCCCTGCCATCCCATTTCCCTCTACCCCTAATTAAGGGCCTGTTTGGATGCGAAATCATAAAGTTTATGACATGTCACATCGGATGTTTAGATACTGATTAGAAGTATTAAATATAATCTAATTACAAAACTAATTACACAGATGGAGTCTAATTTGCGAGACGAATCTATTAAGCCTAATTAGTCCATGATTTGACAATGTGGTGCTACAGTAACCATTTGCTAATGATGGATTAATTAGGCTTAATAGATTCGTCTCGCGAATTAGTATAGGGGTTCTGCAGTTAGTTTTATAATTAGTTCATGTTTAGTCCTCCTAATTAGCGTCCGAACATCCGATGTGACCCCTCCTAAAGTTTAGTACCTCGTATCCAAACACCCCCTAATACTAGTGCTCCTGTTGTCCTGGTCCTTGGCGCCAGAACGAAATTAGCGCCAGGAGGTTCCTGTCCGCTAGAAGCAGAGTTGGCGAAGTTGGCATGCGAGCACCGAGCGAGAGGCGCACGACGAGCATTTTTCTTTCTCGATTCCCGGCTCGTTTTTTCCGTCAATTCTTTTTCTTCGTTCCTTCCCTGTTCTCTCGCTCGCTTCTCTTCGCTGCTTCGTTCCCCCCTTTATTCCTCCCCCGCTCCGCTCGCGCCAATCGATCTCCTTCCCCATCTCGTCTCGAAGCTGCTAGACGCTTCGGGGGGCGGAAATCGGCGCCCGGCCGCCCGACCATGGTCTCCTGGCGGCGCAGCGCGTCCTGGCTGTCGTCCGCCTCCCGCTCCTCGCTCGGCGGCGCCGTCGGCGGGGAGGCGACGGTCACGCCGGAGGTGGGTCTGGCGGCCCAGGAGGAGGAGGATGTCGACGAGGAGCGGTGGTCGCGCCTCCTGCCGGAGCTGCTCACGGAGATCGTGCGGCGCGTCGACGCCGGTGCCGAGCGGTGGCCGCTGCGGCGGGACGTCGTGGTCTGCGCCTGCGTGTGCCGGCGGTGGAGGCGGGCCGGGAGCTGCGCGAGGAGGCCGGCGCCGGAGGCGGGCCGGGAGCGGCGGGCCGTCGCGTGAGCGGCGCGCGGAGGCCGGCGGCGGTGGCGGGGAGGGAGCGGCGGGCGGAGATCGGGCGCGGCGCCGGGGTGGGAGAACCAGAGAGAAGGGGATCTGGGGGAGGATGGCAGACGGGGGAGAGAGAAAAGTGAGGGAGAGAGAGAAAAGTGGGGGAGGGTAGGGGGTAAAGTGCACCCCATAAGCAAAATAAGCAGCTCCAAACTTGCTTATTTGCTTATGCATAAGCAACTTATAAGCAAGTCTATAAGTAAGGGTGTTTGGGTCATAAGCAACTTATTTGCTTATTTATAAGTTGCTTATTTATAAGCAATGCTAACCAAACAGGCTCTGAATCTCTGATTCGATGGCTCCCGCCCAGGTTGACGTGCGCACCGCACGGCTGGCGTTGCTTGTGCTTGGGGTGCTCTATGATCTGGTTCGACGCCTCCGCCTCCGCGGTTCCTTCCTCGAGCTGGCGCCGGCTCTCCAACGGAGGAGCAAGCGCTTGGGCACGTTTGGATTCCCAGGCTCGCCGCGGCAAGGCGCAACGCAACCCGTTGCCTTTGCTGAAAGATTGGTAGATGATTTTGCTGCCGACGTTCCGGTTCCGGCTGATACACATATACGTAATTTGGCACTTGAGGTGAAAGTGTGAAACACGTTAAAATAAGAGCATGTCTATGTTTCCTCCGGCCAAAAGAAACGTAGACAGTCGAAGAGTTTAAGCGTCCTCGCCTAACCACCAGTAAACAGTTGCCATGGCATGAGATGCAGCACTCCCTCTTGGACTAGAAAACTAGAACAACTTTGCGCCCACAAGGTCCGCATCGCATTCTGGCTCCTCCGTCATGGACGCACACGCACCGCGAGCGCCTCCACCGACACGGCTGCTTCAACACCCCCCGTGCCCATTCCACAACGCCGTGGAGGATTACATCCCGCAGCTAGAGAAGTTCCTTCGGTTCCGGTGCTCAACCACTTTTTAGTACCGGTCGCAACCGGTAAGTCGATACTCAACTGGTCTGTATTAATACCACACCCGATTTTCACACATAATATACCCCATGCGCGATCTATGGGATTTGAACCCACGACCTCTAGCCTCGCGCGATTCTTGTGTACCATCTCACATACACGGCATATATGATAGAGTTGGATATGCTTTTCTTCTGAAGTAACCTATAGAGAGATTTTCAATATTGTGTCGTAATACCACCCAGTACCAGACCTTTAGTACTAGGTCATAACACCACTCGGTACTAATTCTCTTTTAGTACCAGGTAGTGTTATGACCCCATACTAAAGGCCCTTTGGAACCCTAAATTTAGACACGGTACTAACGTTAGCATAATTATACTAATGTTAGCATTAGTACCGGGTCAAAAGGATATTAGTATCGGATCAAAAGGTGGCCGGTATAAAGGCATGGGATGAAAGTTTGTTTCTCTGGTAGTGTCCACATCTTTATTGGATGCCCCAAGCTCGCTCCGCTCGAAGCATGCATCACTCCCAGCCTCTTCACCCCTGTTGATGTTGCCATGTCCATCGCGGTGCTGCCATCCCCGTTCCGCAGCCTCTCGTCCGAGCTTAGACACGTTAGCTTCGCTGGAGCTCCGGTGCATCCAGAAGAGCCGCAATGAGATGATCTTCGACTACGTCCACCTAGATGTGTGTGGCCTCATTGTTTTAATGCCTACCCACCTCAAGCTATAGGTCTGCCGCACCTAGCGGCACCTCAACACCCGGCACCTCAACACCAACCACATCCTCGCCTAGTGCATGGTGCATTGCTCTCAGTGATGTAATGTAGATCCTCTGTAGTCTTCTCTCCTCCTTCCCTACTCTCCACTACTAGGAAAATGGCCTTTCATTCAGCACCTTTGTACTGATTGGAATTGGGCTCGGTACTAATACCGGGCCTAACGAATAGTCCCCCAGGACCCCCTTTAGTACTGGTTGGGGGCACCATGTGGTACTAAAGAGCGCCACTTTATCCACCCCCTCCCGCTACCCCTACGGACCACTTCTTATCCATCCATCACCCCTCCCCCCTCTCTCTCTCCTCTCTCTCAGCACCCTCACCCTTCCTTTCCTCCTCTACCTTCCCTCCCCTCCCCCCTCCGCTCGCCCCTCACTGGCAGTGAGGAGCAGCGGCGGGGCGAGGTGAGGTGACGGCGGGCAGTGGGAGCGAGGGCGGTGGGAGCGGCGGCCCCGGGAGGGAGGGGGCGGCTGAAGCGGCGGCCCCGGGAGGGAGGGGCGGTGGGAGGGTGGGAGCCGGCGGCAGGGCGGGGGCAGCAGGGGTCGAGGGCGAGGGCCATGCGGGGGCTGCAGGAAGTAGGGGGTTGGCGGCGGGCGGTCGGCGGGAGCGGTGGGCGGGCGGGGGTGGCGGGAGCGGCGGGCGCAGGAGGAAGGAGGCGGTGAGGGCCGGGGACGGGGGCCGCGGGAGGCCGAGGGCCGGCAGCGGGGCGGGAGCCCGCAGGACCAGTGGCGGGATTTCAATTATTTTATTTTTTAATACCTCTTTAGTACCAGTTATTTCAACCGGTACTATTAACAATACCGGTTGCGAAACCAGAAGTAAAGGAGGATTCACAACCGTTACAGAAGGCTTTTTCCTAGTAGTGCTCCATGCTCGACTCTGACCGTCATACAGCTCAAAAACGGCTTGCTTTTAACACTGCTGCTTTGTAGCTCCTTCGGATGAAGAAAATTCAAGTGGGCTCCTTGCCCCGTTGTTCGTTGGGAAAAAAGATGGCATGAGATGTAGCATTTGATCGCGACTCCGAGTTAGGGGGTGTTTGGCACACAGGGGCTAAATTTTAGCCCCTGTCATATCGGATGTTTGAACACTAATTAGGAGTATTAAACATTGGTTAATTACAAAACTAATTGCACAACCTCTAGACTAAATCGCGAGACGAATCTATTAAGCCTAATTAGTCTATGATTTGACAATGTGGTGCTACAGTAACCATTCGCTAATGATGGATTAATTAGGCTTAATAGATTCGTCTCGCGATTTAGCCTAGAGGTTCTGCTATTAGTTTTGTAATTAGCTCATATTTAGTCATCCTAATTAGTATCCGAACATCCGATGTGACAGGGCTAAAGTTTAGCTCCTGTCTCCCAAACACCCCCGGTTACATAATTGGCCATGCGGTCGGCTGATGGTTTTGTTCTGGTTAAGCACAAGCCAAGACTATCGATCATGTTCTCTTTTAGTTCCATCACCTGCAATCGTATGACGAATCTTTGCATGTTCAACCTTTTACTTTACATGATCTACATACCATAATATACAATGCATGTCAACCTCTTGTTTTCTTTTTTCATATATCCAACTAGCAACCAGTAATCCTGGTTTGTGCTCCCTCCTCTGTTTTCAAATTATAGGTTATTTTGACTTTTCTAGATTTATAGATCTTGCTACGTATTTAAACATAGCGTATATATATTTGTGCATAGCAAAAACTATCAACCTTAGGAAGTGGGTGGGAGGTGTGGTCGTATACTCTAACCACCCAGGTTCGAGTCCCCTCTAGCTCGAATTTGGATGTCTATTTCTTCTTCTTAGTGAAAAATCTCGCACGGCCTATAACTTTGGACAGAGGGAGTATGTTTTTAACAAAGAAATGGTTTTGTAATGCTAAAAGATTTTATTTAGGAACACTTTAGTACCACCGTTATGAAATCTATCATTCAATCATATTTTCCTTCCATCCTTTCATATCTCCCATCTCCGACACTTCAGGGATGTTTGGTTGTTTAGGAACTCCTAAAATTCCTGTCACATCGAATGTTTAGATACTAATTAGGAGTATTAAACATAGACTAGTTATAAAACCAATTGCACAGATGGAGACTAATTTACGAGATGAATCTATTAAGCCTAATTAGTCCATGATTTGACAATATGGTGCTACAGTAAACATGTGCTAATGATGGAGTAATTACGCTTAATAGATTCATCTCGTGAATTAGCCTCCATCTATGTAATTAGTTTTATAATTAGCTCATATTTAGTCCTCCTAAATAACATCCGAATATTTGATGTAACATGAATTTTAGTCCAGACTAAAGAATCAAACACCCCTTCTTCTGCCCATGGCGCTCTTTCTCCAATTGCTGACATGGCTTGGCGAGGACGAGGATGCTACGTTCTTCGAGGTCAGTGACTACAAGCTATCACCGCTGCTACTCAAACCTGCCCATAAAAGTTGTGCTCTCCAAACACCATAACTAGGAGGTGATTTCTTCCACGGACTTATTTTTAGCACGTGTCACATCGAATGTTTAGATACTAATTAGGAGTATTAAACGTAGACTATTTACAAAACCCATTACATAAGACGAATCTAAATGACGAGACGAATCTATTAAGCCTAATTAAGCCTAATTAATCCATCATTAGCAAATGTTTACTGTAGCAACACATTGTCAAACCTTCGTTTGTAGCCGTACATGTTTCTTCAGCTGCATCTTCCCTCGTCATGCTGCCATATTGCAGCATCTACATGACATCGGCGGGTAGGATAGCTTCAGATCTGTAGACCAGGAAATAGGGGTGATTGCCTTGTAAGGCTTGCACGACTGCGTTTCGAGCCCCTATAGGGACATTTGGTAGTTCTTTAACCCACTTACCACTGGTAGAAAACTCACCTTCCATCCACCCTTTTGTCCCAGTAATATTTGTTCGGGACTAAGGGTTCACCAACCAGGACTAAACCTCA
>NC_028451.1:15351268-15389750 GCF_000263155.2 Setaria italica
TAATTAGTATCGAAACATTCGATGTGACGGTTGCTAAAAATAAGTCAGTGGAAGAAAACGAGGCCTTAGTCTCGGAATTTTTGACTCCACCGGCTCATGTTTCTGCTCGCTCCATCCCACAAAGACGGTACGATTAGCTTTCAAAATCTATCTCACAAAGAATGTTCATATAACTTTCAAACAATCCAACATAGACCCTCGTAATACCTTCTAGCCCAGCTAACAAATCGATCATTTACTTCCACCATCGATACTCAAGCCAGACTCGCTAAATAAGGAAGGTTAATAGGTCCGACAATTATTGCAAGCGTGCATGCATAATTAATTCTACTCGGTAATCCATCCGATTACGGAGAGTTATTAGGGGTATTTTGAACTTTTAGCATTGCTACCGTCTTATCTAAAATTTTATAAACGAACAAAAACACCGTAGTGTTGGAGCTGGAGCTGGCGGAAGCTCCACCAAAGGCGCCCTCGGATGCATCACCAATAAATAAGAACCGTCGATACTATCATTGGGAAAGTTTGCAAATAAATTTCCTTAAACCTAAAACTGATAAATACACAACTCATACACTGTCGCAATACATGCCGCTATTTAAAACACCGATTCTCTGGATAATTGGAAATTTAGTGACCAAATTACGTATTGGACGAAACTTTCGTGATAGCTATTCACCCCTTGGTCGTGAGAGTTTCCACGAGAACGCAAAAGCCAACCATGCCGGAAAAAGTCAAAGTCTCCGACGGCAGATTCTGACATCCAGCTGCGCTGGCCATCGACGTGGCAAGTAGAGTGGCCGTGGGCCGTGGCCTAGTGGGTCATCTTTAATGCCGCACGGCCTGCGACTGACGCCACCTGACCTCACCTGGCGCGGCCCGGCGTCGTCTTCGCCCAAGAGCGGAAGCCGGAAGCTGCAGCGGTGCAGCAGCAGCAGCCGCCTGCAGCCGCGCACTACCCCTCGAAGTTGGCGGCCACCGGAAAGCATGCCGTTGCCGGTAGGCAGAGTGGAGCGGAGTACGAGGCTACTGTCCCCGTCCCCCCCGTGAGCCTCGTGATGCCGCAATAAATGGGGCCGGGGCCTGGGCCTGGCCGGCTGCGCGACCGATCGAGGCAGGAGAGCACAAGTCACCAACTGCTTCCCCTTCTGCTCAAAGGGAAGGGATGGATCAGTTGCAGCAAGCTCGCCGGCGCCGAGCACGGCATCGGCAGCCGAGGCCAAGGACCTCGCACGGCAACTCGATCACCGAGAAGAAACCGAACGCGCAAGAAAGAGATGCTTGAAGAAAATCGAAACCTGTGACGATTCTTGATTCATTCTCCATCATCGGTCAATTCTCAAATTCCCAACCATCAATTTGTTCAACGACCAGACAACGAGCAGCAGCAGAACTATCAACGTCAGAAAACAGCAACGAACGGAACAATATGCTGACGACAGGGGAGGAGAGAGAGAGAGAGTTCAACACGGCCAAGCGACGGAACGGAATGGCGCGTCACCGCCGGTAGCACTGCAGGTGCAGGAAGAACCCGGCGGGTGGCTGCCCCTTGCTGGCCATCTCCTCGTCCATCCACACCCGGCCGCCGTCCGCCGCCCCACGCGCCTTCACCATGAACTGCGCCCCGCCGCCGCCGGGGGACGCGCCGGCGAACCACCAGTCGTGCACGTCCCACATGACCTCCACCACCGCGCCGTCGCCCAGCACCGCCGTCCGGTTGCCGCGGAAGTTCCACTTGACCCGGCGCGCCTCCACCACCTTCTTGCCGTCGACGCTGACCGCCACCTCGCCGTCCCTGGAGGATGGCCCTCCTGCCCCCCACTCCTCCCCGCGGCACGCCACCGTGACTTCATGCTCCGCGCCGTCGTCGCGGAACCGGCACCGCGTCGTGTGGACCAGCTGCGCGCGCGCGGCGGCGGCGGAGTGAGGGAAGGCCGCCGTCCCGCCGCGGACCTGCTCGCGCCGGCTGAGCAGCGCGCGGCGCGGGGCCGGGGCGAACCGGCGCCCCAGCTCCCGCGCGCCCTCGCCGCCGCCGAGGAGGAGAGCGAGCTCGCCGTCCGCGACGACGGCGAGGTGGTAGTCGCGGGAGGGCTCCGGCGAGCCCGGTTGCTGGTACTTGGCCTCCGCCGTGTCCCAGTAGATGCACACCGCGGTGCCGGCCTCCGTGGCGAACGACCGCGTCCCGCGCTTCTTCTGCAGGAAATGCTGCGCACCCGCCGGCGGAGCCGGCGCGGTCGTCCGGCGCGGCGTGCCGACCGCAGCCAGTGGCAGCGCCCTGGATCCGTCGTCGACGGCCACGGCGAGCCCGGTCACGCCGGCAGCCGGTGCCCCCGCCGCCGACCCCGCCCCGGCCCCGGCGATGCCCCGCGTCCAGGTGACACTGATCCGGAGCTCCTTGCGCGACGACAGCGCGACCCTGTAGACGCTGGCGGTGGCCGCTTGGAGCGAGCGGTCGAGCGCGGCGCCGGCTCCCCTGCCGCCCGCGGCCCCGGCGGCCAGCGCGACGGCGCCGTCGCTGAAGCAGGAGAAGTCCCGCATTGCGCCGCTGGCCGTTCCTCGGAGCAGGCGATGCCAAAGGGAAGGCGACGAGGACGGGAGCGAGAGCGAGACGACAGGGTCACGCGCGCGCACGACTGCACGAGGCGTGGACCTCGGCAGGGGCAGCCCACCAAAGCAAGAGGAGGCGGCCGGGTGGAGACGAAACGGAAAGGCGCTGCGTGTCTGCGAGCTACTACCAGAAAGTAGGAGTAGCTGCTGGCTGCTGGTCCTGGCCTGCTGCTGCTGGCTTGCTGGTAGGAGCTGGAGCTGGAGGTGGAGGGGGAGGACCAGGCTCCACGGCGGCACGGCAGATGTGGCTGGCCTGGACGCCTGGTGTGCTAGCACGAGCACCGCAAGAATGTTTGGGATTGGCAGGAGGAGCACGGAGGTGGGGCAGCGGTAGAGCTCGAAGGGGGAAGGGATCAAAAGATGCTGCGGCCGCTGCTGGCTGCCGGAAGAATTGAACGGGCTGTGTTTTTTTTGGTGCTCGTGTGGTTTGGTGAGCTTGCTTTTTTCTTTGGTTTTTTTCTGGATATCTTTTTTGTTGAGGTGAGGTGGCAAATTGCAACGTGTGTGTGTGAGAGGTAGAACGGTTGGGGTTGACGCATTTAAGGTGCGGTTGACAGTGTCTTGACCGGGTTAACGAGCCATGAATCGGCGACGTAGTCTCTGCCTCTCAGCAGTTTGCTGGTCAGTCCCGTTGTCTACGCGATGACATCGGCCCTGTTTGGAGTCGCTTTTCTGGAACTCGCTTATCTGGCAAGCAAGCTTATCTGATAAGCCGCTGCCTGGAGAATCTGCTGTCTGAATAAGCAGGGTGTTTGGCAATCCTGATTATTTTGTGTCGATTGTCTGTCCTGGTTGGTAAATTGACCTGAATGCCCCTAAGGCTGATACTCCTGCTTTTTTTTTGTGACGTTGAGGTACATAACGTAAGAATGCCCTATAACTTTTTTGCTTCTGTAACAGGAGCCATGTCAATATGTATATTTGCTATTTGCTTCAATGCATATTTCAGAGATGGTTAAAATGCCTGTTGGACTGGTGAACCAGAAACATTCAGGGGTGTCCGGCGGCGGGAGGAGCGGCGGCCAGGCGGCGGCCAGGCGGCGGGGACCTCCGGCGGCGGGGCGGCGGCCAGGCGGTGGGGGCGTCCGGCGGCGGGGCGGCGGCCAGGCAGCAGTACAGTCCGGCGGCGGGGCGGCGTCCAGGCGTCGGTGGTGGAGCCGGATCCAGGGGGGTGGGGCGTTGACCGGCGGAGGTGGCGCCCAGGCGGGGGCGGAGGGTGCGTCCGGCGCCGGGGCCGGCGGGGGCGGCGCCCAGGCGTCCGGCGGCCGGCGGCCCGCGGCGGGAGCCTGGCAGGGGCGGCCGCCGGAGGTAGGGACGCGGCCCGGCCGACCCCAGGGGCGGCGCCGGGATCTGCAGGGGGGCGGCGGCGGGATCTGGAGCGGCGGCGGCGGGATCTGGAGCGGCGGCGGCGGGAGGAGCGGCGGCGGTCGCCTGGAGGTCGAGGGTACCAGGGGAAAATTTCTCCGCTTGCCCCAGAAGCGTGGTCTGACCCGCGTGGGAGATAAGCGGAGTGCTAGTTGTATTTCAGATTCTCCAATAAGCGGCTTACGTGACAAGCGGAAAATAAGCAAGGTGTTTGGGTGGGTTTATCGCTTATTTTCACCAATAAGCGGGAAATAAGCGACTCCAAACAGGGCCATCATGGCGCAAAAAAAGAGAAAAGAAAATGCATGCACCCCTATGCGAAAGCATTGATCTTTTTATTTTGTTTTGTAACTGATTGTGACGAGATCTTCTTCTTCTTCTTTTCCCTTGTAATCTAGAGACACAACAGCAGCACAGGAACGCATGCGTCAGACATACGCGCCGCACTGATCGATACGGCGTGCGACCGTGCGTGCGTGATCCGATCCGATGGCACTCCCTCTCTCCCCGGTGTCAGAAACGATCATTATGCCGGACAACGATTACTGCGTGCTCCCATCGATGTGATTCCTGCCCGGCCTAACCACGCATCATTAACCTTTCACCTGGCTCCCCTTCTTTTTCCACGCACGGATGCCTAACCATCTGCATCGCGTGGCGTCGCACCAAGTCAAAACCAGCCTGCGTCGCCGTCGCCGCCGTCACTCCTTCATTACGGCGCTAACCTAGCTGTCGACTCCGGCCTAACCAGATGATTAACTAATTGCGTGGACACGTACGTGCAGCGCTGTGGCAGCGACGACTCGCCCATGCACGGGGCTGGACAAAGCCACTGCCATGAATGCGCGCGTACAGGAGCCGCGAGTGAACGCGCCAGACCTCTGTCCCTCCACGTTCAAACCGGAGCGTTTGACACGTTATGGCTAGCTACGTGTGACTGTGGAAGTGCAGTTCGTGACTGGATCGTGGATGGGAACAGACGGCCGGTCCTATAGATTATTGCTTGCCACTCCCTACTACGCGCGAAAGCGATGGTGCGGCGCACGATCGCACCGCAGGGCCCGTGCGCGCGGCAATGCGCCGGGGACCGACTCCAGACTCCTCTACCCATCGACCGTCGTGCCGGCCACGCCCACACGTCCAGCGGCCGCAGCCAGCCGGGCGTTACGGCAGCAGGGCACGAACGCATCGATTCAGCATGGCAGCCAGCTAGTCTCCGATCCCTCGGCTGCGACTTTGTGAGCCTGGGAATGATATGGGCGCCCGTCTGGTCATCTGGCTGGCGTACGTTGGGCGGCCGGTTGAGAACCAACGGCGGCGGCAAGCCGGCCGGCTGGCCGGCCGGGAAATGTAATTGCAGCTGGCTGGTACCGGCCACCGGGGGCGGCAGGGTGGCTGCGGCCGGCCGTTTCAATGAACGGGACTGTGGTCGATGTGGATGGGTGCACGGGGTCCGAGCACGACCCCGATCGGCCGGGCCGGCCCGGGCGACAGCGATTGAGATGCTGCCATGAGCCCATCCATGATCGATCGATCGATTCGTTGCAAGCAAGGTCGTGGGCCAAGGCAGAACGTCAGCGGGCCACATGGGCTGGAAATTTTCAATGGGCCGAACTGTCTCCCGCGCGCAATGCAAGTTGTTGGGCTGTCCTGCAGTCACGTTAATCTCCCTCCTCCCCGGGCAATCGTCATGCCTCTCTTGCTTGCTTTCCCCACGTTCGTTGTTCACCCCCCGCCTCTCTTCTCTCTCGCTCTTCCTTTCCAGGCGGCGACGACTGGGCGAGCGGCGGTGCCATTCGCCCCGCCTCGGCCGGGCCCTTTGCCGGCGTCGACCACCCACCAGGTGCTGCCCGCCCATTCACTCCCCTTCCTTCTACGCGAAACGGGGCACCCTAATGCAAGCTATTTCTATTCGGATCTGACCCAGTCACAGTGTAGAGGAAATGGATAGGGATTTGTCATTTGTGTATCTAAACGATAAACATGGAAGAATAATTGTACCTTGTGTAAAACATGCTTAGCCTTAGTAGCATCTCTCTTCTCTTATAATTTTGTCTGGCTTGCTTCAAGCCAAGCCACTATGCTTATGCGTGTTGAGCAACGGGTTGCTATGTTCGTGAATCAGGCATGGCAATGATGCTGCTGGCGGCGGGGCGCAGCTTGCGCTCCATCCTCCACCCGCGGCTTGCCGGGGCGGCGGCGGCGTTCTCCTCGGCCCCGTCCGCGGCATCGGCGGCAGCGGCGGAGGCGGAGCGGACGATACGGGAAGGGCCGCGGAACGACTGGAGTCGGCCCGAGATCCAGGCCGTCTACGACTCCCCGCTCCTCGACCTCCTCTTCCACGGGGTACGTATGCTTACTCGGGCTGGACACTCGCGATCCCAGAAACCTCTGTTAATCCTCTGGTTGTGTCGTGTATGGTACTGGATTAATGGCGATGCCTCAAATTTAGCAAAAGATTCTGTCTTTAACTTCTGGGCGCTGAAGGCCTTTGATTTCGTACTAAGGTTGTACGTTTAGGGTCTTTGGACTGTGAAAGCTGGATTTGGAGTGTCAGAGCTGTAGCTTACTTCTCTCAGATACTTGCTAAATGCCATTTTTGCTGTTGCCTAGTTGAGTCTGGTCAAGTGGATATTGCTACGTAGTTGCGCCTCGGGGGTAATGCCAAAAGGTTTCATTTTGGGAGGATTTCTTGTTCTTGTGGTAGTTGGCGATAGCGATTGACATTTCAGCTCTGTGGGGCTTTGTGATGAGGACACAGCAGTGGATATTTCTATTTGTTCCATTAGATATCTGAAGATTATGCCTTTATGCTAGCCATTTCTGGTTGATTTTTTTGTTTAGAAAAAGGAAATGTTTCTGGTCTCCGCAACCGCGCATAGCCAAGTTTTACAGCATTCTCAGCTCAAAAGCTGATGAAAAAAAAGGGAAAAGATGTACGCATATAAAGGGAATAAATCAAAAGCAAAGTCTATTATTGCTTCTCCATCCATTCTTGGCAAAGATATCCAAAGCGACAATCTCCAACGCTTTGCTTGCTGAACAGATAGTTTCCCTTGATTCCTCACGCTGCAGTAGAGACCAAAATCGCAACCAATATGCTCCCCTAAAAACAGCATGAAAAGAGGTAAACCGTTTTTTCTCAAAAACCAAATCGTTACGCGTACACCAAATAGCCCACATAAGAGCTGTGACCCCCACGAAAATCAGTAGCCATTCCTGGTTGATGTTTCCAGCATTCACGGTCATGTTCAGCTAAATGCTTGGTGGATTTAGTAGATGAATAATGTTGATATGACACCCAGTTTCTTTGTATGGTGCTATTAAGGATCAGCTCTGTCACTTTAGGCCGGCCTTTTAGCAGTGGAAAGACCTGATGACAGTAATGTCAACTTGATTGTGTTCTTTTTGTTCTTAGCATCTGGGATTTTTCACTCAATCTATAGACACTGAAATGTAACCACTGATACAAAATATTATAATTACTAGCATTTTATGATGGTTGTGTTTTGGAGCCTTGTTGGTTATTTAGAGTTTCCTTAAACTGATGAAGCCCTTTCATTCTGTAAATGTTTTTTGCTTATTGCCCGTCCAAGAAAAGATATCAGATGGTGTGTGCTGGAGTATGTCTGATAAAGAAATTATTGTGTTTATATGGACCTAGGTGTCAGTTTGTAAGTCTATAAAAACTCTTAGCTATTTATAGATCCATTTGCAGTGTTGGTAGGAAGGTACTGCCCTCGAGGGCATTTAACAGGTATAGTGTGGAAATTCACATCAAGCATTTCTTTAAGGTGTTTTTTTGGCCATCCCTTGTAGGTGCTTTGGATAGTTGGGATTGCAGGTGATGCAAGGTTTCACTTTTAGGTGCCTTTATGTGGTGGCAACGTTCTTGACAAATTTTTCTAATATCTGACTCTAGTAGGCCGTGGAATCATCTCATTGGTATTGGTCAAGTGTTAAGTATCACATAATTTTGTAGAGAAAGTAAATATAGAAGTTTATAGTTTATACGCTAAGAATTTCTAAAGTTTGATGCTACGTGTAGGAAAGGCTAGTTCTTGTTGTAAGCCATGGAATGAAGATCAGGCTTCAGGTTTGATGGCTCATTGTTAGGCAATTATTGCATGATAGTCTGATAAATGCAAGTCAATAACAAAATCATCTCATACCCTATTCAATATGTTCGGTCACAGTATCGTATTCATTTGGTGTAGAACGATTACATTCCTGTGCGTCTTGACTCATCATAAAATGTAAGCATTCTTTGCATTTACTCCACAGATTGCTAGTTTGTAAAAAGGTATAGATGTATAAGAAAATGCAACAACTCAAATGATTTATTATTCTGCTAAAGAACACTATGTTCTCTTACTGTATTGGTTTACCTGATGGAGTTAGCATTCATGTGACCATATCACTATGCCATCTGTTCTTCTCATTATTGAGCGAATGCTTTATGTTTTCAGGCTCAGGTCCACAGACATGTTCACAGATTCAGAGAAGTGCAGCAATGCACACTTCTTTCAATAAAGACTGGTGGGTGCAGTGAAGATTGTTCTTACTGCCCTCAGTCATCAAGATACGATACTGGATTGAAGGCACAAAAATTGATGAACAAAGATGCTGTCTTAGAAGCAGCGAAAAAGGTACTGTTTGTGTAATAATCTTCTGGGAGGTCAACAAGTTCACTTTGGCTGTTGTTTTTAACTGCTGCTAGGTGGCAATATAACCTTGTATTTTCTTGTTGACTGTAGACTTTATAACTCATACATTTTTGTGCTGTATTATATTGTTCCTTCTAACCTATTGTTGCACAGGCAAAAGAGGCCGGGAGCACCCGTTTTTGCATGGGAGCTGCATGGAGAGAAACCATCGGCAGGAAAACAAATTTCAACCAGATTCTTGAATATGTCAAGGAAATAAGGTATTCACTGGAATCTTTTATTATACTACCATAAAACTATGGTATATGGTGCAAGTTCTGCATAAGCATGCACAAGTTCTCTTCTATGTCGATGTTCTGTTATTTTTGCCTTTATTTGCCTAGTTGTGTACTTGTTTGGAAGTTGGATCAAACTAGCATATGCACATGTCATTTACTGAAGGCCTTAATGCATGGAATATGATGAACAATGAAAATTTTATGTGTTATTATTGTATTATTTTAACATTCTACATGCATTGGATAATTAACGTTGTAGGGGTATGGGCATGGAGGTCTGTTGCACGCTAGGTATGATAGAGAAACAGCAAGCTGAAGAACTCAAGAAGGCTGGACTCACAGCATATAATCATAACCTAGACACATCAAGAGAGTACTATCCCAACATTATTACCACAAGATCATATGATGATAGACTGCAGACTCTTCAGCACGTCCGTGAAGCTGGAATAAGCATCTGCTCAGGTAATTCTCTGAAGTCACTGGTGTTTCTAGCTAATAAGTGTTTCGGCATGTCTTCAATATGAAATTTGGTGCATCATTCTTTTGTTCAGGTGGAATAATTGGTCTTGGAGAAGCAGAGGAGGACCGTGTAGGGTTGTTGCATACACTGGCCACCTTGCCTGCACACCCAGAGAGCGTTCCTATTAATGCATTGGTTGCTGTAAAAGGCACGCCTCTTGGGGATCAGAAGGTATTCTGTACTGTTCCTTGTTTTTTGTATCTTATATGCGTGTAGCTGGTGAATGAGCCTCCGTTTCACAAATGAGAAAAAGGCATGTATCTATAATCTATATAATATATAGCTTAGAATTGTTAACTTCATGCAGTACAGCCAGATTTAGGATTACACTTGCTGATTCTTTTTTTTCTTGGGATGCTAACCAATGTTCTACATCAGCCTGTGGAAATCTGGGAAATGATCCGCATGATCGCCACTGCTCGGATTGTGATGCCAAAGGCAATGGTGAGGCTTTCAGCAGGCCGTGTACGGTTCTCCATGCCAGAACAAGCGCTCTGCTTCCTTGCTGGGGCCAACTCAATCTTTGCCGGTGAGAAGCTTCTCACAACAGCGAACAACGACTTTGATGCGGACCAGGCTATGTTCAAGATCCTTGGTCTAATTCCCAAGGCCCCAAGCTTTGGCGACGAAGAGGCACCAGCTCCTGCTGACACCGAGAGGTCTGAGCAAGCCGCTTCAATGTAGACCATCGTTGCCGATTCTCTGTATCCAAGTTAGTGCGAAACTAGCAGTAGTGTTAGCTAGCTAGAGCACTGTATTGTAGAAACCACTACACTGTATTGTAGAAACCACTACATTGTTTAGTCGCTTGAGAGTGATTAGACATAATTAGGGAATGCCAATATATGATGTATTTCAGCCAGCTTCCATCTCTGATTTCTCTCGAGGCAGCGCAACAGGACTTGTCATGAGTTGTCTTCCGGCTTTTGCCGCTTTTCAGAGATGGACTGCACTTCCATCTCTGATTTCGTGACAACTGATTGGAGTTTTGTGCCCACAAACCAAGTGCCTTTTCAGATAGGCCTATATAGCCTCAATATGAATAACTTCAATGAGTATGCATGCAGAAACTTTTCAAACGAATCAATTCAACGATCACGATTATTTTCTTCGTTTCAAATTGCAGGTTGTTTTGACTTTTATAAGTTTATAGATATTATTATGCACCTAGACATATAGATGCATAATAATACCTATAAATCTATAAAAGCTAAAACAACCTACAATTTGGAATAAAGGAAGTATAAATGTTTTTTCAGGTTTCTTATATCAAACTTACTAGCCATGCTCAAATACAATAGAGCAACGGGAATGTCATTCCCATAAAAAGAGGAGTAGGGTACTCATGAAAATCCGAACCGGTTGTACCAAAGGGATGATATAATTTTTTTATGGCATTGGACATTGCCGTAATATTCGGTGTCAATGAAGGCTTATTCAGCTACGACACTGTCGGGCAATCGAAACATCATGCATAAAATGAAGGCGACCTTTACAGTTATTAAGTTGAGGGGAAAAATAATATTGTGGGTTTTGATGGTTACTGAAAAGCTCTATTTTTTTAAGCTAACTTTGGCAGGAGCACTGTCATATCATTTAAGAAGAGAATGCAGTCTGGTTTGCATAGCTAATGTTACATAAATTGTCATAACTCATTGCTCCAAAAATAACGTTCTAACATAGAAATGAAAAGCCCTATCAATTGTTGGGTGGGCAATATGAAATGTTGACTTGCTTATTGACGGTGTACAATAGGTTAAGGATGTGCCAGTTTCGTTGGTGGTCGAGGCATTAATATGTCATTGCCAAGAGCTATTATGTACGCTTGTCAGTTTCTGCACAGATGATATTTAGCTGATAAAATGCTTACATTTGCAATTTCCTGATTTCAGCACCTATCTCTTGGATTTTCCGTTAAATATTAATATTATTAAAAAAATTCCTTCTCCAACGCGGCCTACAGCCCTGCATCGCTTATCAGCAGCTCAGCACAGCAACAACAGCAAGAATCGAGCCCAACTGGGGACAGGTGGGCCTTCCTATTAGCGTCGAATTCCCTTCCACCTGAGAGTTCGAGTCGGACTCGGACACAGCCAGAAATGACGATCCGGTGGCGTCGTCCGTACGCCACCGCCATCCCTCCGCCGCCGCCATCGCCACCGCATAAAAACTACAAATCCTCGGATCATACGCGAAACAAATCCCGCGACAGGCAAGATCGCCCGCATCGTGTTCAATTGCAAAGTCTAGCAAAGGAGAGCGTTCCCAGCAACCACTCACCCGTAGATCTCGTCGAAAGAGATGCTCTGCCTCCCCTCCGCCGCCGCGCTCCGGCTGGCCGATCCGGCGGCACGTAACGCCATTGCTTCGCAGCAGCAGCGTCTTTCTCAAGCAACTATATTTATTGGCCCCTCGCTGTCGACGGGTACATCACCTACCGCTAAAAGTCTCGCTGGCGACGAGCATGTCACCTACCGTTGAAAGAATAACGCTAATTAAATCTTGGAATAAATTCATAAAAATACGAGCACCGGCAGGGTGGGCAAGTTCCACCACAAGTAACGTTGAGCTACACTAAGTTCGCATGTTAATTATTCAAATACTTCATTTTATTCATTTTCTTCATTAAAAATATCATGTATGGTTTTATTTTATTAATGTAAAATATTTTATATACAATATTCATTATTTATATTTGTTTATTGAACTATTTTTATAAAACAAATTCACAAGTGATATTTGTCGATATCCCTACCTGTATATTTTATGATTAGTTCATTCTTCCAAATCGTCAATAAAGTGAATAGATACTTATTAATTGCAATCACCCAAATTTAGTAGATATGCGAATGCGAATTCGAATTTGAGATATACATTTTGTATTCGTATTCGGGACATCTAAATTCGTATTCAAGTAAATATGGTTAAAGTTAATATTCGAATCTGATTCTATTCGAGTCCGATCTGATTCTATCTTAATGGGAGGTAGAGGCCATGAAAAAACAGAGGAGAAATGAGTACTTCTCATGGAGCTTTGACATGGACGGGTTCTTTTAGTAGCGAGGGATCAATGTACTAAATGGATGAGTGGACAACCGAATAAAATCTTGCAAAAATGTAGTTATTATATAGGTCGACTTTTATACCATTATACAAGTTGAGAAAAAAAGTAGTAAAGTGGGATTTGATAGTTGTCGGAAAGCCCGATACGACTTATCGAGACAAGAAAAGATAAAATAATAAGAACATGCTAATTTTAACGGTGGCCGAGGTATTGGTGGATCCAATTAGATTTGAATGGCAGATTTGTACCATCATCTCGAGAAATCGAATCTACAAATTTACTACATGTCGACTGCCACTACTATTATGCAGGCTAATCAGTTTCAGTTTGCACAGAATTTAGCGATAAGATGCTAGAGTTGCAATTATACGCTTTCACTATCCATCTTCTGGACTTTCCGTTTGAACGAGATTATCTTAAAAAAAAAGGAAAATCTGTCCAACGCGGCCTGCTCATCAGCAACTCAGCAAGACCCGAGCGCTCCAGTGGGCCCACCTTATCCAGCGAAATTACTTCCTTCTACTCCTACTCCGTTCGAAACCTAGTCGGACACAGTTCCTCCGTCGCCGACCTCCGCCGCCGATACGCATCTCAAATACACTTCCTCGGCTCCGATCTCAAACCCGGCGCAAATCAAATCTCAAGCAAAATCCTTCCTCATGCAACCAGGCGATCTCGCGAAACCATTCCCCATGCAAACGAAGCAATCTGAGCTCAGCGATGCTCTGCCTCCCCTCCTCCGCCGCCGATCCGGCGGTGCGTGGCGCGCTTCGCAGCAGCAGCGCTAGAGCTTTCCTCACGCCTCCACTACAGCTCGAGGCATGCTCAGCTTCTCCTCCGCCGCACCATTCGGGCCAGCAGATCCGGTGGCGCAGCAGCAGAGCTCCCGCATGCAGGAGTTCAACTACTTGTTGATACCCTTGAGCTTGCTGCAAGTGGCACTTGGCCTACCCAACTTCCTCCTGATTGAACGATCGAGTGGGGTCCCTCCTCGGACGGCGAGGACAGGGACCATTGATATCATGATCAGCTTCTTCATGATATCATGCAACGATATTTAGCTTCCACTTATTTATTTCTGTCGTTTGAAAACTCTGCAAACTTTGTTTGAATTTCGAACTTGATGTTGTAATAATTCGATGCACTTGTTTAATTTGGATGGATTGTTGTAATCTCTGTAACCACTCATCTTCGTGCGAGTCTTGCTTTCTCGATCCTGAGTTAAGTGGTTTATCGGATGAAATCTGACGGACGACCAAGTTAACTTGTTTAAAGTACATGATTACGTGTTAGGTGACTTAAGTGTGCTTTAGCCATGTTAATCTGGGTGGTTCCGCCACATTTATCGGTGCAATTGATGGAACACACATACATGTTACGATCCCATTGAGTGAACAACCGAAATACTTTGGTCGACATGGTTATGCATCACAAAATATAATGGCGGTGTGCGACTTTGATATGAGATTCATATATTTGTTGTCACTGGTTGGCCTCATTCAGTTCATGACACTCGTGTATTGCTAGATACTTTGGAAACATACAACCGGCAATTTCCACATCCCCCAGAAGGGAAGTATTATCTTGTTGATTCGGGATATCCTAATAGAAAGGGGTATCTAGCCCTTACAAGGGTCAAAGGTACCATGTATCTGCAACATGGGAGACAACCAGTGGGCTCCAAAGAGGTGTTTAACCATGCACATTCGCCTCTTTGAAATGTGATCGAGCGTTGTTTTGGTGTTCTAAAGATGAAGTGACGCATTCTTTTGAGCTTGCCAGCCTATCCCATCAATAAGCAAGCTAGAATCATATATGCAGTTATGGCTCTTCACAATTTCATAAGGGATAGTGCTATACATGATGCTGATTTTAAAAACTATGTTGATGATAATGATGAAACTATGTTGATGATAATGATGGTCAGGATAGCACAAGTATTACTTATATGGGAGTGCTTCAACAGATAACAGTGATACGGGTGCTTTGCGGGATTCCATTGCTCCGGCTTTGGTAGCATGATTGTTCATGTAGTTGCTTTTGTTATTTTGAACGTATGAGGAGAGATTGTAATAGGCTTTAGTAATGACAATTGATACCTTAATTAAAAACTAATGAACCTATAATGTCAAAAATTAATGCAGTTATTGCATTTTGTGCTTTTTTAGCAACTAAATAAGGTATTATCACCCTCAAGGGCATACATGCCTGTAATGACCTTGGTTAAATCAGCTGAGTTAATCTTAATCCAAGTCCGTAATCCCTCTGTCTCAGCTCTTCCTGAGCTTAAGCGCTCCAAAACCGGTTCTTAGTCCCGACCCCTGAAGACCCAACCAAAACCGCCGGTTCCTTCTGAGTCCCCAAAGGCAGTATTCCTTTCAATCTTGGAGCTATGGAACAACCGAGACTGACTGGTGGACCCGCAATCTTTCTCACCGGATCTCCCAAGGCAGACGCACCGAGCAGCATGCGCCCGCTTCAGAGCTTCCCCGCCGCGTGGCTTGATCTCTCCGACGCCGCCGCTTCGCCCAGTCGCTGATAGCGACAGGATGGATCCACGTGCCCTCCTCCCCAATCGCAGTGGAAGCCCTCTGCAACCCTTTCTGCTTCGCCCCGTCTCGCTCGCGCCCTCGCCGGCCGCGCCAAGGTACCCCGTCGCTGCCGTGGCAGAGTTTTACCGCTGCTACGTCAGTCCGCCTCGTGACTCGCGCCCATCATCTCGCCGGATCCCTGGCTGCAAGACCCGACACCTTCCGGTTTTTCCGCCGCCTTTCCACAGTCGCGCCGCCCACGAGCTCACTCCACGACGATACCTTCCTCGCCAACCCCGACTCTGGCAATGATAGCTCCTTTTCTTGCCCCACCAGTGACGTGCTCCGGCAATGCCGCTGTTTCGCGCTCGCCCGCGCCGCCGCTCGCCCTGTCACTTCGCTTGTTGCAACCTCGCTTGTATAGCCTTTCTCCTTGTCACACCAGTCATATCCGCCGCTCGACGCAACCAGGCGACGCTCGCCTCCAGCAAATCTAAACCCCGGCAAAACCGCGCCTGCGCCGCCTTGTCTCCAGTGCCCAATGGCCGAAGACTCTATCTCCAAGGTCCTGTTCCGCCGCCCATCGCCGCCATGGCAGCGCACTCCATCCTTTTCTTCCTGGACTTCGTGCTGCTAAAAATCTCTCTCTTCCTCGCCGCTATAAAAGGGAACGCCGGAGTCCCACCGGTGTTCCTTCGCCCTTGCTGTTTCACCGCCCCTACTCTGAGTGCACTTGAGCAATCCCGCTGAAACTCTTGAGAAGTTCCCCTCTCCGCTCAGACCCGCTTCTCCCCAATCCACCCAGCCGTCTGCTCCTCCGCGCTGTGCTAGAGCTTCCTTGTTGCCCACAAGAAGCTCCGCCGCCGCCGGAGCACCCTCCAACCTCGCCGCCACCCAAGCCTTAGTGCTTAAGTCCTTTTGCCCAAGTTTGCTCCTTCTCGACCCCAAGCTTCACCTATAAATCTGAAGGTAAACTGCCGACCCCTTTCCGGTTCGCCCGACCCCTTTTCCGTCTCGCCCGACCCTGTCTATTTCGCCGACCCTTATCCGCCTCGCCTGAGGGCTCGGCGGTATCCTTTTCCTTGACCTGAGGGTATCTGTGCAAAATATTGGGGACTCCCCGGTGTTAAGTGTGAGGACCCTGGCATAGTTATTCCTTAACTTTAAGGGTCATATCCTAAGTTTATCCCCATCCGACCCTTTTATCCTGTTCTCCCCCAACTAAAGTGAACTTCCCCCACCTTTTCTGTAGCCTTGCTACAAATGTCCGAGCTTTAACTTGCAAGTGTTGTTGAAATAACCGTCTGAACACTAACTTCTGTATTTGCATTCGTGTAGAGTTACATCTCGCTGACGGCAACTACGAGCTACACCCGGCGCCCGAAGACGGAGCTGTAGCTGAGCTGCCAATCCCTGAAGCCGACGCAGCCCCCGCGGAAGACCAGTTTCCCTCTCCTCCGCTTGAAGGCAAGCCCCGGAGCATGAACCCATCTTTCCAAACTTGCGCATGCCTTCCTTCTAATAGTTGTGCATTTACGTATAGGAGTTGTGTGCAACCATAGATGCATGCCATAGTTCCTTTGAAATGTACACTAGTCTGTGGGTCGAGTAGTTGCAATGCTTAAATAGGAATCGGTAAAAGCCGAGTGATTTCCTGTCACTCGTGAGTTATAGGAGTTGGTTATTTTTCTTCTGTTACAACTATAAGGACAATGGACAGGGCAGAGTTATGGTTAACTCTTTTGGTGGTCGGTTGATCGTTTCGTGTGTTTATTGAACCTATTAAGGCCCGACAGTGGTGGTGTTCGTGATCAAGTGTTTGAAAGTACTAATCTCATACCCAGTATGGGATGGGGAAGCCTAGTACCTGATTGAACCTAAATGTGAGCGGTCGCTCCACTGTCCTTGGAACGAAGTTCCCCTACGGCCGCACGTGGTGGCAAGTGTGGTCACAGAACGGCAGAGGCCGGGTCTGTGGAACCTTGCACCAAAGGAAGTGGACCCGACACGGGTTAGGGAATTGATGGGGAAGGCCGACACAGGAAGCAACCCTTGGTGGTGCGCGGATGTCGTGAGGTTAGGTTCACCATGCATGGTTAAAGAACTCGAATCGATTCGTCTGCCTCTCACAGTTTGAGACTGCTTGATCATAATACTACACTGAGTAATGAAGGAGTCTGATGATGACATGGTTTTGATGATGAGCTTATATACACAAAGTTGGATCTATATTTCCTTAGTGTAAGTTGCCAACATAGACTGGTTAATGAAAAATCTGAGCTAAAACTTGAACATAAGGACCTAACATAGTCTCTTTTGGCAAACAAAACCCTCAGCCAAAGAGCCTTGCATGTCTAGACGTGGTGGAGTAGCTTGTCCCACCGGTCGGTTAAGTCTTGTTGAGCTTAGCAGCTCAGCCTTGTTGTGGCTTCTCTTTTCAGGTGAAGTTGCAGCTTCTGAGCTTGCTGCTGGCACTTGGCCGTCCCAGCTCCCTCCGGGTTGGACGGTCGAGTGGGATCCTTCCTCGGACGGCGGGGAATGGGATCATTGATGTCCTGGCTGGCCTCACTAGGGACATCCGACACCGACGATAGCTTCCGCGATGTGTTTTCCTTCTGTTGTCTTCTTCAGAACTTGTAAAACTCTGATTTTTAACCAGTGTATAACAACTTGTTAATCTAATGGTGGATCTGTTGTATTCTCTGGAACCACTCACCTTCGTGTGAGCTATGCTAATTTGGTCCTGTTAAGTGGTTAAATCGGATGAAATCCGACGGCACATCGAGTTAACTTGATTAAGACATGAGTGTCGCGTGTGAAGCGACTTAACCGTGCTTTAGTTAAGATAATCCAAGGTGGTTCCGCCACAATGCCATTACACACTCAGCACAAATAATCCCCTAATAGAAAATCAGGTTGCCAAATAGTCTACTTCTCTTACCAGAAGATTCTGTGGACATCAACTTTTTAGGGTAGCTAGATTTTCAAAGAATCGTTACTTAGAAAAGCTGAAACCAGCAGGCCCTGAATCAATTGGATAAAATCGGTGTGGTATCTGTTGCCGCCGGTGGGCAGTCCGCCGATGCCCACCCACCCATCCGCTGACCACCGTTCGCTCGCCTGTCCGCCTTCCTGTGCAGCGGATGGCGGCCACCATTCGCCTAATGGCCGCTCACTTGCCTGCAGGCCGCCGCCGCTGTCGTAAGCAAGGAGCGCGGCGCAGAGGCACATGGGATGGCACGAGGGAGCACCATGTCATCTGGGTGTGCAATGGTGCCCAGCAACGAGTGCCTCGGCAGCCTGAAGACCAGGTACAGGGTACGAAGGAAGTTGTTCTGAAGAGATTGCTTTGCAGAGGAAATTGAAGGCCGCGACCAGGGGCGGACCCAGAAACATCCTGGGCCCCAAGCTGATCACAGGCTAAATAACGTGGGCCATGTAGCTTTGTGTCAAATTCTAGGATAATGCAGGCTTCTTGGGCCTTTATTTTCTCTTTAGCTACATTGCACTGGACCCGGGCTGCAGCCCCCCAGCCCGGGTCCTAGATCTGCCACTGGCCACGACGTATCTACATTGATGTATTGGCTTTGTAAAGGAAATTGAAGACCTGCAGGTGCTTGTGGAGGCGTTGAAGACTTGCTGTTGTACTTCGGTTGTCGTTTTCAGGATTGAA
This sequence comes from Setaria italica, assembly GCF_000263155.2. Classification (NCBI taxonomy): domain Eukaryota; kingdom Viridiplantae; phylum Streptophyta; class Magnoliopsida; order Poales; family Poaceae; genus Setaria; species Setaria italica. Next base: position 15,369,977 of record NC_028451.1, read on the forward strand.
TTTAGTTTGTAGGAATTATGCAAGAGCAGGTGGTGTACATACATCTATAGACCCACCACAAGGTTTGGACAATACTAGATACGCGGCTGTGCATCGAGACGTGTTAGACTGTAACATCCGTGAATTTTACTAACTCAAATCATCCGCTAAAAACTTGTTTTCAAAATCTTTCAACCGTTGAGCTCCCGAAAATCTTTTCCTTTCCGACGACTTCGCCGTTGTCGTTGTCAAGATCAGTGGATCTAGACTTTAGACTAGTAAATTTCTTTTATGCGCGTGAGCCTCAGATGGTTGCGCGGGAGACACGGATTTAGACTGGTTCGGGCAAGGGAAGCCCTACGTCTAGTATCGAGGATGCTCGCGTTGCCCACGCGGGGGTTCTGTAGTAGGGGGTTACAGATTGGCGAGAGAGGGACAGGTCCCAAGTCTCTTTGGTTTTGGTGCTCTTCGCAAGAGCGGTAGTGTACAATGGTGTACTAGAGAAGAGGCTGGTTGATCGATCCCCCCCTTCGGTTTTAGGTTCCTCCTTTTATATCGCAAGGGGACGGCCGGAGTTACAATTGGGATCGGGTAAAAGGTCTGTGAAGAGTAAAGAGTAAGATAGTAAAAAGTACGACAGGGAGGAGGGGAGAGTTCTTTAGGCGCCCGATGTCCTGCCGACCCTAAACGCGTGCCGTCGTGCATGCCGGAGGGGGCGGTCGCTGGACACCAAGTGTTGCTGCTCCCGTAGGTAGCTACTTCAATGTTCGTAGGTACCAGGTCAGATCATGATGAGGTGGCTGCGTCGTTACCCTAGCGTCCGTTAGGGTGGACGGTGGATGCCGCTGCTCCGGTGATGGCTTGTTGAGAGGGGGAGCTTTACATCTGTTCTGCTGTTCGCGTGGGACCCGAGGGCGTGCGGGACCCGAGGACGGGCTGCTTCCTCCTTTGCTCCGGTCGTCGCAAGGCATGAGTACCCTGCGGCGAATGGGAGTCGGCCGCCAGCACTGTAGCCCGCACAGGACGGTCGTGCACGGGTACTTGAGCCGGGTTGCGTGGGGTGCGCGGTCGCCCTGCCCTCTGCCAGAGCTGCGGCGCATTTATGGTGAGGGTGACGGGGGGTCCCACAGGGTTTGTCTTGTCTAGGCGGACCGCATCCGAGGGGGTCTTCGGACTTGTGGGCCCTTGTGCGCCCGACCCTTCCACTCAGGGTCGGGCGAGACGGAGAACTTCGTGGCGAGGGGTCGGGCGCCCCCGACCCTGGGATCGCAGTCGGTCGAGGCGGAGATCTTGCGGAGGGGGGTCGGGCGCTCCCGATCCTGACGCCCGGGTCGGGCGAGGCGAAGATTTGATCAGGCTTCGGTGGACCTGGGCCTTCATGTTTGTTTCTTTAAGCAGCGTATTAGTGGGTCGTTAATATTTCCCCCCAACAGCCGTCCCAGCACCTAACGCCGACAGCCATCTTTTTCTTCCTCCACAAATTTCACCGCGTGTCCGTCAAAATCCGTCACGAGTGCTCGACCGTTTTTCGTATTTTTCGCCGACTCTCCCTCTCTTTCTCTTTTCTTTTTCCCTTCTTATTTTTCCTCTTTTCTTTTTCTTCTTTTTCTTCCTTCTCTTTGTTCCTTCTTCCTTCTCTCTTCTTCTTTCTTCCTCCGCCTCCTTTCCTCCTGGCGCCTAGCGCCAGCGACCCGCGCACCCCGGCCCCCTGCCGCACGTCGCCTAGGCCATCCCTGCCGCTCGCCCGACCCCGCACCCGCCCGCTCGCCCTGCACCTATCGGCCTCGACCGAGCGCTGGTAGCCGCTCGCCGCCCCTCCCCGGCGCGCCTTCCCATGCACTGTGCGTCCTGTGCTCCTCGCCGCTCAAACCCAGCCGCGCCACACCATCCACGCGGAGCTCCCCTGCCGCACACCACTGGCCGAGAACTCCAGCCGCCATTAAAAGCTCGCTGGCCACCAGCCCGCCCCCCCTGTGCACCGCTCGACCCGCCCCCTCTCGCCGCCTATAAAAGGGGAGCCGACGCCCATAGCTTCACCACTCCCCTGCGCCCAAGCTCCTTGCCTCCCTCGCGCCCAATCGCTGCCGCCACCGCCGCCAGGAGCGCCGCCGCCGGAGCCGCTCGCCGTCCCCTCTCGAGTCACCAACCGCCTAAGGTAAGGGACAAAATGGGTACCCACACCCTCCTCCGCCTCCCCCGCCGCCTGGCCTCACCATCGGCGAGCTAGGCCGCCCCCTCCCCCACCGGTTTTCCCCTCCAACTCCCTGTACCGAGCCAAGGAAGAAGAAGGGGAAAAATCCCCTCCAATTTCGATCTAACCCCTATTTTTCCCTATTCACAAACCAGCCCTCCGACCTCTCTCAAAGATATCTCACAAATACGCCCTTCTACCTTCCAGAAATATTCGCGAATAGGTCCCTGGTTCTCGCAGTTTGGTCCTAAACCCTGTTTTAAGTCCCCAATACTCCTTTAACTCGTCATTTCATGCATCAAACTTTCTCCAATTAATCCCAAATTCAACCACGGCATCCTCTAATATACCTCTGCCGAGGCATCTCCAAATTTCATGAAAATACTCATTCCTCCTATTTTCCGTTTGCATTCTGTGTTCGAAGCTCAACGGGTAAAACTTTAATTTTCTTTTATTTATTGTGTGCTCGATTGTGTGTGCCGTAGATCGCGGAGTACCCGAGGTGGAGCACGAGGAGGAGTTTGACCACGAACCCGAGCTCGAAGACCAGCACCGCGAGCAGGAACTCCCGGAAGGCCATGAGGACGGCAAGTCCAATCTCACCCTTTGATGCATATTTATCCTAGTTTTTCAAACACGACCTATTGGCCTGTTTTATAAATTGCATATTATTTTACCGCTAAAACATGGTTGGATAGCCACTCCTTGATTGTTATGATTATTCATTGATTGACCTATAATTATCTCTATATATGACTTGCTCTATTTGGATGATAATTACTGCTAGAATGCGTAGGATCTTGTTACTCAATTCAATCATGACTACAATGAGTTTTGTTAAAGAATAAATGTGTGAGTGTTTTTAAAAGGAAAAATGGGTTTTTAGAAATAAAGGAAAGAAATGCTTAGATGAGATGGATGGGTGTTTATTGTGTGAAATACCAATAAGTTGGGTTCATACCTTTGTGGTTGAGCAAGGTTGGGAGATATCCATCTTGTCATGGTTAAGGACCGAGTTGATGTGTGATCTTGCCTAACCCAACCATCGTGCAACTACTCGACCGTTGTATGTGGCAACGGCTTAGCATAAATCCCACTAGCTAGTTTGTTAGTCATCAGGTGAGCTGGTGAGCAACGGGAGATCATGGAGAAGGAATAAGAACTGTGAGAACTTAGATCCCGGTTAAGACCTCGTTGGTAGGTCGTTAACCCCTTGGTTGCTTCCATGTTGACTAGTCAGTCTTAGCTAAGGTGGGTAATGGCTTTGATAGGATCTGCACCGACACTAAGGTGATCATGCTGCGGTACCCTACTTGTGGGAAAAGTGTACAATCTATGCAGAGTTAAAACCTATCCGGGTAGCCGTGTCCATGGCATTGGACGAGTTACGGCTTGGTCACATAACTAGCGGTTGGAGATGGATGATTTTCTTGGCGTGTGTTGGATTTCGGAAGTGTCTGGCAGTTGTGCCGTGAGCTACTTCGGATGGGGAGTCCAGTAGCATGAAAACTTGGATCCTTTTTGTAGGATCAACCCTACTTAATGATTCGGTTACCAAAAGAAATGCTTTGTGAAGACTCTTTTGAAAATGAACCCTTGCATGTGTTGAAAATCTAGCTTTAATGCAAATGAACGTTAGCCTTATCCTTGTTATATCCTGTGCATATTCTTGTTTGTTTTCCGCTTCCATGGATGGGGTTGGACTTGTTGAGTACTTTTATACTCACCCTTGTTTTGTTGCTTTAGAGGAAGACCCGGACTTTGTCGCCGAGGATTTCGAGTAGGAGGTCGCTTCCGCACCCAACGCTGCCTGTGGTGTTGGCCTTTGCAGAATGCTTCCGCTGTCGCTTAGTTCCGATTGCAGCCCGGGGTGCGACTGGACTGCAACTTGGATCTGTATCATTGTTGGTTTAGTTCTACTTTGGGTGTGGCTTGCCCGCCCGCTCCTTCAGGAGTTGTACGGTTTTGAACCATCTGTTGAATAAATGTGTTATCAGCCTCCAAGGACTGATATTTATATCACATTTAGTCTCTAATTATGCGGGGGCCCTTCAAGTGGTATCAGAACCATCGTTTGCTGTAGGACACGAGCATTAGGACCGAAAAAGCCTTTTTGACCAAAATAAATGATTTACAAAATTTTTTGCTTCCCCTGCTCAATTGCAAAACTGATTTACACCCCGATTCTTTCCAGATGGTCAAAGAAGGTTGGGTCAACAGCCACTGCCTGGAAGAGCCCGGTTTTCCCAGGTTGCTGTTCGCCTGCATGGACCGTCTCGGAATTTATGAGCGCTCGGAGTATACCAGCAGGGAGTACGAGGACCGTGGAACCCTCTGGTGTGAGATGATTATCGACATCGGAAGAAGTAGCCACTATCCTGACATCCAGCCATAGAATGTGACTGCGACCAGTTTTCAGCACAAGGATGCTTACCTAGTGGCAGCCTGAAAAGCTCTGTGCTTCCTGTGCCAGATTTATGAAAAGCACATCAGCCACACTTCGATGAGATTTTACCCGCCTGTCAAGAAGAACTGCCCGGTCTGGCTAGCCTAGGTAAGGACCTTGGAAGGACGTGGACAGTGCGCGGATGACCATACCATGCTCCACATGGCTGCCTATCTTCTCACTATGAACGAGATCTACGACGAGCAGGCTGTAAAGCTGAAGTAGCAGATTCGTAGAGCTGAGGACGCGAAAGTTATGGTGAGGAGACTCCAGGTGAAGCTGGCAGCAGCCGAGGCACGAGCTGCGGCCGCCCAAAGTAATGAGGCTAACGCCATTGAGGTCGTTAAGGAGGCCGAGGATCGGCACTTCCAGGAATTGAAGGATGCCCATCTCGCGAACCGCGCGAGGAGGAAGATGCGGGCTTTTGAGGATGAGGAGGCCCCGATCCTGGATGGGATTCCCGTCGCCCAAGGATCTAGTAAGCGGAAGAGCCCCGATGCTCCGCCAGTACCACCACCTACAGAGACTTCTGGAAAGGGCTCAGAAGTTGTCAGACCACCCTCGGTGGAGGATGAAGTACTGACACTTCTCATTCCGCCAGAAGACCACTCCGTTCAGAACGAAGACTCGCCTCACGAGTAGAATACCCAGCCCAGAGTTGTACCCCAAGCAATGAAACCATCCAGAGTCTAGAGTTGTACCCCAGTTGTGCTGTTGTACCGGTCGTGTAGTGCGTGTTTTGGCCTCACCCCAAGTGTTGTAACCGCCCCGGTAAAATAATAAAATCATTTATGCTTGTTGTTTATTAGTCTGTGTGTTTGTCAACAGGAGGTGGATTCTATCTTTTCAAAAACACGAATTAATTAACTAAAACATCACTTTAAGTCCAAATCCAAGTCTCATGAAATTTCGCTCAATCTACAGATGCCTCCCAAGCGTGCCACTAGGATCTCTCCAAGTCAGGCCCATGCCACCCCCAGTGCAGAGAGACAGTCGGAAAGGCAAGAACCACCACTTGCAGTGCACCATGAGGAGCAGGAAGTGAGTTAGCCCGAAGGCAGAGGAGAAAGCCAAGTGGGAGCACAGCAGCCACCGCCCCCATCGGTCGTTGATCTGGTGCAAGTGATGAACAACAAGACCCTTCGTCTGGAAGTCTTGGCCAACGCCATCACTCGCTAGAGGCCCCGCGGGCAAAGCATGAATGAGAAGTTGACGTACTTCCTCCGGACCAAGCCACCCACTTTTGGCAGGTCTGTAAATCCTCTGGAGGCAGATGACTGGCTGCGAGTCATTCAAAGGAAGCTAGAGCCGTTTGGATGTGAGAGCAGGGATAAGGTTCTCTTGGCTGCCCACCAGCTCAATGGGACTGCTCTAGCCTGGTGGGAGAACAACTGCACAGCCACCCAGGATGCCTCCACATCACTTGGGATGAGTTCGTGATGGAATTCTGCTGCTATCACATACCCGTGGCCACCATGAAGCGCAAGGCGGATGAGTTCCGTGAATTGTGCCAGGGCAACAAGTTTGTGGAGGAGTACACCTATCAGTTCATGGAGCTGACCCGTTATGCTCCAGAGGAAGTGGACAAGGACGAGAAGAAGTAGGATATATTCAAGAAGGGCTTGAATGCAGAACTGAGGACCCTGCTTACTCCTCAGATCTACCCCGACTTCAACACTTTGATGAACATGGCCATCCTGACTGAGAGAGCCAAAGCAGACGAGCGGAGGGACAACAAGCATCAGTTCCTGGATAGCAAGGCTCACTAGCAGGACCGATTTCAGAAGCCGAGGAGCTTCAGCCATCCAGTACCCAGATCCCAAGCTCCTATGCATTACCGGACCCAGTCCCAAACATCCGGTTCTCATCAACCCAATGCCCCATTATGGAGCCAGAACCCTATCAAGGCCCCACAAAATAGTGCCAGTCAAGTTACCAGCAACAGCAGGGCATGCTTTAACTGCCGTGAGCCAGGGCATTTCATCGCCAACTGCCCATATGCCAACAAGCCAGCAGCATCGGTGTAACGACTTAGGTTTTATCAGTCGAGTTAATCTTAAGACAAGTTCCCTAATCCGGTTGACTCAGCTTTTCTCGAGCCACATCAGCTAAAAGTCCGGTTATCAGCCCCGACCCCTGAAACCCAATCAAACTGCCGTTTCTCTCTAAGTCCCGAAAACCAGTGTTACTCCAAACTTTGGAGCCTTGGGAGAGCCAGAGGCTGGAAGTGGACCCAGGAACGGATCTCACGAATCTCTCGGGTCAAGCGCGCCAGAGCAAGCATGCGCCCTGCTTCAGAGTCCCCCCGCCGCGTGGCTCAACCTCCCCGACGAGCGCCGTCTCGCCCAGTCGCCGGCCGCGACAAGATGGATCAGCGCGCCTCCTTCCCAATTGCGCGCGGAAGCACCCTACAGCCCTTTCCGCCTCGTCTTGTCTCGCCCGCAACCTTGCCGGCCGCGCCAGGCGCCCTGTCGCCGCTACGACCAAGGATTGGCCGCTGCCGCGCCAGACCACCTCGCCTCCCACGCTCATCATCTCACCCGGATCTCCGACCACGTCTCAATGCCTTCCGGCTTTCTGTTGCCCCCTCAGTTGTGCTGCTCATGCGCGCACCCCGCGACGATGCCGCCCTCGCCAACCCCGGCTCCGGCAGTGACAACTCCTTTTCCCGCCTCGCCAGTAGCGTGCCCTGGCAAAGCCGTTGGTCTGCGCCTGCTAGCGTCGCCGCTCGCCCTGTCACCTCGCCTGCAGTGCCTTCGCCTGCAGTGCCCCTTCCTTCCTTCCTGTCGCACGCTAGCCGTGCCGCCACCCCCAATCCGCCGCTTGACGCGACCAAACCCGTGCTCGTCCTCGCCAATCCTTCCTTTCGGCAAAATCGTGCCTGCACAAGCTCTGTCTCCAGTGCCCAATGACCGAAGACCCTGTCCCCGAATCTCCCACTTTGCCGGCCAATAGAGACGTGTTGACCAATCGCCGCCCCGGTAGAGCACTCCATCCTCTTCGACCTGATCCTCGCGCTATCCGGACACCTTCTCTTCCATGCAGCTATAAAAGGGAGTACTAGAGCCTCTACCGGAGTTCCCTTCACCATCGCTGCCCTTGCCGCACCTTCCTCTGTTTCGCACTCAAGCGCTGCCACATAAGCTCTTGAGGAACTCTCCCTCTCTGCTCAACACCCACTTTTCCCAACCCACCGGCCGCTTGTTTCCTCCGCACGGTGCTAGAGCTTACTTGTTGTCCACAAGAAGCACCGCCGAACCCCGCCGCCGCCCATGCCTTAGCGATTAAGTCTTTCTGCTGAGTCTGTTCCTTCCCGACCCCAAGACTTCACCAGTAGGCCCAAAGGTAAGCTGCCGACCCTGTCCGTTCCACCTGACCCCTTTTCCGTATCGCCCGACCCTTCCCGTTTCGCCCGACCCCTTTCCTTTTCGCCCGACCCTGTCTGTTTCGCTGACCCTTGTCCGCCTCGCCCGAGGGCTCGGCCGTATCCTTTTCCTTTTGACCAAGGGTATCTATGTAAAATTTCAGAACTTCTCTGTGTTAAGTTTGAGGACCCCGGTATAATTATTCCTTAGGTCTGAGGGTCAGATCATAAGTTTTTCCCGACCCGACCCCTTTATCTTGTTCTCTATCAATAGAAGCTTGGGATTCCACACCTTTTCCTGTAGTTTTGCCACAAGTTTCTGAGCTTAAGCTTGCAAGCGTTGTTGAAATAACCATCTAAGTGTTTAACACCTGCATTGCATTTCCGTGTAGAGCTCAATCTTGCCGACGGCACCTACGAGCTGCATCCGGTGCTAGAAGACGAAGCGGAAGCCAAGCTGCCGACCACAGGAGCCGAAGCAGAATGCGCCAAAGACCCGTTCGCTTCCACCCCGCTTGAAGGCAAGCCCCGGAGCATAACCCAATCTTTCTAAACTTGCGCATGTCTTCTTTGCCTTCTTTTGTATGTATGTGCATTTACGTTATAGGAGTTGTTTGAAACCATAGATGCATAACTCAGTTCCCTTGATCTGAACACTAGCATGGTAAGTCCGAGTAGTTGCAATGTTTAATAGGACTCGGTAAAAGTCGAGTGATTTCCTATCACTCGCGAGCTATAGGAGTTGTTCGTTCTCCTTCTGGTTACAACTATAAGAACGATGGACGGGGCAGGACCTTGTGAACTCTTTTTGGTGGTTGGTGGATTGCCCCGTCTACCTATATGAAACTGCTTAAGGTCGGAGAGTGTTGGTGTTCGTGATCAAGTGTTTGAAAGTACTAATCTCATACCTAGTATGGGATGGGGAAGCCTAGCACCTGATTGAACTAGGGCGTGGCTTATACCCCTGCTGTCCCTGGATCGAGGTTCCCATGGTGCATCATGTGGATGCAAGTGCGGTCACAGTACGATAAGAGGTTGGGACTGTGGAGCATTGCATGCCAAGGGAAGTTTGGACCTGACACGTGCCTGGGAATTGATAGGGACGGCCGACAGAGGAAGCGACCCTCGGTGGTGCATGGATGTCGTGAGATCAGGTTCGCCATGCATGGTTAAGAAACTCGAATTGATTCGTCTGCCTCTCACAGTTTGAGACTGCTTGATCGCTATGCTACACTGAATAAAGATGGAACATGATAATGATATGAACTTGATGCTTGTTCTATATATATATATATATATATATATATATATATATATATATATATATTATTTGGAAAACTACGTTTGTTTAGCATATATTGCCAATGTAGACTGGTTAATCAACTTTGAATCAGAGCTAAAATATTGAAGGTAAGGACCTACCGTAGTCGCTTTTGGCAAAACAAACCCTCAGCCAAAGGGCATTGCATGTCTAGAAGTTGGTGGAGTAGTTGTTTTTTTCCCACCAGTCGGTTAAGTCTTATTGAGCTTAGTAGCTCAGTCTTGCTTGTGGCATCTCTTTTAGGTAAAGTTGAAGTTTCTGAGTGTGCTACTATTGGCACTTGGCCGCCCCAGCTTCCTCCTGGCTGGACGGTCGAGTGGGATCCCTCCTCGGACGGCGAGGAGAGGGACCATTGATGTCCTGATCGGCCTCATCAGAGACATCCGACCCGACGATAGCTTCCGCTGTTCTATTTATCTTTCCGCTGTTTGTGAACTTGTAAAACTCTGATTTTCGAACTAGTGTTGAAATAAATTGTTGAACTTGTTTAACTTGGATGATCTGTTGTATTCTCTGGAACCACTCACCTTCGTGTGAGCTATGCTAACTCGGTCCTGTGTAGTGGTTTTATTGGATGAAATCCGACGGATCGTCGAGTTAACTTGATTAAAGCATATGATCGCGTGTTAGGCAACTTAAATGTGCTTTAGCTAAGTTAATCCGAGGTGTTCCGCCACAATCGGCCTTCTCCAACTCTTTAAATGGACCGAGGGTAGCATTGTTAGGAGCCAACCGTGTTCCGGTCCGTGGCTACAACAACCCCAGCAACAACAACAGCCAACAGATGAGGCCGCCCCAACAGTCATTTGGACGAGCCTGCGTCAACTACATCAGATCACAAGAGGCTCGAGAAGCTCAGGGCGTGGTAGTCGGAGAGTTTCTAGTCAGCTCAGTCTTGGCAACAATACTTTTTGATTCTGGAGATCACATTCTTTTATATCATCAAGCTTTGTTGACAAGCACAACATACCTACATTACTACTAAAGTTACCCCTATTAACCCGAACGCCTGGAGGTGACATTCAATGTCAACTAGGTTGTTCCCGGGTAAGGATAAATTTAAGTGGGGTAGAATTCTTAGACGACTTAGTAGTACTTGAATCTAAAGGAATAGATGTGATCCTTGGAATGGATTAGTTAAGCCTACATGATGGTCACATAGGGTGTGTAGATAAGATAGTACACCTGGTCAATCAGAACGGTGTGCGAGTAACTTGTCACACTCGGGGAAGTGGACTAGACTTGATGGTTTTTAGCATGGAGGCCAAGGCCATAGAAGAAGTCCTGGTAGTAAGTGAATACCCTGATGTCTTTCCTGAAGAACTGCTTGGAATGCCCCCAGACAGGGATATAGAGTTCGTAATCGACCTTATTCCTGGTACCTCCCTTATATCCAAAAGACCCTATAGGATGGCAGCATCTGAATTGGTAGAACTGGAGAAACAGTTGGGGGAATTACAACAAAGTGGTTTTATCAGACCTATCTCATCCCCGTGGGGAGCCTTAGTACTCTTTGTCAAGAAGAAAGATGGGAGCATGAGGATGTGCGTGGATTATCGTGCACTGAATGAGATCACTATCAAGAATAAATATCCTCTCCCCAGAATAGATGATCTGTTTGATCAGCTGAAAGGAGCTAAGTATTTCTCCAAGATAGATTTGAGGTTAGGATACCATCAGCTCAAGATTAAGGAAAGTGACATTCCGAAGACAGCCTTTGTCACCCGCTATGGTCAGTTTGAGTTCACTGTGATGTCTTTTGGACTGACCAATGCACCTATTCTCTGAGTCTTGGTAATCTTCTGTGCTAACCCCTGAGATCTACAGTTAATCTTGTTTAGGTCCTTAAAACATTACTTAGTCCATAGATTCCACGTTTTAGCTCCGTTTTAATCTGTTTAAGATGCATTGCATTCATAACAGCTTAAAGTACACGTTAGTAGTGATATCATCCTACATTTCATGTCTTTAAGAATAAATTTAGTATTAATTTGATTAATGCCTAATGAACATGCGTTTCTCTAAATAAAAGTTACAAAGGGTCATACACCGTTTTTCATAATAAAGATCAATATGATAAATACCTACTTCATATCCTTTGCTAAATAAAATCCAATTAGGTTATACACCAGTTTTTCATAAACCAAAGATAAATTGATTAACGCTTATTTAAATAATTCTTCCAATTAAAAGCCATGTAGAGATAAACCTCGGTTTTTCTTAAATCAAATTTAATTTGATTAATCTTTATTCAATTTGCTTTCTAAATAAAAGCTACATAGGTTATATCTTGATTTTTTTTCATAATTAAAAGTTAATTTGGCTAATATAAATATAAATACATGTTTTAATATTTACTCCAAGAGTGTCCAAGAGCATGAACAACATCTACGGGTGGTGTTAGAAAAATTGAGAGCCCACTGACTCTATGCTAAATTCAGCATGTGTGAATTTTGGCTTGAGAAAGTGGCATTCCTTGGCCATATTTTGACCGCAGAAGGAGTAGCAGTTGATCCTGAGAAAGTTGAGGCCGTTTCCAACTGGCAGCAACCAACCAATGTTAGTAAAATCAGAAGCTTTCTTGGGTTAGCTGGGTACTATCGGAGATTTATTGAAAGATTTCCCAAGATAGCCCGACCCATGACAGAGCTACTCAGGAAGGATAAGAAATTCACCTGGACAGAGTCATGTGAGAGAAGCTTCCAAGAACTAAAGAAGAGATTGATGACTGCCCCAGTGTTGAACCTGCTGGATATTCAGCGGGACTTTGTCGTCTATTGTGACGCGTGCCGACAAGGATTAGGATGTGTCCATATGCAGGATGGGAAAGTAGTGGCATATGCTTCCGCCAGCTTAAGCCTCATGAGCAGAACTACCCAACCCATGATTTGGAATTTGCAGTCGTAGTGCATGCTCTCAAGATTTGGAGGCACTATCTGATTGGGAATAAGTGTGAGATCTACACTGACTACAAGAGTCTAAAATATATCTTCAGCCAACCAGACTTGAATTTGAGGCAAAGAAAGTGGTTAGAATTGGTTAAGGATTATAATCTGGAAATCCATTACCACCCCGGCAAAGCTAATATGGTAGCTGATGCCTTAAGCAAAAAATCCTATGGCCAGCCTGGACCCAAGGATAGCCGTTTGCAACAAAAAATGGCACGGTTAAATGTGCACATTGTTCCCCAGAATACCAGCTGCAAGCTAAGTGTTCAGCCCACTTTGAATGATAAAATTTGAGAAGCTCATGGTTCAGATCAAGACTTAATAAGAATCCGCAAGCAAACTGGAGAAAATAAATGCCCAGATTTCAGAGTGGATGACAAAGGAACCTTGTGGTAGAAGAATATAATTTGCGTACACAAGGAAGGTGATTTCCAGCAAACCATCATGGATGAGGCTCATAACTTAGCATACTCCATCCATCCAAGATCCACCAAAATGTATAGGGACTTAAAGCAGAAGTACTGGTGGAATGGGATGAAGGCGGACATAGCCCAGTTCGTCGCCCAATGTGATACTTGCCAAAGAGTTAAGGCCGAACATCAGAAGCCAGCAGGCTTACTGCAACCACTACCCATTCTGGTGTGGAAATGGGATGAGATTGGTATGGATTTTGTAGTAGGTTTGCCCAAGACTCAGAAAGGAAATGACTTCATATGGGTAATAGTGGACCGACTCACTAAAGTTGCTCACTACTTGCCTGTACGGACCACTTATGGCGGAGAAAGGCTAGCTCGGCTCTACGTGGACAACATAGTAAAGCTGCATGGTGTGCCTAGCAGAATTATTTCGGATAGGGGAACCCAATTTACTTCTAGGTTCTGGAGAAGTTTGCATAAAGCCACGGGCACCAAATTGGACTTCAGTTCAGCTTATCACCCGCAGACCGATGGCCAAACAGAGAGAGTAAATCAAATTATGGAGGATATGTTGAGAGCATGTGTCCTTACCTATGGCAAGGATTGGGAACAAAGTTTACCCTATGAAAAGTTCTCGTAGAACAGTTATGAAGCCAGTTTAGGCATGTCGCCATTTGAGGCCCTCTACGGAAGGAAGTGCAGGACCCCTTTGATGTGGTCAGAAGTGGGAGAACGCACTTTAGTTGGACCTGCCTTTATCAAAGAGGTAGAAGACCGAGTGACTGAAATTCGAGAGAAGCTGAAGGCAGCACAGTCCAGACAGAAGAGCTACTCAGACAAGAGGAGACAAGAATTGAGTTTCAATGAAGGAGATTTCGTCTACCTCAAGGTCTCCCCGATTCGAGGTACTCGAAAATTTCAAGTACAAGGGAAACTAGCTCCTCGGTATATTGGACCGTACCAGGTACTAAAGAGAGTTGGAGCTGTAGCATACCGTATCTAGCTGCCCGATGAAATATCAGATATACACCCAGTGTTTCATGTCTTCCAGCTAAGAAAATGCTTGAGAGTACCTGAAGAGCAAGTGACGGTGGAAAAAATAGACTTGCAGAAGGATCTTCAATATCAAGAGGTATCTGTTAAGATTCTAGACACTGTCACCAGAAGGATAAGGAATTTAGTGGTACGGATTTGCAGAGTCCAATGGAGTAGACATGGTGAAGAAGAAGCTACTTGGGAACGTGAGGATGCGTTAAATAAGGAGTTTCCCCATCTTTTCAGGATTCAGCCAAATCTCGAGAATGAGATTCAATTTAAGTGGGGTAGGTTTGTAACATACGTAAAATTTACTAACTCAAATCATCTGCTAAAAACTTATTTTCTATATCTTTCGACCGTTGAGTTCCCGAAAATCTTTTCCTTCCCGATGACTCCGCCGTCCCAGCACCCAACGCCAACAGACATCTTTTTCTCCCTCCTCCAATTTCGCCACATGCCCGTCAAAATCCGTCACGCGTGCCCAACCATTTTTTGCATTTTTCACCAACTCTTACTCTCTTTCTCTTTTCATTTTCCCCTTCTCCTTTTTCCTCTTTTTGTTTTCTTCCTTCTTTCTTCTCTCTTCTTCTTTCTTCCTCCTTTCCTCCTGGCACCTAGCGCTAGCACCCAGCGCACCCCGGCCCCCTGCTGCACGTCGCCCAGGCCGCCCCTGCCGCTTGCCCGGCCCTGCGCCCGATCGCCCCGCGCGTGCCGGCTCTGACCGAGCACCGGCCGCTGCTCGCCGTCCCTCCCCAGCACACCTCCTCACGCATTGTGCGTCCTGTGCTCCTCGCCGCTCGAGCCTGATCCCGCCACGCCATCCACGCGGAGCTCCCCTCCCCCATGCCACCGGCTGAGAACTCCGGCCGCCATTAAAAGCTCGCCGGCCACCGGCCCGCCGCCCCTGTGCACCGCTTGCCCTGCCCCTCCCACCGCCTATAAAAGGGGAGCCGATGCCCAGAGCTTCACCACTCCCTTGCGCCCAAGCTCCTCGCCTCCCTAGCGCCCAATCGCCGCCGCCACCGCCGCTAGGAGCGCCGCCGCCGGAGCCGCTCGCCTCCCCCTCTCCCATCACCAACCGCCCAAGGTGAGGGTCGAAATGGGTCCCCCACACCCTCCTCCGCCTCCCCCGTCGCCCGGCCTCGCCGCCGGCGAGCTCGGCCGCCCCCCCCCAACTGGTTTTCCCCTCCAACTCCCTGTACCGAGCCAAGGAAGAAGAAGGGGAAAAATCCCCTCCAATTTCGATCTAACCCCTATTTTTCCCTATTCAATAACCAGCCCTCCCACCTCTCTCAAAGATATCTCACAAATATACCCTTCTACCTTCCAAAAATATTCAAAAATAGGTCCTTGGTTCTCGCAGTTTAGTCCTAAACCCTATTTTAAGCCCCTAATACTCCGTTAACTCATCATTTCATGCACCAAACTTCCTCCAATTAATCCCAAATTCGACGACGGCATCCTCCAATATACCTCTGCTGAGGCATCTCAAATTTCATGAAAATACTCATTCCTCCTATTTTCCGTTCGCATTCTCTGTTCGAAGCTCAATGGGTAAAACT
The DNA here is from genome assembly GCF_000263155.2 of Setaria italica. Lineage (NCBI taxonomy): Eukaryota > Viridiplantae > Streptophyta > Magnoliopsida > Poales > Poaceae > Setaria > Setaria italica. The sequence continues at coordinate 15,385,242 of NC_028451.1, forward strand.
TTAATTTTCTTTTATTTATTGTGTGCTCGATTGTGTGTTCCATAGATCGCGAAGTACCTGAGGAGGAGCACGAGGAGGAGTTTGACTGAGAGCTCGAGCCCGAAGACCAGCACCGCGAGGAGGAACTCCCGGAAGGCTTTGAGGACGGCAAGTCCAATCTCACCCTTTGATGCATATTTATCCTAGTTTTTCAAACACCACCTATTGGCCTGTTTTATAAATTGCATATTGTTTTACCGCTAAAACATGGTTGGATAGCCACCACTTGATTGTTATGATTATTCCTTGATTGACCTATAATTATTTCTAAATATGACTTGCTCTATTTGGATGATAATTACTGCTAGAATGCTTAGGATCTTGTTACTCAATTCAATCATGACTAAAATGCGTTTTGTCAAAGAATAAATGTGTGAGTGTTTCTTAAAGGGAAAATGGGTTTCCAGAAATAAAGGTAAAAAATGCTTAGATTCGATGGATGGGTGTTTCTTGTGTGAAATACCAATAAGGTGGGCTCGTACCTTTGTGGTGGAGCAAGGTTGGGAGATATCCATCTTGTCATGGTTAAGGACCGAGTTGATGTGTGATCTTGCCTAACCCAACAATCGTGCAACTACTCGACCGTTGTATGCGGCAACGGCTTAGCATAAATCCCACTAGCTAGTCTGTTTGTCATCAGGTGAGCTGGTGAGCAACGGGAGACCATGGAGAAGGAATAAGAACTGTGTGAACTTAGATCCCGATTAAGACCTCGTTGGTAGGTCGTTAACCCCTTGGTTGCTTCCGTGTTGACTAGTCAGTCTTAGCTAAGGTGGGTAATGGCTTTGATAGGATCTGCACCGACACTAAGGTGATCATGTTGCGGTACCCTACTCGTGGGAAAAGTGTACAAGAGTTAAACCTATCCGGGTAGCCATGTCCATGGCATTGGACGAGTTACGGCTTGGTCACATAACTAGCGGTTGGAGATGGATGATTTTCTTGGCGTGTGTTGAATTTCGGAAGTGTCCGGCAGTTGTGCCGTGAGCTACTTCGGACGGGGAGTCCAGTAGCATTAAAACTTGGATCCTTTGTGTAGGATCAACCCTACTTAATGATTCGGTTACCAAAAGAAATGCTTTGTGAAAACTCTTTTTAAAAAATGAACCCTTGCATGTGTTAAAAATCTAGCTTTAATACAAATGAATGTTAACCTTATCCTTGTTATATCCTGTGCATATTCTTGTTTGTTTTTCCCTTTCGTGGATGGGGTTGGACATATTGAGTATTTTTGTACTCACCGTTGTTCTGTTGCTTTAGAGGAAGACCCGGACTTTGTCGCCGAGGATTTCGAGTAGGAGGTCGCTTCCGCACCCAACGCTGCTTGTGGTGTTGGTCTTTGCAGAATGCTTCCGCTGTCGCTTAGTTCCGATTGCAGCCCGGGGTGCGACTGGACTGCAACTTGGATCTGCATCATTGTTAGTTTAGTTTTGCTTTGGGTGTGGCTTGCCCACCCGCTCCTTTAGGAGTTGTACGGTTTTGAACCATCTGTTAAATAAATGTGTTATCAGCCTCCTGGGACTGATATTTGTATCACATTTAGTCTTTACCTATGTGGGGACGCTTCATAGACAAGCACCAGGCTCTGGGGAATCTTGTCGGAAAATTGGGTGAATTTTCAATTTCTTTTCTAGTCGGAGGCTGGGGGGACGAGTCCGAGGGCAAACAACGTTTAAAATACTTGTGGGTTTTAAAATTTTAAAGATACACAAGAATCTTTTGGAACATTCAGTGTAGTCTAGCCGACACATTGATCAACACGTAATCGACATTTTTATATATTTTTATTTTTGTGCTTGCTCCTTCTGAATCTCTTCGAGTCTTAAACTTTGCGGGTGGCGTTGGATCATCTTTGTGTTTCTATAGAAATTTTTTAGCTATTTCGATCGTGATTTCGACATCAACCTTATTCGTGATTCACGAGCGGAGCAAAAGAATCCAACGGCTTCATTTGCTTTGCCATCACCACTTTCCACTCCCTTGTGCATCATATCAATCAGCTTTGGACGAAACAAAATCCATACGATCCGTCGCAACATGAAAAAATGAAAACTGCAACATCAAAAATTACCTTTTGCAACAACCATAACTGTATGATAAAAATAACAGCATACGATCCCGTGAGATTCTAAGAAAAATAAATTCCCACCGCAATAAATGGAGATGTTTCATACGACATATGACTCGAATCCCTTTTTTTCTCTAGAAAATCAGAACTTTGCAATTCAGCTATGGAAACATCATAGAACACCTCATGCAACATAAAAAAAAGCTAACACAACAAGAAATATCACTTGCTGCAACATCAATAAAAAATCATGTTGCAACATCGAGAATAAAAATCTACTACAACATCAGCAACACAAAACACTTCAACATTTTAAATCTCTAATGCAACATAAAAAATAATGCTGCAGCAATTAGAAATTACTAATGCAACATTTTGCACTATCTTCTTGGATGCTCATGTATGCTGCATCCTCCGCATCCCCTTGTCCTCTTCTTTTTACCGGTGCAGGAGCAGAAGGAATACATGGCTTGCTAGGGGTTGACTTACATAATGATGAGCCTCACGTTGGTCCTCTGCACCTTACCCTTCCCTTCTACTTGATCTCCTAATCAGCTAATTGCAGGAAGAGCATGGCAGCGGTGAACCTCTTGCACACGAGCGATGGGGGCGAGCAAATGCTGTGGACACGCTGCAGGAGTCACCAGGTGCGTCTCGCCGGTGTGTAGCAGAGGAATGGAGGGAGAGGGAAGGGGAGGCAAGCCACTGCAACCTCGCTGCTCACAGTCCATGGCGAGGAGGCACGGCGGTGTGTGGGTTGGAGCTCCATGAGGCGGAAGGAAACTGGAACTCCATGACGGGCGGCAGTGCATTGAACTAGCGGATGAAAAACAATTACAGCCTGCTCGGAACAGCCGGCACGGCTACCGCTGCAGCTGCAAGCCAGCAGCAACACTAGCCCGTGAGCTGTTTTTCATATAGGGAGGCATTAACACGCACGAACGCTAGCATTACCGAATCCATAATTATGTCCTCTACCCTGACGTTAGGTTATCGTTATCGTTAAGGGTACATGGTATTTAATTTGCTTGCTGCCGATTAAATAATAAAGGAGCATGTTGCCGTGAGTAGCTCAGTAACAATGTGCGTAACACCCATGTCTTATACATAATATAAATCATTCCAATGCAACTGTGCTATCAATTATGACAACTGGTTTGTTTTTATTAAAAATACAAGTTCTTTTTGATAGACCTATATAGCCTCAACCTCAACTGAAGTAGACTTTTTAGATGGATTAATCTTACAAAATTTCTCTCCAAATATATTTTTTTCAAATCATCACCTAATAGTCCGTGCATGTGCACGGCCCCTAGTTTAAATAGGTACCTATTTGTTCTCACAGCCCCGATCATATCGCCTGGCGCCATCATGATGAGGCACAAGGGTGAGGCATGCCCGTCGAGACGGTGGGTTTTGTCTCGACGTCCTTGTTGCATTTGCGTGGGTAGACCTATCCGTAGCTCTGTTTGAAACATCTTGCGTAAAATGAAAGACTCTACAAATACAACGTACTATTAGTCAAACTTGACCGGTGAGAAAGCAAAAATATAGTATTATGGGATTTGATGGTCATTGAAAAGCCCTTTCAGTTGTTAGGTGAGTGTTATAGGCCATATAAACCGTCAACCGTTCCGAGAACGATAAGGTAAGGATAGGCTAATTTCATCTGTAGCTGCAGTCGCTTTTGAATAGTATATTTGTTCTGTTAATTCGTGCCCAGCGCTATTACATATACTTTGTCAGATATTTACCCGATAAATAAGAAGCTGATTTGCAATTTTCTGATTTCAGCACGTAAATCCAAGATTTTCCGTTAAAAATAATATCATTTTAAAAAAACCCCAGCAAACGCGGTTACTCATCGGAGTCATCGCTCATCAGCAGCTCAGCACCGCAACAGCAGGAACCTAGCCCTTGTTTAGTTCACCCCAAACTCCCAACTTTGGCACTATGCAAAAAGAAGATTCCGCATCACATCAAACTTGCGGTACATGCATGGAGTACTAAATGTAGACGAAATTAAAAACTAATTGCACAGTTTTGTTGTACTTTGCGAGATGAATCTTTTGAGCCTAATTAGTCAATGTTTGGACAATAATTCACAAATGCAAACGAAACGCTACAGTGTGCTATAGTAATATGACAACTCCAAACTTTGGCAACTAAGGGGGTGTTTGGAAGGCATGTGCTAAATTTTAGCACCTGTCACATCGGATGTTTGGACACTAATTAGGAGTATTAAACATAGCTTAATTACAAAACTAATTGCACAACCCCTAGGCTAAATCGCGAGACGAATCTATTAAGCCTAATTAGTCCATGATTTGACAATGTGGTGCTACAGTAACCATTCGCTACTGATGGATAAAGCGTGCTGTTCCAGTGGACCGCGCCCTGCG
>NC_028451.1:15389850-15396851 GCF_000263155.2 Setaria italica
AGTGTCCAAACATCCGATGTGACACCCCCTAAACAACGCCCTAGCCGAACTCGTGACAGGTGGGCCTACCTAATTTAGCGTCAAAATCAAAATCACTTCGAGTCTTCCACCTGAGAGTCGGACTCGGACTCTCGGAGCCAGCCAGGCATGAGGAAATGGTGCGCCGTCCGTACGCCTCCGCCGCCGCCACCGCATCTATGCAATAAAAATCCAAATCCTCGGATCCAATCTCAAATCATCCGCGAAGCAATTCTCTCGGCAACCTAGATCGCCCGCATCGCGTTCAATTCGTCCCAGCAACCACCGCAAAGGAGAGCCTTGCTCCCAGCAACCACAGCAGATCCGGCGAACAAGATGCTCTGCCTCCCCTCCTCCTCCGCGTTCCGGCCGGCCGATCCGGCGGCGCGTGGCGCCATGGCTTCGCAGCAGCAGCGCCAGAGCTTTCCTCACGCCTCCACTGCAGCTCGAGGCATGCTCAGCTTCTCCTCCGCCGTACCGTCCGGGCCGGCAGATCCTGCGGCGCAGCAGCAGGACTTCCGCATGCGGGAGTTCGACTACTTCGTCGTCGTCGACTTCGAGGCTACCTGTGAGAAGGATTCGCGCATCTACCCGCAGGAAATCATCGAATTTCCTGCGGTCCTCGTCGACGCCGCCACCGGCGGCCTGCTCTCCTCGTTCCGCACCTATGTGAAGCCGCGGCACCACCCGGTCCTCACCGCTTTCTGCTCCGAGCTGACGGGGATTCAGCAAGAGCAGGTCGACGGCGGCGTGGATCTTGCAACGGCGCTGGCCTTGCACGACAAGTGGCTGGCGGCGGCGGGCGTCGCCAAGAACCGTCTCGCCATCGTCACCTGGGGTGATTGGGACTGCCGGACGATGCTGAAGTTCGAATGCAATTTCAAGAACATCTCCAAGCCATCGTATTTCAACCAGTGGGTTAACCTCCGGATCCCCTTCGAGACCGCGTTTGGCGCTGGGCGGCGCAACCTGCAAGAAGCTGTCCGGGAGGCGGGTCTGCAGTGGGATGGCCGCCTCCACTGCGGGCTCGACGACGCCCGCAACACAGCGCGTCTCCTTGTCGAGCTGATGCGGCGGGGAGTCCGTATCTCCATAACCGGCTCTCTGGTGCCACCGCCTCTGCCAGAGCCAGAGCCAGAGCCGGAGCAGGAGCCGGAACTCCAACATCAGGTACAGCTTTCACCGGCGAATCGCAACTTAAGCTGGTGTGATGATGGTGCTGCTACTACTGACTGCTTCTACTGCTACTGTGGTGTTCCTATCAGAGGCGGTGTGGTGACCACACCAGGACCAATGCACGGACGATTCTTCTTCGCTTGTGGGAACTGGACGCCGACATGTCGTTTCTTCCTCTGGGCTGCCTGATTGCCGGCCATCTGGACTCCATCGCATCATCGGCGTTAAGGTTAGCTAGTTACTACTCACTTATACACACACATGGAGTGCATGCTTAGTTAGTGCTCAGGTAGGTGCTGCACTTGCTCAGGAGTTTGTGCTCTGTGAATCTGTGTGAACCAGTTAAGAATTTTTTACGGTCGGTAGCAGTGTCTCTAGGGTCTCGGGGGACTAATCCTGTTGAGTTCTTGATGCGTGCAACAAAACTTGCCATTACCTTTTCTTAAACCTAACTAGCATTTGGTAAATAAAGGTTAGCAATGCCAGGGGTAAGACAAGCTAAGTGAGTTGCCTACCATTTCAGTTTATAGCAGAGAGGTATGATGTAGGAATGTGCGGGTCAAATAGTTAGCGCAGCTAGACAGATGTGAGAACAGGAAGTAAAGAAGGCGGTAAGCCAGATGAGCAGGCCCAAGACAAGCAAAGGCGGCGGAATGCCCAAGAGAAGCAAGGCGAAGAATGCGGTTACGTCTGAAAATCCATTTTACATTCCATGAAAATATCCACTTCAAAATTTACTTTCTGTTGAATGGTCCTCTTCAAAATGAACAGGTTTTCAAACAGAATAAATGATTTGAGCTAATTTCTAAAAAGTTCGATCTTCCTCTTTACTGCCATTGAAAAATTGATCTCCCAATTCCAAAAATTACCGGAAATCAGATAGGCTGGAGCGTAAAATGCAGCCATTGTCAATAAGTTAATAAATTCACATGGTATGTAAAATGCAACAATTGCTAAAAGAGTTGTTCTTTGACCACTTGGAACGTAGCAGATAAGAGGAACTAAAAAAGAACTGAATTATGAGCCCTTGATCATTGTGAGTTAACCTTAGTTTTTTTTTTTTTGTTTTTGTGTTTGTGGGTGGGGCGGGCAGGGTGGACTGGTAGAGGCAGTCTGCTGAGTACCGTGTAAAATACTTCTGGTTCATCAAGATTCACAGAGCACCAGTACGTGGTTTTGCGGTATCCTGCGTTTGATGTGAATAGAAGCACTCCTATGTGTGTGGTGAGGTGTCTAGGATATAGGGTCTTCAATCAATGTAATCCAGTTCCTACCTTGTCTTTAATCAATGTAATCCAGTTCCTACCTAGTTTTGAATCAATGGAACTGAGTTCCTATCTGGTCTTCAGTCAATGTAATCGAGTTCCTACTTGGTCTTCAATCAATGCAATCAAGCTTTGTCTTTTCAATGATTTATATGGAAGTGAATGGAGGTTGTTTGGCCCAGTGCTTCACAAATATTATCGTGTCCAAGTCATTTTTCCTTGTGACAGTTTAAATAGCTTTGATAGCTTATGATTGCATTGTGAACCTATTCTGTGTGTTCTGCTTTGAATCTTTGATGCGCTCACATCCGACTCCAAGCTTCGCACACTGGGAACAGGTCTTTCGACTGGCCAAGGATTAACTATTAGTGTGTATGTGTTTGTAAATATCCAGTTCAATTCCCTCTGGTTATGCAAATTTTGAATCACGAGGGTTAAAAGTTATGGAGGCCATATGTCAAAAAATCGCTTGCTGGAAGGTGAGCAGTTAAGATAGCCTGGACCAGGATAGTTTTTGTTGGCGCAGGACAAAACGACAGTTGAAACTTGCAAGCAAGGGCATTTTTGGTTTCTGCAGCAAGGCTGACGTCGCCTTGACAAGCGATATATGTCGCAGCCGCAGGTTTCTTCATCGCCCATCCAATGGCAGGAAGCAACGCTGCAGAAAACAGAGTGGAACTGTTGGACCAGGATCACAATGCGGCCTAGTCAGATGTAAGCAGAGGAGCAAAACAGCGCGAGGATGAGAGAAATGGCATGGAGTTGATCACCGGAGGGACGAGCTGCTTCTTCAATCCTGTATGTAAGTCTTATAATTTGCCTTCTCCTGCAGTCTTCAGCATGAATGGCTCACTGGTATTGATAGAATTCCATCATCAGATTGCTTTGAATTTGATCAAGTTTCCCCTTTCCCCAATAAGCAGCCAGTTGAAATTGTATTCTGTAGTATTGAGATGGAAGAAGAGGCTAACACAGAGCACCATGATTCCAATATGTAAGTAATGCAAACCCACTTTGTTATTTCTTATGAGACATCAATGGATATTAGTTGTCCCAACCCCAAGTACTGCTATTCCTTGCTTGTTCTCTGCAATTGCACAAGTCCCTTGCTCATGTTATTTTTGTGTTGCAGAGCTATACTGCCTGATTTTATACCCCATGTTGACATGTAATTTAGAAATTCAGATGTGCCTTGGGCATTTAGATTAGAAAAAAGGTATACAGACGAAAGACCATCTGATGGCAAGATCACATTGTGTAAATCATGTAAATTTTTGAAAGCCTGTTCTAAAATAGCCAGAATGGGTAGGTCCATAACTTATGCAGAAGCCGGAACAAAAATTCCATTTTCTAAAAAATTGCAGTACAAAAGGGATCATTTAATAGAGTGCCCTCAAGCTGAAAGTGGAACCGATTGTTAAGTCCGCATGAATCTTAAAATGGACCGATAAGAAGGAAACTCTAAAGTCTCTGAACTGGTTTTGGAATACAATCACGCACTACACCATCTAGTGTATTGTTCAGTCCCATGTTTGTCTGAACCCTTACAAGCACAAGTAGCAGGAGATGATGCTTCTGTTTATATTGCTTTGCAGGGACGGAGGGGCCAATTAGTAGCAGGAGATGGTGCTTCTGTAAAATTTTGCTTTGCAGGGACCAATTACTGATAACCTTGATGGTGAATTGTCTTTAAGGGATAAGGAGAAGGATCCTGAAGAGAAGATGTCCCTGAAAAGCAGGGACCAATTACTGAAGACCTTGATGGTTAATTGTCTGTAAGGGACATGGAGAAGGATTCTGAAGAGAAGATGGCCATCAAAAGCTTCACTCAATTATTGGCTGGACCAATCAGTGATGATGTTTTTACTGGAGATTTCGTTTTATTTTAGCTACTCTGGTTTTGGTACGAGTCATTTTGCCACAAATCATTGATCTGCTCACAGGTGGATATATATGTTCAGTTTTCCTTTTTCCATTTTGCAAGCATCCTGGAAGCACGCTAGTTCTGTATATATGTTTAGCTTCCAGTGATGTGCCACCTGAATGTTTGTGCTGATAGCTGTGATGATTCATCAGTGCATTCTCTCTTGTAGCTGTGCTGAGATCTTGACATGACATGGCTATGAACTACTGTCAAAGTGTCAATGTTTTGGTTCTTATCTGAGTTGTTCCTTTCCTCACACCTGCATTGCAAACATACATCGAAATGACAGCATGCAGGAATCTCACTCAATTCACACAGAGTGATTAAAGTCTCAAATTGACAAAAACATTTGCCAAAAAAACAGTCTTCACTTTCTCAAATTGTCATGATCCCATTTTACAATCTCAATTCACATCAAATTACATTTCGAAATTAACAATCAAGTCACAGCATCACGTTTTTTACTTTTGCTATGTCAGTTCGGCAGCAACTGAAGCTGCCATTGCACAGCTACTGGTATCTGAAGCTGTGGATTTCTAAGCATGCTGCTGTTGCCCTAAACCCTGTGGTGCGGCCGTGCGGGCATGGCAGCACCAGCCGCCCTCCCCGTGGCGGTGCGGCACCTGGGCGAGCGAACCCGCTTGCCAGCCGCAGCTGTGACCGGGCCCCTCGGCGGCGGGCCGGCGACCCGCCGGAGCCACTCAGCGATGGCGGATGGCAGGGCCCAGGCGATGGGAGCAGAGCGAGCGAGGCACGGCATCCGGCGGCGGTGGATGTCCAAGAGCGAGGCGCGGCGCTGGGCGGTGGTGGACGGCGACGAGCGAGCAGCGACACCCGGCGGCGAGATGCGCGGCACCCAGCCAGCGGCGCTGCGTTTTTTTTCTCTCGCTGCGCTAGCGAACTGAACGGGAGCGCGCGCCTCCACTCCGTGGGCTGCAACCTGGGCTGCTTATTAGTTAAAATTGGGCCTGTTTATGGGCCGCATTGTCATGTGTTCGTTTTACTGCACGTGCGCGCACCGTGGGATGTCAGAGGAGGATCTAGTTCCGTGAACGGGGACTATGGGAGGCAGAGATCATCTTAGGCCTGTGCTGGCAAATTTTCTGCTTGCTTGTAATTCGAAGCAATTCGAAGGACTCGGACAAAAAAATTATAGTCACCGATCGCAAATGAGTATGCTCTCCGCTCCAAATTGTAGGTTGTTTTGACTTTTTTATGCATAAAAAAACCAAAACAACCAAACGGAGGAAGTAATTAATTAGCGTTTTAAGTTCGAAGCATGTTGAGCCTGAGCATTAAGAAGTGAGCCTGAAGGCACGTAGAAGGGCATTAAGAAGAAATACACGTAGTCCTTGCAGAAACATTCCAAAAAATCCTCAACTTTTACTCAAAATGTGCTAAATCGGAATCGTTACTCTGAAGCGCAATGTGTTTCATATGCTTGATGTTTGCTATCAGAAAGCAAAGACTTCCTTCCCCTAGCTTAATTGAAGATTTTGCCGGGTAGACATGTATGACATCATCGACACGCTCGAATCTGACAGTCCGATCGACCTTGGCTCAACAGCAAGATTTGCCATAGGGAAGACCAGTAAGAAATTGCTATTTCATTATCATAACTAGCACCCAAAACCTGGATGGAACAAACTACACAGACACCCGTAACCATCTCTGTTAGGTTTACCCATTTATGTGTCATTTGAAGCTTACATTTTCTTTGTTTCTATCTTTGTAGCTGAGGAATTATGAGAGCAATAATATACTATGACACCAGCTAGGTCTCTGAGATTTTAGTCCGTCAACTGTCAAGTTTTTGTCTGTTGGAACAACTCCGACAATTGCAATAACTAGGATCATGCCCATGCGTTGCTACGGGCAGCAAAATATTTATATTATAATACATGAAGCATTGAATAAGATAATAGTCACGTGAAATTAATAAGTACGAATATAAAAAAGTATTCAATCTAGTTATTGAATTAAACAAAACTATGTAAACTACACAATGATGTACTTGTATGTCTCGTATTAGAACATTATATGCACCGCTCCGAAGATTTATAAACAGAGCAGATTTATTATGAAATGCATAGAGCATCAATAAAGGCAATAGTCACGACATCAAGCTTACGAACTTTCATGAATCTCCAAGCTCAACCCCAAAACACTAACATGGATTACAGGCTCACCTCGAGGAAGACGGACGAAGCTTCGTGAAACAAAATTGGAGATTAGAACAGGCCAAAATGTCACAGTGTTCTTTAGCTTTTCCCCAAAAATATTTGAACTTGTTTCAACCTCGAACACTATTCATCTAATGCGGTAAATAATACGATAATTTTTTTTTAAGAAAACTCAAGAATATTTGTCATCCGGAAGGAAAAAAAACCTTCCGGATAAAAAATCCTATAAACTGTGTATGCAATCCAAAACACATACGTTTTATTTCAGCATGATTTCGTGTTAGTTTTGGAAAGAACTCTGATATAGTTGAATCAGTTTGCAGCAAAAATCAAATTACAACACAGAATAAGGGGGTGTTTGGGAAACACCTGTTAAAGTTTAACACCTGTCACATCGGATGTTTGGATGCTAATTAGGAGTACTAAACATAAGCT
>NC_028451.1:15398387-15482545 GCF_000263155.2 Setaria italica
TGCAGTCCCAGCCCTCTATTGCAGCGTCGGGGCTGTTTTCCCACACTGGCCCCCTCGCTTCCTGTCGCTGATTCACCAAGGTAAGGGCCAAAATGGAGTCCCCTCGGCCTCCTCTACCTCCTCCACCACTCGGCCACCACCGGCGTGGCCCGGCCGGCCGCCCTCCCCCCCCCACCCCACCGGTTTTCCCCCTCCTCTCCCATCTTCCTATCACGGCTCAAGGAGGAAGAAAGCCTCCAATTTCGATCTAACCCCCTCATTTTCTCTATTTGCAAACCGGCCCTCCCACCTCTCTCAAAGAAACCTCGCGGATACGCCCTTCCACCTTTCAGAAATAATTACAAATAGGTCCCTAGTTCTCGCAGTTTAGTCCTAAACCTTGTTTTAAGCCCCTAACACTCCTTTAACTCGTCATTTCATGCGCCAAACTTCCTCCAATTGATCCCAAATTCGACCACGGCCCCCTCCCATATACTTCCGCCGAGGCATATCTAAATTTCATGAAAATACTTAGTCCTTCAATTTTTCGTTCGCATTCTCTGTTCGTAGCTCAACGGGTAAAATTTTATTTCTCTTTATTTATTGTGTGCTCGTTTGTGTGTGCCGTAGATCGTGAAGTACCCGAGGAGGAGTGCGAGGAGGAGTTTGACCGCGAGCCTGAGCCCGAGGACTAGTACCGCGAGCAGGAACTACCGGAAGGTTTTGAGAATGGCAAGTCCAATCTCACCCTTTGATGCATATTTATCCTAAATTTTCAAACACCACCTATTGGCCTATTTTCCAAATTGCATATTGTTTTACTGCTGAGACATGGTTGGATAGCCACCCCTTGATTGTTATGATTATTCCTTATTGTCCTATAATTATCTCTAAATATGACTTGCTATGTTTGGATGATAATTACTGCTAGAATGCTTAGGACCTTGTTACTCAATTCAACCATGACTACAATCACTTTGCCCTCTTCCTGATTGTAGAAATAATATCCTTTGGTTTTCCTAGGATATCCCACAAAGAAGCATTTATCAGACTTGGGAGAAAGCTTATCATACGTCATACGTTTTACATAAGCTTCACAACCCCAAATCTTAAGAAAAGACAGTGTAGGACACTTCCCGTTCCATATCTCATATGGTGTCTTCTCTACAGATTTAAATGGAACCCTATTAAGTGTGAAATCGGCAGTTTCTAGAGCGTATCCCTAAAAGGACAATGGAAGATCACTTTAGCTCATCATAGACCTAACCATGTCCAACAAGGTTCGGTTCCTCCGTTCAGATACCCTATTTAGTTGAGGCGTCCCAGGTGGAGTCCATTATGGAACAATTCCATATTTTTTTAGATGATCACCAAACTCATGGCTCAAATATTCACTTCCATGATCAGATCATAGAGTTTTAATTGTTTTACCCAATTGATTTTGTACTTTATTCTGAAATTCTTTGAACTTTTCAAAGGATTCAGACTTATGCTTGATTAAGTAGATGTAACCATATCTAGTAAAGGTAATGAAGTACTAAAATCCTCCTCTGGCCACGCAGCTCATTGGTCCACATACATCTGTATGCACAAGGGCCAATAACTCATTCGCCCTTTCACTATGTCCCTTGAAAGGTGTCTTAGTCATTTTTCCAAGTAAACAAGATTCGCATGTATCAAAAGATTCAAAATCAAATGAGTGTAAAAGACCATCTTTACGGAGCTTCTCCATACGTCTCTCATTTATATGACCCAAATGACAATGCCTAAGTATAGGTGAGATTCAAATCATTAGGTCGCAGCCTTTTAGCATCAATGTTATAAATTGGCTTATTCTCAAGATCTAGACTCCATTCACAAATGGACAGTTCCCATAGAGAATATCATTCAAATAAATGGAGCAACCTTGTTCCTTATTATGATCTCATAACCATCAACTTCCTCTAAACATGAGGAGGATATAATATTTTTTTTCCAAGGCAGAAATGTAATAATAATTATTTAATTTCAAAACTAATCCCGACGGTAATGAAAGTGGATAAGTCCCAATAGCTAATGCAGCAACGTTTGCACCATTGCCGACACAAGCATCCACCTCGCCTCTTGCACACTTCCTTGTCCCTTTAAGCCCCTGCAACGATTTGCAAGTATGAATCATCGATCCGGTATCAAATACCCATGAATCATCAGGACGAGCAGCAAGATTAATTTCAATAACATTGATACCTAAAGTAGAAGTGTCAACACTCTTCTTCTTCTTGAGTTCTTCCAAGTAAAGCTTGCAATTCCTCTTCCAATGGCCAATTTTCTTGCAGCGATGACAAGCATCACTTGCTGGCACCTTTGGCTTGGGAGTTGCTGCAACCTTAGGCTTAGGATTTGAGATCTCATCTGAAGACTTAGCCTTAGGCTTTGTCTTTCTCTTTCTATCCTTCTGCACCATCATCACATGATTTGCACCACTTTTCTTGATGTTTTCATCTGCAGTCTTTAGCATCCCATGCAATTCAGCCAATGTCTTCTCCAAGCTATTCATATGAAAGTTCATAATGAAAGGCTCAAAGCTCACCTAGAGCGATTGGAGAATGACATCCGTTGCTAGATCAGCGCTAAGGAGAGAACCAAGTTTCTCCAGGCTCTCAATGTAATGAATCATCTTGATCACATGAGGACTGACAGGACTACCTTCTGCTAGCTTGCACGCAAACAAGGACTTAGAGATGTTGAACCTCTCAGACCTTACTTGGTTCTCAAACATGCCACGTAATCCTACAATCATATTGTAAGCATCCGAATTCTCATATTGCTTCTGAAGCTCAGAGGACATAGTGGCAAGCATGAGATAGACAACATCGAGTACATCATTAGTATGCTTCTCATACTCCCTTTTCTGAGCGGCAGTAGCATTACCTGGCATGTCATCAGGATAGGGAATCGCTAGAACATATTCATTTTTCTCTTGCTTGAGAACAATTCTCAAGTTGCGATACCAATCGATAAAGTTTGTTCCATTAAGCTTTTCTTTTTCGAGAATTGAACGCAAGTTACAACTAAAAGTGTTACTAGCAGTTGGTGCCATGATCTATAACACAAAAATACGCAACAATAAGCATTGTGTAAATGTAAACTTCTATTAAATAATTTAACAAAAGTTCCTCCACTATATGGTTGGAATCATTTCCCTATAACGACATATAGTGGTACAAGATCCATATTCAACTAGCTCCTAGTGAGCTTTGGCATCACGGCTAGAAATCTAGTGACTAAGGTAAGCAACGTCTGCTAATCACATCCTTATGACTCTTGTTTGTTGGAAGGCATCATATGCCCCTGCGCCCAACACCATACCCCAAAGCCCAAAACCGTTTTGATAACTTTGTTAAGTGAACAAATACTATGCATGTAAATGTCCGACATTTACCCTACTTATTGAGATAGCTGGGGTACTCTATTTTGGCAAACATACCACTCAACGATCAAAATTTTAATAGTTGCAGCTATTGGAAGGGCATCAATTTCAATCTTAATTTTTCTGAGAGAACCTTTTCTAGCATGAATATCAAGTCTAACCAATAATTCATGATAAATAGGATGATAGAAACATCATCACATGTAATCATATTAACTGTGAAATAGTATGGCCCTTTAACATGATGATCTCCATCTCCATCGCCATATGCCTCCTGTCCTTGTATCCACCATGCTTGAAATCGGTCTCCACGAATGAATACAAGCTACTACAACTAATAGCTAGTATGAATTACATGAAGAAATCAAGCATCACAAGTCAACACGCAAGTCGTTATACAATATCATGACAACCTCAACCCAGCTAAAATTAACCATGACACGCAGGCCATGAAAATTACATACATGCATCACATACACATCTTGGGCCATACCATTCACAACATTCTCTGCAAAAACAAGTTAGGCGAGAACTGGTACTATCGTATGATCAAAAAAGGGGGATAACAATCTAGGCGCGAGTCCGTATGGCGGTCCTAAAAACCTCACAGGATTACACATATCGTATCTATGAAATTGCAATGAAAATCTCATCGGACAGATCACATCTAGCCGATTTCGAGTCATTCATAATGCCTCGTATTTTCTTTAGGTTCCAATGAGTAGACCGTGACACATAGTCATGATCACATCAACTCTGTCTACTAGTGCACACAGTTAGTTCCGATAGTGATTCCAGCCGGTAGGGATAGGTTGTGCACGCGCGGAGAAGAAGCACGAACAGATCAACGACACATATGACAATATCATCTCATAACCTTGTGAAACCCTCCTAATGATTGATTGATCTAATCAACCCGTACTTGAAAATATGTAATAGATTGCATCTACTACACCAGCATATCATCTATATGCACATGATCCAGATCACAAACTACACAAGGTTGGCCCTGATGCCACTGTAGGGGAACTAGTAGGCTACGCTAGCAAAACAATTTTAATCTACCGTTCAACCAGGAAACCTTGTAAGAGGGAGATCATGGATCATTACCATTAGACGCGCAGGTAGAGTGGAAGCGTTGTTGGAGAGGCTCGATCCAACGTAGTTGCGCGTCGATGTAGAGGAAGCAGACGATCACGTCTTGCTCCACGTCCAGCCATCCAGCACCACAGCAGTAGCGCCTCCTTGCAGTATCCACACGTACGGGGTTGGAGCACCACATGTGGTGTGCTAGCACCGGCGGCGCGGCCTAGGGTTTCGTGGGAGGAGAGTAGAGGGGTGGCTAGGTTTTGAACGTGCCTGTGCCCTAAGCCCTGCCTCTACTTATATAGACCCTGCTAATGGGTTTTCACGTAAAGGCCCATTAGTGGTCTAACCCCTCTTGGATCAATATCCATATGTCCTCAAATATGGATCAAATCCATATTGTCTCTTGGGCACATATCCAACACGGCATGCCTCTGACCCTCCCTGAGGATGTGCTGCACGGCCAGAGCAACAGCGGGTGCGGGTTCCCTTCCCAACCTCGACGGCGCTGCTGCAGGTCGACAGCAGCATCACCTCAGATCAAGTCCAAACTCAGTCCTTGCATCCGTTCATGCATGAAAAAATTTTCCTCCTTGCATAAGTCGAGCTCTTTCGTGGCTCTTATTCTGTGACCTGCTTAAATTTTCAATTAGAAAAAATGATGATATGTCCCATTATTATGTTCACAATCTGAACATTTTACAAACCTTCATCTTGCAAAAATCACTCAAGATACCTTATTCTCATAAATAGTTTTCAAAAAATGTGTTCGATTCAGCACTGAAGCCATGCATTGATGCCCTCTGTGGTCGTCTACAGGAGTGGTCCTGTGGCAGGAGATAGCTTCACAACTATTGCTGAGATAAGGTACCGATTTGCTCAATTATTGTTCAATTGTTCTCCATATCAGAATTTACCATTGAACTTCATTCAAATGAATATGTTCATATCTGTGATGGTGACAAAAGTTTCTTTAAGAAATCAGGCTATGTTAGAATTCAACAATTTGCCACCTGTAGAATCAGTTCTCACATATCAATATGTCCATGAAAGAGAGATAAAAATAGTGTTTACATGATATTTCTCCATGACATCAATATATATATATAGTTACTGGACCACCAAAAATGATGCTGACCATGCCCTCCTTTCTCTTTGCTTGAACTGAGTGCCAACCAGGGACCAGAAATGCATGGTTGTTCAGAAATTGAGAAGAGTCCATTAGATAACTTTATTAAGCCGCATCAAAATTCACCATGATTTCTCAAATAGAACTTATGAACTGCATTAACCATGTTAGGATAACAAGAGTATATCAAAGTAAGCGGGCAATTTAGCAGTAACTGCTAAAAGCTTATAAGAATTTCTATGGCAAAATTACCTTTTTTCAATCTGGCGCACAACCAATGATTAGGGTACAGAGCACACATCTTTTTGGCAAACTACTATAAGTGTGAGATGTCAATCTTCAATGCTCCTGTACCATTTCCAGTAATTGAATAGCATTTCTTTTCCATGATGGATGGATGGATGTGTTAAAACATAGAGAACATTCTTTTACAGTTAAAATAATCATAGAAGACATGTATATGCAAGGCTTAACTCTGTCAAAGTTCCTTGGAATATGATTCTACCAGTGACAGTCTGAATTAGACAATTGCATGTGGGCTCCCTGATCTTTGTTGAAAAGATCAAAGCACCTATCCATTATGATTCATACCGTACATGAACTCAATTCAGAAGCACTTAAGTGATTAAGATGTCATCTCTATATTTTTTAGTACCTAATTTCACCACTTGTCAAGTAACACTCCTATCCATCATTGTTCTAATTCTTTTTGTTCTTTCTGATTACATATCAAAGCACCGCACTGTCTAGATTAGCAAAATAAATGGTAGGGGCTGTATGCTCGCTGCAAATAATTTTCAGAAGCGCCATGATGTAAAATCTGCATGCACCAGATGAAAGCTCTTAAGATCCTAGATTTTTGGTACAAATTTAATTTTCAGAATCAAATAACTTTACTGCAAAATTTAAAATCCCTAACTGGGAGAGAAATTTGATACTCAGTCTTTTGTCTCACCTAGAAATTCCTCGATCATTGGAGTATTAATCTTGTCTTAGCTTTTGAAGTCACATTAAACCCATTGACCACTGTTTTGAAGTCAGATTAAACCCATTAATCACATGATGACTAAGAGATCTAACCTTGGTGTATTCGTTCCTTAGGGTTGCAAAACGGATGGCCCTTGCATGGTGACGACATTGATGGTGATTCTTTTCCTAGAACGGTGGCGGAAGACAAGCGCACCAACTCCGCATCTCCCGGGGCGACATCGCAAGTTGGAGGGTGCAGGGTCACATATCAGTGCGCACATTGGCAGCGGGATCACGTAGAGCAGCGACGCCGCAAGTTGGAGGATGCTGGGCAAGATCAAACAAACAAATTGACGAATCTTAGATGTAGCGGTGATGGGCGATCCGTTCTCGCTCGTCGGGTGCCACGTGAACCATGGGCGCGCGGCCGACGAGGAGGGGCCTCCTCTTCACATGGGTTGGAGGAGACGACGGCGTCGGGTTGGCAGACACGGCGGCGTCGGGTTGGCAGACACGGCGGCGGTGGCTTGGAGGCAGCAACGGAGGTGGGTTGGAAGCGATGGTGGCGGCGAGAGGTGCGCGCCGTCTCCACATCGTGGAGGGAAAGGAGGAGGAGGAGGACCCTTATTAGGGTTTGGTTGGGGAAGGGGAGGCAGCAGGAGCCGAGAGATCACGGGATGGGCGGGGGTTGCTACGTGCGGCGCGTGATGCGGGAGGGAGCGGACGGTGGAGGACAGGAGGAGGATCGGGTGCGGGATCGGAGGGCTCAAAATTGTTTTTTGGCTGACCGAAACCGAGCGAAGCGCAGTACTGTGATGTTTTGTCGCCGTTCTAGTTTTTTTTAGCTCTAGAGATGATATCATGATGCATTTGGAGGAAATTGGGTTGTGTTCATATCCTCTTTTGTTTCCTATCGCTCATCTATTAAGGTCTGCCATCAAGGCGAGAAAGCATCACCCAATCCTTGTGACAAAGTTGAAAAAAAGTGGCTGTTAATTAACAGGAGCATTCAACCACTACAAGATACTCCCTGTGTTCCAAATTGTAGGTCGTTTTAGCATTTTTAGGTTCATAGATATTATTATGCATCTAGATATAGTGTATGTCTATGTTCATAATAATGTGTATGAACCTAGAAAAGTCAAAACAACATGCAATTTGGAACGAAGGGAGTATTCAAAATCCTTCTAGTGTTTTGTCAAAAGGGGCAAGAGCTATTGTTTCCTTAATTATTTTTCTCAAATGACCAAAGATTTTACCGTTCAATTTGGACAATCCACGAGGGGATAAAGAAATTCCCAACCAATATTTCCAAAAACCGCCAAATATAAATAACTCTCGAGAAATTTCATAATTAGAGTAGAAAAGCTTTTGGCTATATAAGGAAAATCCTAAATAAAATTGATAACCTTGCCCGGAAAAAAAGGAAAATCGATAACCTTGGGTCATTCGTAAAATGTTTTTCAACCTGCTAGACGGGCGAGCGTTTCAAAGGATGTCAATTAATGGCTCATTTATGAACGACCTATCATGCAGATGTACTAAACGCGAGCGGGCCAGGAGGCCACACGTACGTACCTAACGATGCTTCCATTCTGAAGGCTACTCGTCCAGATATCCATCCTCCCTTTGGTGTAGCAAAACTTGGTGACGACGATGGGGACGTACGGAGGCATGGCCGCATGGCACGATGGCGGGAGAACTCTAGTTACATCCGTGGTGGGGTAGCAGTTGTGAACGGATCAGTGTGACAGGAATAATCCTCCTGCTCGTGAGTAGTCGGTAGTTTGTGTGGCGTTCCTGCTCCGCCGTCGTCTCCAATTCTCGCTTCTTCTCTCCTTGCATCGCCTCTCCACCCGCTGACGCCTTCTTCCTTCGCGATCAGGACGACTCTCTTTTTGGATGAAGATGGACGAGAACTTGGACGCAGATGGTGCTACCGCTTCCAAGTTCCAACAACACGCTGATCCCAAAATAAAATAAAACTATAGATCCATCTAGATTGTTCTAGAATCTCCTCGACTTCTGCTTCTGCAAGGCCCTCCGGCCCGGTCCGGGACGACGTCGCCTCCCCATCCATCACGAATCCCAACGGCGCCGGCCGCGCCACGTGTTCGCCTACCTGGAGGAAGCCAGCCAATGGGCAACCACCACAGAGGCCAACGCGCATCGACCCTCCCGGGCACCCTGCATAAACTCCCACTTCCAGTGCCAGTGTCACTGACATTTGGGCCCCAAAATCTTTCGGGCCCGCGTGGCAGTAACTCGACCGTGTACAGGACGAGTGCTCCAGTTGATTTCTAGGTATTTTATTAAATCACCACTCGAGCCGCCCCCACCCGCTCCTACTCCCACTCGTCTTCGTCTTCCTCCTTCCCAAATCCTCCTTGTCTTCTGCGATCTCCCTCCAGGCCCGCTGCACAGGCAGAGTGGACTGACTGACTCGTCACCAGTTCGATCGATCGGAGTAGTAGAGGTGATTAGCGCCCGATTTCGGTGGGAGGCATGGCGTCCGGGAAGCACTTCAAGTACGTCATCCTCGGCGGCGGCGTCGCGGCGGTGCGTGCCCGTGTTCCTCCCTGCGCTAGGATTTTTCAAATCCTTTTCTGATTCCATGATTCCGTCTGAATGATCTCTAGATCCCGTATGCGTACTTGCTTTTGCTCAGCTTCCGGTCAAATCTTGCAGGGGTACGCGGCCCGGGAGTTCGCCAAGCAGGGAGTTAAGCCAGGGGAGCTCGCCGTCATCTCCAAGGAGGCGGTATGTGTTACTCCCTCCACGCCCTGATCTATTTGCTACAGCCTTTTTAGCTTTCTCCTGAGATATTCTTATTGACGGAGCAAATTGGGGTTTCACACCTGCAAATTGTTACACAAGTGAATACCAAATGTGCTCCACAGATGCTGTTGAACTGGTACATGACCGGATAGATGAGTGACGGGACTGAGATTTATTGTACTTGGCATGGCACCCTGTCTGCGCTTTGCAGTAGCTATCCTCATGCCTTTACTGAACTATCAGTTTCCATAACTACTTGTTAGTATTATTATGAGTCACATATAACTTGTAAAATGCTGAAACCAGCCTTGAGCCTACAGGTATTCTTTCCTTTTGAATGCCTTATTGCTCGCCATAATGCCTACTGTTGTTAACTGCTTGGCAGTACTGAGCATAATACAGGACAAACACATATGAACAGGGATGTTGCAGGAGAGGGTGCAAAATTACCTTGTTTTTCTCAATCCTTGTTCGCATTTTTACAAGCACTAGTGATTACCTGGATTCTACTAGTTCTACAAAGCTGTTCTTGTTCGTTAAATGCATAGGTAACACATCTCTAACCACAATTTATTTTGACAGGTAGCTCCTTATGAGCGTCCTGCCCTCAGCAAGGGTTACCTCTTTCCTCAGAGTAAGTTCTTCAAACAATGTGTTCTTGCCTTAATGTCTGAATCTACTCCACCACATGGGCTCATGCAAAATTCTGTTGTATGTTAATGTGAATAGATGCTGCAAGGCTCCCAGGATTTCATGTATGTGTGGGAAGTGGTGGAGAGAGGCAATTGCCTGAATGGTACACAGAGAAAGGTACAATTCAAAAATTCTCTTGCAGTGTTAATTCAATGCTTTATTTGTGATTGTTGGAGTTGTACCCTTTATTTTAGACCGTCCATTTGAACTTAGCTGCTGGGCAGTGCTTTAAGGAGCATGCTTTTCACCTAATTTTTTCCAACTTAGCTTGTAAAGCTATCACCTGTATCTAGTTAATTGTGTTGACACCATATGAGGGTACCTTGCTGGTGCAAATTTCTAGTTCACTGATGAGAAATGTTTACCTTATAATATGATGTGTTTGTTTGGCTGAATGTTCGTTTTAATCTTAATTGTGTGGTGTTTCAATTTTGTTACTATTGAAACTGGACCCTGAATAGAAATTATGCTGGCCAGTTCAAACACACTGCATGCCCAGGATCTATTTGGTGCTTCAAGGGTATCCATATGTTTGCTATTTTATTATTTTGGATACTGATCATATATATTTCATCTATTGGCACTTGGCAGGTATTGAGCTGATCCTCAGCACAGAAATTGTCAAAGCTGATCTTTCCACCAAGACTTTGACTAGTGCAGCTGGAGCAACCTTTACATATGAGATCTTGCTCATTGCTACTGGCTCCTCAGTATGTCTTTATTTCCCTTCTGTTTCTCATGCTTTTTTCTGGTTATCTGTGGATGATGGCCTAAAATGTTGCCCTCAGAAACTATTAGATTTTGTTCATGGAATACTTATAGTCTATTTTGCCGCATAGTGAACCACACCTGATTCCACTTGCTTTTCAGGTCATCAAGCTCACTGATTTTGGCACACAAGGAGCTGATTCTAACAACATTCTATATCTAAGGGAAATTGATGATGCTGACAAGCTGGTTGCAGCTATCCAGGCAAAGAAGGGTGGGAAGGCAGTTGTTATCGGGGGAGGTTATATTGGCCTTGAAATTAGTGCCGCACTGAAGATCAATGATTTTGATGTCACTATGGTGTTTCCCGAACCTTGGTGCAGTAAGTGTCATCATTCACATAATGCTACCAATAGTTTTCTAGTACCACTTATTATGCATCAGAGAAATGGAAATCACTTTGCTCATGCAATCAGCATGCAATTATGATATTAAATGAAATTGTAGTGGAAGAATTATTAAGACAATTAAGTAACACCGCTATTTCATTTCTTGTAGTGCCCAGGCTCTTCACTGCCGATATTGCTGCTTTCTACGAGGCTTACTATACTAACAAAGGGGTAAAGATTTTGAAGGGCACATTAGCTGTTGGTTTTGATGCCAATGCCAATGGTGATGTATGTACAATTTCCGAATCCTAATTCAGTTGTGAATTTCTATTTATAGATGCAAATGTTTACTTGTTTTACTTTGTTTCCGGCCTACAGGTCACTGCAGTTAAGCTAAAGGATGGCACAGTACTTGAAGCTGATATTGTTGTTGTCGGTGTGGGAGCCAGACCATTGACTACTCTCTTCAAAGGTCAAGTTGCTGAGGAAAAAGGTGGAATCAAGGTTAGTTTAATTTTAACTTACGTTTTAAACTTAGCACATCAGTGCAGAAAGTCTTATGGTTCTTTCCAAAAAATAAAAGTTCCTGTGATGACGTGATTCTATATTTTTTTTTGTATGCATGTGCTGTTCTATCTTGTAATTAACAGCATGGTCCTCAGTTTCTCCATCTTTAGTTCCCCCTTTGATAAACTGAACTTGTTCCTGTTCTGTTTACACCTTAACATTTGACGTGTCTAAAAATTTCATGCAGACTGATGCTTTCTTTGAAACAAGTGTTCCTGGAGTATACGCCATTGGCGATGTCGCTACCTTCCCCTTGAAGATGTACAATGAGTTGAGGAGAGTGGAACACGTTGACCATTCTAGGAAGTCTGCAGAGCAGGCTGTAAAGGTGAGGCTCTCCCACTTCTTTATCTCCAGCTTGTGTTCGTATAAGATTTGCTAGGCTTCAGATTATCTTATTGCTGCATAATAGCTGCAGCCTACAAATAAATGTTGGCCTGCATTCAGAGTTGCAGATCAGCCTGGTAGAATATCATCTGTTTAAGATCCTCTATGCTGTGGTGTTGATTCGTGTTTTGGAAAATGCGAAATATGCAATAATAATGTGAACCTGGTTGGAATTCTATGAACTGTATATAAGCTGTGATAGGCATAGTTCAGTTATGTCAGTTTATCTCCACCTCCACAGCTCCACCCAATAAAATAGTAGGAATTAGGAAACACTGCAGCTGCACTAAGAACAATGTGAACTTAATTTGGCTTTGTGTGAAACTGTTTCACATGGCGGGAAATGCCTGAATCTGGAGTTCCCCAACAACTGTGATTCAGGCTTTGTTTTATCCATTCAGCATCTGAGCTGCTTGTGGTATCATTGCTTCTTCTCTCAGGCAATCAAGGGAAAGGAGTCCGGGGAGTCAGTTCCCGAGTACGACTACCTGCCATACTTCTACTCCCGATCATTCGACCTGGGGTGGCAATTCTACGGCGACAACGTGGGCGAGACCATCCTGTTCGGCGACAGCGATCCCGCCTCCAGCAAGCCGAAGTTCGGGTCTTACTGGATCAAGGATGGCAAGGTCTTGGGCGCCTTCCTGGAAGGCGGGTCGCCGGACGAGAACAAGGCCATCGCCAAGGTGGCGAAGACCCAGCCGCCGGTCGCCAGCATCGAGGAGCTCAAGAAGGAAGGCCTCCAGTTCGCCAGCAAGATCTGAGACGCTCCCGTTCCAGTGTGTTCCGTTCCATGTACATCTTGCGTCATCGTTTAGGTTGTTCTTGTGTGTTCATGGTCGCAGCGTTCTACAACAGATGTTGCCAGGCGTCATGACATTCGGTTTCCGATTGTGATGTCTGCAGTCTGAACTACACATACACGAATACACTTGCTGTACCATTTGAGATTTGAATAAAGCCTGCTGCCTCACGGTTCAACAAGCACAGTTTTTGCACAGAGAGTACTGCCCTCGTGTTCTTATATTCTCTCGCTGCTAGCTCGCGTGCGTCGTGGCAACTGGCAAGCGCTGAAATGGCCGCGGCCACCGGCTTCCTCGTTCCATCGGCTAGGCTGACGCCCGCGGCGAGAGGAGCGAGGCGGCGGCGGTGTTGGCACCGGCGTCGCCTGGCGCCGCGGTGCGCCGCCGCGGTGGATGGGAGGCAGGCGACGGTGGAGAGCAAGGCCGGGGACGCACTGGAGGTGTGCCGGGTGGTGAACGGCATGTGGCAGGTGAGCGGCGCGTCGTGGGGCCGCGCGCAGCCGGCGGCGGCCGTGGACGCCATGCTCCGGTACGCCGACGGCGGCCTCGCCACGTTCGACATGGCGGACATATGTAAGGAGATTGCTGTAAGGCCCCGCGTCACCCGTTCCAGATTAGGCTGTCTCGGCGCCACGTTCGCGCGCCTTTCACATCCCGGATTTCGCATATGTTTTTAACTTTTTCATCCTCGCTAGAGAAAACCAGTCTATTGAGCAATGCTCAGCTCAAATGTCAGCATGCTTTCCTTCAAATCAGTTAACAATCTATATGTTCTATTCAGTTTTGCTAATTTTCAGTAATCGGAAATAATCCGTTTTTTAATTAGAGTTGTATACTTCATAAACAAAAATTGTAAAAAAAAAATTAGCATTGTTTACCTTTGTACCAACATGTAGCCACTTTTGGTTGATCCAAAAGTGTGACTGAGAAGCACAGGAAAATTAGTAGCATAAGTTTTTTTCCCCGTTTTTGGAGAAAACTACTAGCAAAGATTTTTTTTTTTCGCGGGGAGACACGAGCAGCCCAAACCCAATGGGAAGGCCCAAGGGCCAGCGGCGCCTTATCCCTTCTCTGCCCCCGTGGCGCGCGCGCTCGCACGCACGCACGCAACACCCATGTCTTCCACCGCAGCGCGCGCCGTCTCGCCGGCGGCCGCGGCGCCGCCTCCCGTCCCGCGCCGCCTGAGGCCCGCGAGGTGCACGGGCGGCGTCGCGGCGACGGAGACGGCCACCGCGGGGCCGGCGAGGGTAACGACCGTCAGCAACCGCGATGACTCCCTGGCGATATGCCGGGTGCTCAACGGCATGTGGCAGACCAGCGGAGGGTGGGGCCGCATCGACCGCGACGCCGCTGTCGACGCCATGCTCGCGTACGCCGACGCCGGACTCTCCACCTTCGACATGGCCGACCACTGTACTAGCCCTTTCCCTTCCCCTTATCTTTGCCAATCTCTCTGCTCGCTCTCTGCTGGGCATTCGCACGAACACCTAGTGTGCATGTGTTTGTTCTTCTTTCCTGTGGTCAAATGCTACTATATCACTTACATTTTCTGATCCCGATTGGGGGTTGCCTATTGATGTGTAAACGCTGCATGTAGCTGAAATTGCTAGTGAGAAATTATTTTGTTTGAACTAGGAGCGTGGACAGTGTGTTCATAGGTCTAAAAAATTAGGCGACGTTTTATGTACTTCTTTGAGCTACAATCAGCAAGTGTTAAACTTCACATCTCGTTAGGTATTCAATGGGATCTGAACCGCAGTAGCCACCAGCTCTCCAGCTCTAATTAGCTTTTCAGGCTGAATCATTTTTAATATATAATGTAGGAGTCCAACTTGACACTGACATATATACTTTGTCATCCTGACAGATGGGCCAGCAGAAGATTTGTATGGCATGTTCATCAATAGAGTCAGGCGGGAGCGCCCACCTGAATTGCTTGAAGAAATCAAGGGGTGAGTGAGCAATTCCTCATGATCTCTGCCACTTGGATGCATCTTAGCTATTTTTCTGGTATCTCTACTTGTTTCTGACTTACTCGTGCAGGCTTACAAAGTGGGTGCCGCCTCCCGTTAAGATGACAAGAAGTTACGTTGAGGAAAATATCAACAGATCTCGGAAGAGGATGGATGTTGCTGCATTGGACATGTTGCAGTTCCACTGGTATGTTTGTTGCTCATAAAGTTACCATAATAGCCATAACATTTGAGTGCCATTTTGTGAGCATGCCATTTTCCATGCTAGGAGCCACAGCTCAAATCTGGAAATGACTTTACAAGTGATTTTGAGCGCAGTTTTATTATATTGGCACAGTCAATTGCAGTGATTTGTTTCGTCCTAAAAAGACTAGTCACTAATGTGTGATATTACTGGATTTAGAGTTGTGTCTTTGCCAATTGCCATTGCTCTAAGTTGTACTGCATGACAGATGTATTTGAAGGACATTTGGAAGTAATGTTGAGTGTTGATAATGCAGTAGTTCTTTTGAGGTAAAAATCTGATTATTTGCTACTAGAAGCCCAAAACTTCAGAGATGCCACTTCGATTTAAACCTGTTATACTCTGATACTGTGGGTTAGTGGGTAATCCTTGAGGCATGCAGACCAATTTTTTTTATCAAATAACCACTGCTACAACTAGTAATTTTGCTGACCTTATATCCTAAAATAAAATAGGTGGGATTACACAAATCCTGGATATTTGGATGCACTAAAGCACATCACAGACCTGAAGGAGGAAGGTAACATTCTAATTTCTAAACTTAAACCAGATAGTGCTCTTATCTGTTATGCATTCATGCCTTCTTAGTATGAATCAATTCTTACATAACACCTTTTTTGTTCCGAGAATTCTGAAGGCAAGATAAAGACTGTAGCTCTGACAAACTTCGATACAGAAAGACTACAAATAATTCTAGAAAATGGAATCCCAGTTGTCAGCAACCAGGTATATTTCTCCGCACCTCTATAAGGAGGATTTCTTTGTCTGTTATTGTATGGCCCTCAGATAACTGAGAGATGATTGCGGTTGTCAGGTTCAACATTCCATCGTTGATATGCGCCCACAGCAAAGAATGGCAGAGCTTTGCCAGCTAACTGGAGTTAAACTTATAACGTCTGCTCCCTCCCTTCATACCTCTCTGCCCCACTCTCTAAGTAGAACATACATTAACGTTTAAACCCACTATCCCTTGATGCAGGTATGGCACCGTGATGGGTGGTCTTTTGTCTGAAAAGTTTCTTGACACTAATGTATCAATACCTTTTGCTGGACCTCCCCTAAATACACCATCCCTGCAGAAGTATAAGAGGGTGAGCACCTTGTAGTGTTGTGATTGAACTTTTAGCCTCCTTTCTCTTTCTTCTCATGCTCATTCTTGAGGCTGTGCCTGTGACAGATGGTCGATGCCTGGGGTGGCTGGAGCCTGTTCCAGACTTTGCTCCAAACCTTAAAGAAGGTGTCACTGAAACACGGAGTTCCTATTGCAACTGTTGCTGTGAGATACATACTTAACCAGGTATCCCTTTTGCATCTTAACATCAAGTTGGCTTAAAGATTTTTCATGTCTTTATCTGTAGTATTTCCACAACTCATGACTCTTGTTATTACCATTGGTTTTTTTCCTGGTTTGGAGCAGACATCTGTTGCTGGTTCTATGGTGGGTGTGAGATTGGGGCTCTCCGAACACATCAAAGATACCAACGCCATATTCTCACTTGAATTGGATGAAGAGGACATGAACAGCATCACCGAAGTATCGAAGAAGGGCAGAAATTTGATGGATATTATTGGGGATTGTGGCGACGAGTACAGAGCTTAGTTGCTCATGCTTCTGCTTGGCGCATATACTTGTGCCCAATTTTCCATAGCTCTGAAATTTTGCTCCAAAGTCTAGCGGCTCAGCGCAGTTGAGGAATGTCTATTCTTTTGAGTGCCAGCATGTAACCTCCTTGGAGCCGGAGGAAACCCCAGCTATAAAACTGTAAATATACAACGATGCAGATGACTCATGTGTTAATTTGTTCATAGTCCTGTCTAGCGAGTATTACAATAGTACAATTATCGTATGTTTTATCTTCTCAATTGGTTCTGGACTAGTCAAATTTGCTTGTGTTCTGCTTTGACCATCCGGTGAAAGTGAAACCGCACTACACCAGGCATGCTGCTCCAAATCCAACCATGTGGTGAGTGAGTGGAGCTGAGAGGAAATCCCAGCATGTGGAGCAGGTTTTTGTGCAGACACCACCGAGGCCGACTTTTAAACAAGAAAAGGAGTCGCAGCAGTCATGTGAAGGTTCCAAATCCGTGGAGGCAGAGAGACAGGCAGAATCGCAGCCTCGCCGAAAGCGCGGTCGTGGCCGCCAACGTGCAAAACATCTCCCGAGCAAGCGTCCATATCCCCATCTCGAACAACTGTCAGATCACACGGCATTTTTAATAAAGATTTGACACATTTTTGTCGAGTACATGTCTGCATGACACCGAGTGAGTAAGCGGCCGGAGGGAGGAGGGCACGTAATGAGGATCAACATTCTCACAGCAGGCTTTCAACTGCAGCGTAAAAATGTTGCTAGTATATCACGGATCGAGTTTCCATTCCATAAATACAAAAATTTAAGCTACAACAAGAAATGTTAAAACAGTTTCTTCGTTTGTCGAGATTTTTTTTTAGCAAACATGTACAGTATAAAGTTTCTTTCCAACATAAAAAAATTTGTTGTAAAAGCTTGCAAATCCAAGCTTTTACAACAAACTTTAAGTGTTGCAATAAAAAAATTAAGAAAATTGTGGATGACGTTTTCTTATGTAAATATGAAGTTACAACTTAACAAATTAAAAATAGTTTCAAATAGATTGTATGGCAAATTTAAACTAGGGCATAAGAATATTTCAAGCATATGACATGTCGGAGAGTTCGAGGACATGTAGTATTTTGCTAGCCTCTTGGGGTGTTATTGATTGTGTTACCAAGGGGCGGGCTTAGTATTGTGATAATATATAGGTCACGTCTGAGTCGCCTAGTACATATTTATCATGGAATTTAAATTTCAGCATAGTAGGCAGAGATAGCACATAATAACAATGGCCCCACCAGGTTGCTAGAGTCCTGTGCTCGGCCCAAATCCGGATCTATGTGTCATTAAACATATGCCACTCATATTATAAAATATGGCATTTTTTCAAAACACCAAGAATTTTTTTCAACATTCTTACAACAAGCTTTCAACTGCACGTAAAAATTGCCCAAAAAAACTGCAGCGTAAAATTGTTTCGCTAGTAAATCACGAATCAAGTTTCCATTCCATAATTGATAAACATTTAAGCTACGACAAGAAATGTTAAAACGGTTAGTTTCTCTTCATTTATCGAGATTTTTTTTAGCAAACATGTACATTATAAAGTCTCTTCTCAACATAAAAAAGTTGTTGTAAAAGCTTCTAAATCCAAGCTTTCACAACAAAATTTAAACTATGGCAACAAAAATGTTTTGCTGGCATTACGATATGGTATTTTAGGGTGAACATAAAAAAATTCAATAGCATATCGTGGACAACATTTTCTTATGTAAACATTAAATTGCAACTTAACAAATTAAAAATAACTCTCAAATGGTATTTTAAATTTTCCATACAACCCATTTGAGAATTATCTCACTGTTGGTACAACTTAACAAATTTTAAAAATAGTTCACGATATGACTATAAATTTCAGTATAGTAGGCAAATATAGCACATGATTACAATGGTCCCATTAGGCTATTAGAGTCTTGTGCTCGGCCCAAATCCGGATATGTGTGCCATTAACATATGCCGCTCCTATCATAAAATAAGGCAATTTTTTTCAAGACACCAAGAATTTCACGGCAGACATTAAACCGTGGTGCAAAATCGCTTAAGTGGCATGTTGCGTGTTTTTAGAGCAAACATTAAATTACACTATACAAATATTTCTTCCACGTATCATGGAATGTATTTAAAAGGCGCACTTTAATTTGGAATAAAAACTTTACCGGCATATAGCCGATTAAATATTTTATGAAAAACTTTAAACTAGGGCATTAAAAAATTGCTGGAACATTCATTAAGGTTTTTTACGCAAACTTTAAATCAAGGCTAAAAGGATCTATTGGTGTATTACGGATAGACAAACATAACAGTTCAGCATGGAAATGTCTCACTGGGAGTGAAAGCTTTATTTTATTTTCTGCTACAAATAGTAATAAATTACAGGACCACCATACTTCATCGCATGTATAAATATAGGTACAGTAATACCAAATATGACTTCTTTTGCACAACATTTATCTGGTACAAAGAAGTTAGCCTAAACGTATATAACCATCGAATTTAGAAGGGAAAAAACGCCAAATAGGCAACCACCCAACGGCCTTTTCCTTTCCATGCTGCAGCAGCCGTACACGTGTACGGTCGCATCGAACCGATGACCCTGAAAAAAAAAGTAAGACCCTGAATGAATTGAAAAAATAAAAGGAAAATGAGGAGAGGGAAAAAGGGTAGTAACCGAGGAGAAGGAAAGCACCAACGCGGCAGCAGGGAAGGCAAGGAGGAATCGAGCGAGTCCACCACCACCGGGGGTTCGCCGTGGCCACAGCTTGTTGCGGCGCTCCGCGGAATCCAATCCTCCCTCCCCCACTCCTCCTCCTCCTCCTCCTCCTCACCGGCGCGCGGGTTTATAAATAGATTCCCCCGTCACGATCGCCCGCCGCTCGGATCGGATTCAACTCACCTACCCACCACCCCCTCAATCCCCCCCACAAGCTCTGCCTACTTCCTACGCCACCCCCGACTTCCAGTTCCCACTCCTCGAGCAAGCTGCCATGGCGGCCGCCGCGCTGAGGGAGCAGCTCAACGCCCTCCTCTCCTCCATGTTCGCCTCGGTGAGCCCGGCTTCTCCGAGTTCCCCTTCTGACCGACCGGATTGGGCGTTCTGGAGGATTCGACGATTTTATTTATATTTTTTAAAAAATTTCTGTTGCGGTTGCGGTGCAGGGTCTGGTGGACGACCAGTTCCAGCAGCTGCAGATGCTGCAGGACGACGGGGGCACGCCGGGCTTCGTCGCCGAGGTCGTCACCCTCTTCTGCGACGACGCCGACCGGATCATCTCCGAGCTCGCCGCCCTGCTGTACGCCCTCTTCGCCTCCCTGATGTCTACTAGTATTGTTGCTCCTGCTGGCGATTCCTCTGCTCTGCTGTGGAGTGTCGATCGATTGATCTGACCTGGTCCGGTATTTGCGTCTGCGTGCAGGGAGCAGCCCGTCGTGGACTTCGATAAGGTGGACGCCTACGTGCATCAGCTCAAAGGGAGCAGCGCCAGGTGATCACATCACCCCACATCTGATTTTGCTTTCGATTTCTGCGCGCCTTTTGTTTTTGCGATGCTATTTTGAGTGTGCATATGCTAGGTGTTGATGATTAAACTTGTAGTTGTAGGCATGCAGTTTTGACTCTACGTGCCATGTATAGGTGCTTTGATGAGTAGGCATGCAGTTTATATCGTTTATGCCATGATAGGTCAATGGCTAGGAGGATCATATAACTGTACGCAACATTTTGTTGTCGAATCCTGAATATTCTTGCCGTTACCATATATTACAGCTGTGCAATAAATGGTGAGACCAAATTTGTCGTATTGCAAACTTTTCTGAAGCTATTGTTTTGCTATAGTAAGCTATTGAAATGGTAGTTTCACCAACTGAAGTACGACAGTGACAATAGGATGTACTGAATATTGTTTGCTATCGGCAGATCATTTCAGTTTTCTTGCCTTTTGGGAACTAGGAGCCTACTGGAATGTTGACATTTTGTTTTAGATTGGTTCACGGATCACTGGATCATACCACAAACCTCCCAATATAAACTCTGCACTCTACTTATCAAGCCCAGAGCCTCATCTTTTGGGTCATGCGCTTACCAGATGAACTAGCAGTAGTTGCCAATTATCACATTTGTGCCATGCTTTAGAAAATGCTTATTACACTTACCCAGAATTGTTGT
The DNA here is from genome assembly GCF_000263155.2 of Setaria italica. Classification (NCBI taxonomy): domain Eukaryota; kingdom Viridiplantae; phylum Streptophyta; class Magnoliopsida; order Poales; family Poaceae; genus Setaria; species Setaria italica. The sequence goes on from NC_028451.1 coordinate 15,419,298, forward strand.
CCATACTTATTAGTAATTACCCTAGCACTGCTGTCTATTGCTTACTACCCTAATAAGTTTGTCAAGTTGTCAACATGCGGCAGAGTTGAACCTTGAGGTTAAAACTTATCTTTTTGTTATTTGGTGGTTGCTTCAGATGCTATAGATATGGTGCTTTTCAGAATCCTTTTAACTGAATCAGTTTGATGGTGTTTTGCTGATCTGTTCTTTTTTGGCCTGTTTCAGTGTTGGTGCTCAGAAGGTGAAGTTTACTTGCATGCAGTTCCGTCAGTTATGTCAGGATAAGAACAGAGACGGGTCAGTATTCAGTAACTTAGATGTCATACCATGATTTTGGTCCCCATTCTTTGTTGTTTAATTTTTCATACATGTGCTTGCGGCTGCCAGTCGGTCTTGTCTTGCATTGTACTACATTTAGCTTATGCAAATTCTTTAATATTTATAATGAGAAAATCAGTTACACTTGTTTCATTACCTCAGCATGCTAATTATTGCTTATTTTCATGTAAGTGTGCTGGTTCCATATTTCTGAGTTTACTATATATGTACAGTGACTAGATACTGAGATGGATTGAGTTTTTCTTTATCAAGTTAGAATAGCAACTTTTGATACATTTTAACTATTCAAGCTCTGCAAGTTTACTGAATCTGGCGGGTTTGCATAATTTCAGGTGCATCATGGCATTAGCTGTTGTAAGAAATGAGTTCTATGATCTGCGCAACAAGTTCCAGAATATGCTTCAGGTAGTACCTTACGTTCTTACATGGCCTTTTGACTTACTAGTTTTTACTTACTGGTAACTACCATAGTAAAAATGGATCATATGCATTTTAAGGCAAAAACGAAGCCTCTCCCTGCTTCCACTTGAACTTTGTATAGAATAACTGTTTGGTTTCTGAAGCATTTACTTGTGAATTTTTGAGGTCTCTTAAAATTACACCTGGCTGGTGAATGTTTCTGTGTTCATTTTCTATTTGTAATACATGGGATAGTACAAAGTGGCAAAGAGGCATTGATTTCTCAGCTTAAATTGAATATCTGCTAGTTGTCTAAATAAGATTATAGAAGCTAGTTTTTGCACATGTTTGATATGCGAATTTATGTAAACTCATGCCCCTGGGCAGCTTAGCTTTATGAGCGCTCCTGTTTTTGCATTATTGACCTATTATCATCTTTTCATGCAGCTTGAGCAGCAAATCCAGGCTCAACAATAAATTGAAGCAGAAAGAGCGTAGCTGCATGTGATCTCACATGATTAATTGTATCTTTGGAGATGTAGGCCATGTTCGTTGTTTGCTGGATTCCTGCAATGCGTGTGAAATCATTGACATTGAGGTTTTCACGCTTACAAGACTCTGGCTGTCTAGCGTTGTGTCTACCCTGTTTGTGTTGGATTGCCAACGTATGCAAACTTGTACTGGATGCCTGGTAACTCAGCTAGCGGATTTCTTTGGCTCTTTGCTTTTGGAAATCGATGCTGGTGTATGTGTATGTTTCTGAATCGCATCTTGCTATCCGAGTTTGAGCTGTGAAGCCTTGCTGATTGTGTACTTGTGTTCTTATGAGTTACGAATAGGCAGATATTATGGGTTTGAAATCTTGAGAATTGTTGTTAGATTCACTGCAAAGTCAATTTATTTTCGTTTAGCTGGGATCCACTTCGTATGCAGAGAGATTCATAATCAAACCAAGCCAATTGTTCCTTTCGAAAAATCTGACCTGCCTCTGCAGATTTCCTAACTGTCCTTTTGTACGGGACCACTGTTATTTGGGATAAACCAAATTGAAGGAAGCATTCGTCGTCTGCAGTGTTTGCTGGGAGAGAGTAAATACACTCTGGCCTGGATGGGGGTAACAGGTTCATTGCATGATGTTGCAATCAAAATGATATCTTGTCCAAGCCGATTGACTGATACCATATGCATACATAAAACAATGATCTTATGATCAGAAGCCATGTGCTTCCCGAGAACAAATGGTGAAGAGACAGGTAGGATATTGTTATCCGGTGCTCCCTCCGTCCTAAATTATAGGTCGTTTTGATTTTATTAGTTTCATAGATTTTATTATGCACTTAGATATACCATATGCACATGCATCTAAAAAAGTCAAAACAACCTATAATTTGGGATGGGTGGAGTAGATTCCGAAAACGACTAAACAATCGATTTGATCCATGCCAACACGATACTTGTAGCGCAGTTTGGTGGTCTATCTGGGAAGGGCCACCAGTCCACTAGTTGCTCTCGTTTCCTGCTTTAACATAGCCTCGTTATCATTCCTTGGGCAAGTTTCTAAGGAATTTTCTAGAGGTTCATCTGTATCATTTATTGTTTTAAATCGCATTCCGTTGAAGGGTTATAGTAGATGATGGCTGCGCATCACCATTTGTTTTTTTTTTTATTTGTAGTTTAGCTCATGATCCCTACTTCATTCCTGCTTGCGATTGGAGACAGACACGAGCAGGGGCGAAAATGGGAGAGGTGAAGTACGCCATCAAGGATGCATAGCGTATTTTTATTAATCGTTATGCAACAGTCAGTGAGGCTCGGGCAGCGTCATACTCCAGAGCTGAGTCTCGTATCGGTGACAACCAGGCATGGGTTAAATTAAAAGAAGAAGAAAAGCTATCGAGCAGAAGCTTCATCTTCTTCCTAGATCTATGATCCTGTTCGTAGAGCCCCTTAAAAAACTATGTGAATTTTTAAGCTAGATATTTGCAGCTCCCGGAAATCTTGTTACAGAGTTGGAGTGCCGTAGATATTTAGATAAATTATTTTATCTATAGTTTAAATTAAATGTATAAATACTTAAACCATTTTAATCTAGTCTACAAAATATAGATCCAACCTAGATCCTGGAACTGGAGCTAGGCCTACTCTTTCCGCTTGGATCTGTGGAACAGTGGATGATACTACTAAAGTCCTATTTGGATACTAGGGGCTAAATTTTTAGCACCTGTCACAGCAAATGATTGATACTAATTAAGAGTATTAAATATAAGCTAATTATAAAACTAATTGCACAGATGGAGGCTAATTCGCGAGACGAATCTATTAAGCCTAATTAGTCCATGATTTGACAATGTGGTGCTACGGTAACCATTTGCTAATGTGAATTAATTAAGCTTAATAGATTCGTCTCGCGAATTAGCCTAGGACTTCTGCAATTAGTTTTATAATTAGCTCATAGTTAATCCTTCTAATTAGCATCCGAACATTCTATGTGATAAGGGCTAGCCCAAGGATCAAACACGTCCTAATTCACATTTGCCTATATACCGAAACAAACACACATTCTATAGCAAAGATGTTTCCGGTGAGCCTAAAACCTATCACTCCCATGAACTTCATTGCCACGAGAGAGAGGGCTTGTTTGAGCAGACATGACAGCAGCTACATTAGAACAAATAATGAATACGTTGGGCTTGGCAGGAAAATATGATTATTATATTAGGTCACCTCTCCCCATCCAAGGTATGAGACTATTATGACTCATGAGGGATTATCAAGAAGAAGCTAAGTTTCCCCGACGGGTTGGGCTTGCATTGCGGCCCAATATTTATCACTCCCATAAATCGACGGATACGTGCAGGACCTCACCATCATCGTCGCTGCAAATGCAAGTCGGCGCGTCATCATCTCTCAACTCTCATCTGGTCTCCTCCTGCTGCTGCTGACTGGCTCCATGGATTGATGGTGGAGAAGGTCTCTGGTCGCCACCGGGCCTTCGTTCACGGCACCTTGAGCCTGTGAAACCGATGCACATGTAGCCACGGACATGCCAAAAGGACGTACCTAGTGCGAAAGCTTCACGTAAAGTGGTGTTTGGGGAAAAGAATTCTTAGACAGTCTTATCCTTACAAAATTCTTTTAAAATTCTGCAAAGAGGCTGGTTCGAACTTAGGAACTCCGGACCACCAGGTCGGTCAGGTAAAATGATATTTTTCAAGGATGGCTCCTCACTTTTCACAGCTAAAAATAGTATTTTGCAGGAGCGGTTGTTCACCCGCCCTTATAAATCAAATAAAAAATTTTAAAAATAGTCAGATCCTGCTGGCCACTGCTGCACCCGGGCCGTGCCGGCTACCGCACCACGTGCCACCGGGCACCGGTGCACCACCGCACGCGCTTGGAGACTATGCCAGGACCCGCCTGTTGCCGTCGCTCCCCCAGACATGCGTGGAGGCTATGCTGGGGCCTCACCGGATGCTCCAGCACCCCTGGCCGCATACCCCACCGATGAGCTGGACCTCCTGGGGCCGCCGCCCGCCGGAGAAGAAGTTGAGGGAGAGAGAAGGGATAAGGAGGGAGAGGAAAAGATAAGACTAAGGTCTCCTTTGGAGTGGAGGAAAAACAAAGGAAAAACATAGGATCCTAGTTCCTATAAATTTGGTTCCTGTAGCAGCCTTTGGTTCATAGGAATGGATAGCAGGAAAAGTAAAGAAAAAATTCCTTTCCCTTTCATTCCATAGGAAAAAAAAAAGAATCCACTTAAATCTCTTTGAAAATTTCCTATGCACCAGGAACGAGGACAAGCAATCGATAAATGGCTGCTGGTGGTGCCTAATCAAAAGAAGGAACTGGTTACTTGTGCCTATCAAAGACGTTAATTAATTGAAAATAGCTCTTAAGATTCCTTTAAAAATCTCTATGTTCTTCCTACACCATCCAAACACCTAACCTTCTACAATTTCTCTAGTTTCAATTCCTTTGTTTTTGCATATGCATTTCTATCATATTTCTATATTTTTCCTATTCCTATATTTTTCCATTCCTATATTCCAAAGGAGGCTTAAGAGTAGACATAGAGAGGAAGAAGAGACAAGGAAGGCGTGAACATGTGGATCCTGCACAACATTTAGAACCACCACGCGCGCGTCGTTCTCCACGAGCGGACGATCCTGTCACCTGCGTTTCCAGGTGAGTTTTCGGGGGCGAGTCGTGGGATTAGCTGCTCCTGAGAAATAGTGGCTAGTTTCAGGTGCGGCTGATCCTGTGACCCGTTCCTGCAAATTCATTTGTAGACTTGCCCCTTGTTTACTTTGCGAATTTGGGAGGTGCCAAATTACTGTAGCAACACTGTAGCGTTTCGTTTGTATTTGTGAATTATTGTCTAAATATTGACTAATTAGGCTCAAAAGATTCGTCTCGCAAAGTACAATAAAACTGTGCAATTAGTTTTTGATTTCGTCTACATTTAGTACTCCATGCATGTACCGCAAGTTTGATGTGATGGGGAATCTTCTTTTTGCATAGTGCCAAAGTTGGGAGTTTTGTAGGAAGTGAACAAGGGCTTGGGTTAAAAGTTACAGTAATCGACCTCCTCATCTGTCCCTGGCCCGAGCTGACCTGCAGCCTTGCATTGCATTGGCATCTCTCGTTGGACGTTGGTTGGTCTAACATGACAGAGGACTTGACTGACTGACAGACAGGGACTAGGCCCTTGTTTACTTCGCGAATTTGGGAGGTGCTAAATTACTGTAGCAACACTGTAGCGTTTCGTTTGTATTTGTGAATTATTGTCCAAATATTGACTAATTAGGCTCAAAAGATTCGTCTCGCAAAGTACAACAAAACTGTGCAAATAGTTTTTGATTTCGTCTACATTTAGTACTCCATGCATGTACCGCAAGTTTGATGTGATGGGGAATCTTCTTTTTGCATAGTGTTAAAGTTGGGAGTTTTGTGGGAAGTGAACAAGGGCTAGTATTTCCTTCCATGCACATCCATCTACTCATCTTGACTATTGAGGAGATGGGGGTATTGTTTAATGCAGAATTTGTGGCTGATCCCAATGCCACCTCTGGTTTTTCCTTTCCCATGGACAAGCGATACGGCGGCGGATCACGCTTGGCCTCGTTAATCCTTGAGGCAGACGATTCCATGCTTTCCCATGCATGTTGCATCGGATCTCTGTCTCTATTGGCTGTCACGCATCAACGTATTGCTACAAAGAAAAGGCTTGACGCTGAATGAGACACCGACTGTCTGAATGAGACACGCATTCGGGCGTTGCATATGTCAGGTAGAGAAAGATCACAACCGTTGCAGTGGCTAGCGCAATCACATGTTTCAGGTAGAGAAATAAAGATCAAAAGACTGCGATTCGATCATGTGCAACTTACTTAGCTCCAAACAGCTTCTTGTACCTGCGAGTCAGTGGCCACAAAGACCATGGCCTTGGGCCTAGCTAGTCTACCGAAGCTCAGGACAAATGAAGCCTAATATCCTAACACAAAAGGCTAAATTGATGGGTAAGCCTAATATCCTAACACAAAAGGCTAATTTCCCGTACCCAACATGCATGATTCGTTCATTGATTCCAGCCAGGTCCTAAAGGGGAAGAGGGTAAGGGCATTCAATTCAAAGAGTTGCGGCTAACTCTAGACAGGTCTTCAGCTCATTCATTCCAGTAACTTTAAATTCATACTTATAGTAATAAGTGTAATAAGATGATGTAAGTAGACTGCAAGTGCTGCCACATCATGTCGATGCTGAGATGGAGGGGATTATCGATGCTGAGATGGAGGGGATCGAAGAGAAGCTAGCAATGTTCTACTCCGGACATATTTTATTTTATTTTATTTTATTTGGAGGGAACGAATACATACTTGGTGACCTACTTCGTTCTGATGAAAGATGAATCATCACGCCAATCCAAGCGCGGCGCGTGTCGTTTTCGCTGATGCCACCCATCACCCAGCCCATGTTCTAGCATGTATTAGCTTACCAAACAGGTGCCCTGCGGATTTCGTGCGTCAGAATGTATCCAGAACCCTATGGATCACGCATCCTGATGAATTATCCACGTAATAAAGATAACAAGGGAAAAGGAACCGAATGCATTCAGTGGTTGGGATTTAGGAGCTTTTTTAAAGTTGTGCTACTCTGGTGTAAGCCAATAATGCGCAAACAAATATTCGCCAGCAACAATTAGCAGAGAAGACAGATTATCTGGTAAACGATATCTCCAGATCAACCTTGTTTTTTCTTTTTCTCATTTTTTGTTGGGAAACATGCGTCAGTTTCGTCCTGTGTCATCCTACCACATGATAGTCGTGTCTCAGCTCAGCTGTATCACTAGCCTCTGCGACAAACAACTTATTCAGTTGTCAAAGCATGCAGCTAGGCTCTCTCTAGGTTCCTTCTGAACTACATCATGTGACAACAAGCTTAATCTCATTGATAGGCTGGCTGTTCATTGCTCTGACACGTCTACACATCTAAGACGGATTAATCCTCTGTTATCTGCTCCTGACAGTGACTGGAATAATCTTCTGAACTCAGTGCATTATTATATTGTCCCTCTTGCAGCAGTAAAGTCCATCATGCCATTGCTATGCTAATTATTATAGATTATTACGTGTACTCAACCAAACACCCCACCCCCCAAAAGACGTGCACACATTGGTGGCCGGCTTGTGTATAAATACCCACACTCAGGAGCCTCTTTTTGTGCGGTTCCTCACACATAACCCTTCTCTAGCGCCAAAGAACTCTTACCTCTCTCCCTCCTGCTCTCTCTCTCTCTCTCTCTAGACAAACACAGAAGCACACGGCACACGGGTAGATAGGAAGATGGTTGGAACAATGGAGGAAGCAACAGGGATCCCAGGGTACTTCAAGAACAAGGGCATCCTCATCACCGGCTCAACAGGCTTCCTTGGAAAGAGTAAGCACTGCATCATGCACGAGTCTCTCTTGTCGTCTCGCCGTACGATGAAATGGAAAGTTCAGCAAACATTTTTGCTGCCGTTGCATGCAATGCATTGTGCTCACCTTCACCTGTTCTTGTGCTTTTCTTTTTTGTCATGTCTCGCTGCAGTACTGGTGGAGAAGATACTGAGGGTCCAGCCGGACGTCAAGAGGATCTACCTCCCGGTGCGAGCGCCGGATGCGGCATCGGCCAAGAAACGGGTTGAGACTGAGGTGAGCTCATTTTCACTTCTAACAACAGTAGCTTCTCTGTTCTAGTGGATTTTTTTTTTGTTTATAATTTTGGGTTGTTTCACTTCACCTGATTTTCAAGTAACCATTGATTAAGCAGTAGAGTGGCATGCTTGGGCCTAATTAAGTATAGGTTACGTTCATGCAGCAAAGAACCTGAAACATTCTTCACACAAATTAACAAACTTGCAATGTTGCTCCCTTTATTTGTTTGTTAACGTTGTGTCCTGCTGCTGTTTAATTCAGTTCTTTTTTCTTCGTTTCTTTATGTGTTTGTATGCATACAAACACCTATAAACGAAGTAATTTTCTCTCCATCTATGATTCTATATACATCTCAATTCACCCTGGCCTGAAGTCAAATCAACTCGTAGTCTAGCTAGTACTACGAGATTATATACAACCCTCTCGGGGGAGAATTAACTGAACCGGCCCCTCAGACAATGGACGTGACCGGCAAATCCTACGTCGTGCCCAATCACTGCAAACAGTATTGAGGGAGTACAAATGGTAGTACGCGTGCTACTGTGGCGTAATAAGAGGAGCTGTGTTGCTAAAGGGACATCGATTTATGCTCTCGCTGCTGCCGTTGGTGAAGACTGAAAGATCAGTTTGCATTGCATAGGTGCATGATGTGTCCATGGTCCATGAGCCCTTGAACAGTTCACCATCCAATTCTGACGACAGCTAGAGTTTGTCAAAAAAGTAGATCCTTTCCTTAGGCTCCCCGACTCTGTCTGCAATCAAAGCATGATGAAGCAGGCAATGCAAGGGCCCCCCTTGCAGGGTTCAGCAGCTAGATCTGAATCCTAAGAGAGACCTGCACTGCATGGTGCAGAGACGAGAGAGCCATCTGCAGATGATGCAGGCATCCTCGTATACATGTTGGCTGCCTCTGCATTGTAGGAGTTATTGCGTATGCGTGTGGGTTAGCTGATGGTAGGTTTTGTCAGGAGCAAAGGAGTAACTGCCCTCGGCACTTGTGCTGCCCGGTTCAGTGTGCTGCTGCAGCATCATGCTGTGGGCTGGGTGAATTCGCCCCGGTTTTGCGTCGTCTCAGGCTCAGCATACAAGTCCCTAGACTAGAGAGGCCTGACTGAACAATGAACATGTAGCCAGTATCGAGAGTATACTCCTATCTGGAAGGAATTCAGGCAGCGCCAAAGACACAATCTGATGGGAACCGCTAAGGGTTTGTTCCCAATCTTTTGGTGAGTGGGGATAACTTAATTTAGGGTGGATCTAATATTATGTTGTCCAACTACAACGACCAATAGGGGTACTGCGCTTTAGCGATAGTTACATCAGCTCCAATTTATCATTGTTCTTGCCGTGCCAAGAATAACCTTGAACTTGCAAGCAAATCGAAGAACAAGCAAAAACAAGTGGACAAACAAACAGTGCACGGACCTTGCCCAAAAGATGAATATGATATGCTCGAATTTGGAATTTTGAATCAAGCAAATCGAATGGTCTAATCGACACACGCGTTTACAAGGAAGTAGCAGTAGCTAAACTTTCATCTAAACATACCCAATCTGTTTGTGGTGGCTCTAATCCTTATTAATACCTAGGAGGATGACCAGGGAGTCCTGGTGTCGTGCTCCAATCCTAGGACGCGTCCTTATTGAACCCGACTTGATACAAGGCCCATCGAGCGAAAGTAGGATGACGTAGCATCATAGATAGAAAACGTCCCTGGAACAAATCAACGATTGCGGCCACCTTAGAAAAGATATGGCCATGAGTCCTGATCCATATGAAAATAGACTTGTCCGAATCCAACCCTGAAACGATCTCTTTCTTTCCTTAGATCAAAAATGACGTGGTGGTCTGGTGGAGAATATTGGGAATACTTGAAGTTTCCAATCAACTTCTTTGGTCCTCCGTGACTTTCATATGTGTTTCACACGTATATATTTCATCAAATGCCAAGCAAACGATGCTCATCACAATCACGGTTTCAATTTCTTTTTTTGCCCGTATGCATGTTGATTGCAATGTACCGTGCTCTTCAGTCTCTCACAAAGTGAAAACTCTTTCTCCTAATAAAAAAAAACCCCAAATGTAGCACTAGCACTCAGTTTTAAGGAAAACCTAGTAGGACTGGGATCTTTATTACCACTGAAAGTTACAGCTGAGGCAGAGGCATGTGCTGCGCAGAGGAGTTAATTGTCACAGCGGTCACTTATTTCAGACAGCAATACAGTTCTTTCCTTTTTCTTGTTTACTCGGATGTATCAATACTCCGAGGTCAATATGCTCTACAGTAACCTTTTAACCATGCATGAAAAAAAAGAATGCCATGCTGTGTTACTAAATCAAAGGAACTGTATTCTACTGTACAAAAGGAGGACAAGGAAAGTTCATGCATAGGGACCCTAGCGGCAAAAGTTCCATCCTGGATCAGTATGGTCCATCAGATCTACCTCTGCACATAATCGCTGCACTGGTAATTTTTTAGACCTTGTTTAGTTACCCTAAAATCCCAACTTTGACACTATGCAAAAAGAAGATTTCCCATCACATCAAATTTACGGTACATGCATGGAGTACTAAATGTAGACAAAATCAAAAACTAATTGTACAGTTTGGTTGTACTTTGCGAGATGAATCTTTCGAGCCTAATTAGTCAATATTTGGACAATAATTCACAAATACAAATGAAACGCTACAGTATGCTACAGTGCTGGTACAGTGATTTTGGTTGTCCAAAATCAAGCAACTAAACAGGGCCTCAGTTTGCACGCACCTACACTAACCCCCTACTTAATTACTTACTATACCAAAAATTGCCATTGAGAGGGCCATGCAGGACACCAAGCCTCGTCGTACGAAATGCATGCAGTGCAGGATGCAATCTCTCCATTTGGGGGCCCATGCAAGTCGAAATCCACCCTATGAACTTGCCATCATCAAAGCGTTTGGTACGAGACATGCGTCGTGCCATGGACCAGCAAAGAACATGCCTTATGTAGCATCCAGGCCGATGTGATGGTTCAGCGGAACATTTCATTCCTGTATGCTAGGACATTTAATTTCTGTACTAGAATGTTTCCTTTAAAAATATAATATTCCAATACAGAAATTAAATGTTCTACATTAGTTCTAGTATATATAGAAACAAAATGTTTTGGAAAATTCATGCGTGGTTGCTGATGCTATAGCTGTGTTAAAAAAAATGCAGGTGATCGGGAAGGAGCTGTTTGGGCTTCTGCGGGAGACGCACGGCAAGGGGTTCCAAGCCTTCATCGAGGAGAAGGTGGTGGCGCTGGCCGGCGACATCATCCACGAGAACTTCGGCGTGGAGGGAGCCCAGCTCAGCGAGATGACCCGGGAGATCAACGTCATCGTCAATGGAGCTGCCACCACCAACTTCTACGAGAGGTCCGTCATCGTCGTCGTCGTCGTCCGTCAATTTTCTTCTTCTCAAAAACACTTCTTTTTCCCTTTTTTTTCCCCTCGAATCTTATGAAAAGGAGTTCGCTCCCTTCAGTACTTTTCATGGCAAAGTGAAAATGGCCTGACGAAACCCTGCGATCAACAATATGCGTGTGTGCAGGTATGACGTGGCCCTTGACGTGAATGTGATGGGGGTGAAGCATATGTGCCAGCTGGCCAGGCAGTGCCCCAACCTGGAGGTCATCCTCCATGTCTCCACTGGTAAAGAAATCTGAATCTTAGCAGAGCATCAAGCTGTAAATGACAGGTTTAGACTCTGATGACGAAGAAATTAAACTGAGAAACAACTGCGATGCTGGCAGCTTACGTGGCTGGGGAGAGGCAGGGGTTGATCCAGGAGCGGCCGTTCAAGTACGGCGAGACCCTGCGCGACGACGATGGCGCGCAGCCGCGGCTGGACGTCGACGCCGAGCTCAAGCTCGCCAGGGACTACCAGCGGCAGCTCGCCGCCGACGACGCCGAGCAGAAGAACGAGAGGAAGGCCATGAAGGAGCTCGGCCTCGCCAGGTAACTAAAACTAAAAATGTAGCACATTGGAATGATTAAGACAATGCAGTTTAAACAGTGTGTGAATATGATTAACCTTCTGAATTCCCAATGATGGATGGGAATGAAATTAATGTGCAGGGCCCGGGAGTTCGGGTGGCCCAACACGTACGTGTTCACCAAGGCGCTCGGGGAGATGACGCTGGGCCGGCTGATGGGCGGCGGCGACGTGCCGGTGGTGATCGTGCGGCCCAGCATCATCACGAGCATCCAGCGGGACCCGCTGCCGGGGTGGATCGAAGGGACCAGGACCATCGACGCCATCATCATCGGCTACGCCAAGCAGAACCTCTCCTGCTTCCTCGCCGACCTCGACCTCACCATGGACGTCGTAAGTCGCCGTCTGTCCGTCCCATGCATCATAACTGCTGCCCACTTCTACACTGTAGGTAGCAGCTGCTATAGCTGTGCTTCACTAGGTTACTAGGTAGGTAGCAGGTTGGCGCGCGGCGCATCATCACACATGCATCTCAACACTCTTGCATTTGCGAGCACATTCATGCTAGCAGCCAACTACCACACCTACTATGGTACGACATGACCTAAATGCACCATCGATCATCCTGGCATGCAAGCAAATCGGGGTTAAGAACACACAGGATCCTTCATTATGATCGATGCTAGCAGCTGGGCCAGGGTTGGGCATGTCCTGATGATCGAATCTCATTGATATAAATCTGATCAGTTAATTTTCATATGAAGATCGATGCAAAGAATTGAATTTTCATGCAATGTGATCGATGCAGATCCCCGGTGACATGGTGGTGAGCGCGATGATGGCCGCGGCGGCGGCGCACGCGTCGTCGCCGCCGCCGCCGCCGCAAACGCCGCCGGCGGTGTACCACGCGACGTCGTCCCTGCGGAACCCGGCGCCGTACGCGGTGCTGTACCGGACGGGGATGCGCTACTTCAACGCGCACCCTCGGACGGGCCCCGACGGGCGGCCCGTGCGCACCCGGCGGATCCACTTCTTCGCCACGGTGGCGGCCTTCACGGCGTACATGGTGGTCCGGTACCGGCTGCCGCTGGAGCTGCTGCGGCTGCTGAACCTGCTCTGCTGCGGCCTGCTGGGCCGCCTCTGCGCCGAGCTGGGCCGCAAGTACGCCTTCGTGATGCGCCTCGTGGACCTCTACGGGCCCTTCTCGCTCTTCCGGGGCGTCTTCGACGACGCCAACGTCGAGAGGCTGCGGCTGGGCATGGCGGACGGCGACCGCGTGGTGTTCAACTTCGACCCCAAGACCCTCGACTGGGACGACTACTTCTACAGGATCCACATCCCGGGCGTCATGAAGTACGTGCTCAAGTGAAACTACCCACATTGTCTGTCAGGCCAGGGTTGGAATCGCCATCATCAGCGAAGAACAAGAGTTGATCCTGCATGGTGAAGATTGAAGAGACATTATTGATCAGTCAGCAGCTAGCTTGCATAACTAGTTATAATTTAGCCGGTTGTTATTGTTTAATTACTATATAATACACGATGGTCGGTCATCCTATCCTCCTCATAACCTCGGTTATTTGTTGCAGACCTTCATAAGATATGACATTCTCCGACTATTTGTTCATCAGTTTGTTTGGGAAGGGGGTGTTAAAGTTTAACAACCCCTTTTTAACAGATTTTAACACTTTTGGTTGCCAAACACAAGTGTTAAAGATGAAGTGTTAAAATTTAACACCCCTCTTTTCATAAACACATGGAGGGGGTGTTAAAATGTGCTAAAGGTGTTAAAAGTGGTCCCCCTCCCCACTTATTCCCTGGTTGCCCCCCTCTCTCTCCTCTTCTCTCTCCTCCACTGCCCCCATCTTCCTTCCCCGATCCGCACGTCGCGCACCGCCGCCAGTCCGCCCGTCGCGCCGCCGCTGGTCCGCCCATCGCGCGCCACCGCCGGTCCGCGCCGCTCCTGCGTCGGGATGCCACGCTGGGCAGCACGCGGCGGGCTCGCGCGGGCGGCAGGCGGCGGCCAGCGCGGGCGGCCTCGCGTGGGCGGCGGCTGGCGCGGCCGGCGGGTGCGGGCGCGGGCGAGGCCGATCCGGTGGTGTGGGGACCGGCGGGCGGCGCAGGTGGTGGCGGTGGGGGCTCGGGCGGGCGCGGTGGTGGCGTTGGGGGCTCGGGCGGGCGCGGCCGCTAGCGCCGCGGTAGGGGACGCCGGCGGCGGGGCGGGGCCGGAGGCGGCATGCGCAGGGGAGGGGCCGACGGGGCGGCCGGCAGCGCCGACGCCGACGTTGGCGCCGGGCACGGCGTGGACCGAGCAGGGGTGGGGTCGGAGGCGGCAGGCGCAGGATAGGAGGAAGAAGGAAGGAGGAGGAAGGAGAAGAAGGAAGAATGGGTATTTGGCTGCCATTGAGAGGAGTAATGAGGGGTAAAGTTGTCAATTACAACCTAAGGTGTTAAATTTTAACAGATCATCCAAACACCTCAAGATACTAAAGTTTAACACCTTTATTTGAGGGTGTTAAAGTTTAACACCCTGTTAAATTTTAACACGCCCTTCCCAAACAGGGCCTTAGTCTGTTAGGTTTGGGTCTTTTTGATGGCCTCTGCACGACGAAAAGTCCAACACGACACATGGACCTGATCGAAATAGGCCCGGCCCAATACGCTCATCACCATCGCTCTGTCAGACTGCCACCTTTGCCGTCCTCCAATTACCATCTTCCGTTACGCCTTATCCAACGGGATGAATTCACGCAACAAATTCGTCTTTTGTTTTTTTTTTCTAAATCAAAATCTAGGGCCGACAATTTACCATCTCCTCACAGAAAAGAAAGAAAGAAAGAAAAGGGATGGACGAGGTCAGTCAGCCTTGCCCCTCTGCATTTTGAGCAAGCAATTGCTTTTGCAGTACAGAACAAAGAGACGGGGGATTTAAGAATTGCAGATGCTCTTATGCCTTATTGTTTTTCTTGGCAGTTTCAGTTACTATTTGCAAATGCTGAATTCAAACTTTGATCTACGGAGACATGATAAAGATATCAACCTTTTCCCCCCTCGAGATTACAAATATACCAACTTGACTGTCAAAGAAAAAGCTGAACAACAGTACAGAATTTTGGCAGATGCAGTTACAGTCTGCATCGAATGTACCTTATTCAAAGTACAAATATCAAAGCATGACACTTGATATACACATGGCATACGGTGGTATTCGATTGGAGATCTAAAAAAGGCCAAAAGGTGGATTAAATTCCTGACACGTCTTTGCCTTTCCTTTGCACTTTTCGTTTGAGTTCAATTTTTCACTCGAATTCGGATTCGTGTTTGTGTTTGTTTTTTGTTTTTTTTTTTCCTTTCTCACACACGAACAGGACGAACACCGCCGCCGTGTTCTTCGCACCGCCGCGCCGCCGCCGCCCACCCGCCGATCGAATCCTCCCGCCGCCTGCGATTCTCCCCCCCGAATCCCTACTCCTCCGAGCTTCTATACTATCTCGCCTGCCCGATTTGCCCCCTCGCGCCCCTGTACCAGTCGTCCCCCGGCTAGGGTTTTCGCCGCGGATTTCTAGGGTTTTGAGCATGGCCTCGTCGGTTTGGGGCTGTGACGGATGAGGAGTGTAATCTTATCTGCCTAGGAAGTACGAGGAGATGATTACGGAGAAGCCAAGCTGGATTCGCCACGAGGGCCTGCAGATCTTCTCCATCGACATCCAGGCCGGCGGCCTCCGCTTCGCCACCGGAGGTGGCGACCAGAAGGTATGTTGTGCTGTTTTTTTCCCCTTCTTTTCTATCGGAGCTCACAACTGTAAATTTTCCCATGCTCTTTTGTCTTTTGGCAATGAATTTTTTTCCTGCTAACTTCCCTTGCTTAGTTTTTTCGCATGCTGTTGTGTGGTTAACTTTTTTGTGCTTCGATGATGTTTAAGTTGAAATTATTATTTGAAGGTTAAGTATAAATAGTAGCTTATGAGCTTATGATGTTTAAGTTGAAAGTATTATTTGAAGGTTAAGGGTATTAATTTTGGGTGAATTGGCTAGTCATTGGGAGATATCTAAGGTAACATTAGAATTTGTGATGTATTATCAGGATTTTCAGCTGGAACTTGTGGTGCAGTCACTGTTTATGAGCCAAATTTTAATCTCATAAGGCCTATTTGAGTCATTTGTGTTGTTTCTAGTCCAGCTTATTAGGATGGGCTTAGTGTTAATCAAACTCAAGATTTGGTAGCTTTGTTGTTGGGTGATAATTGAAAATTTTAACATTGTGTTTGTTGCGTTTTTGTGATTCTGTTTAGTCATATTTGATGGTAACTTCATGTTTATGTGATACTGAGGTATAGCCACTCTTTCATATTTTCCTTGTCTTTCCTAGGTGATCTTCTTCTTTTACTAAGTCCCTTTTATTTGCTTCGTTGTTGAAATAGGTTCGAATATGGAGCATGAAATCTGTGGAAAAGAACAATGCCAACAATGATTCCAGCCAAAGTTTGCTAGCTACAATGCGTGACCATTTTGGATCAGTGAACTGCGTGAGATGGGCCAGGCATGGACGCTATCTGGCTTCAGGTTCAGATGATCAGGTTATCCTAATTCATGAGAGAAAAGCTGGTTCTGGAACAGCTGAGTTTGGTAGTGGAGAACCTGCAGATGTAGAAAATTGGAAGGTCGTTATGACCTTAAGAGGGCATACTGCGGACGTGGTAATTATCTTTCGAAATTGCACCCGCACTGTATATCTGCCCTTTTGTTTTTCCTTGAATAACCATGTGTACAATTTGTGTTGTTACTCTTGAGCTCGTATTATCACCTTTAGTATTGTTACTGTCTAACTGTTGAACACCTCCTTTTCCTATGCCTAAAATAGGTAGATCTTAGTTGGTCCCCTGATGATTCAACATTGGCTAGCGGCAGCTTGGACAATACTGTTCACATATGGAACATGACCAACGGCATGTGCACTGCCGTCTTGCGAGGGCATTCCAGCTTGGTCAAAGGGGTTACTTGGGATCCTATTGGTTCTTTCCTTGCAAGCCAATCAGATGATAAAACTGTTGTAATATGGCGTACAAGTGACTGGAGTCTTGCTCACAAAACAGAAGGCCATTGGGCAAAATCTGTATGTTATGTTTCCTAACTTTTACCATTTACTGTGATCGACATGCCTTTGTTGCTGAAAGCCTTTCTCATTTTCCATCTTCCTGCAGCTTGGTTCAACATTTTTTAGGCGACTTTCATGGTCACCTTGTGGCCACTTCATTACTACGACTCATGGCTTCCAAAAACCTAGGCATTCAGCCCCTGTGCTTGAGAGAAGCGACTGGTCTGCAACTTTTGACTTTCTAGGGCATAATGCACCTGTTGTTGTGGTTAAGTTTAATAACTCACTGTTCCGTAAGAATATCTCAAACGGCCAAGACACAAAGGCTGTGCCAGCTGGATGGGCCAATGGAGCATCAAAGACATCAGCAAAAGAACAGCAACCATACAACATTATTGCTATTGGAAGTCAAGACAGAACTATTACTGTTTGGACGACAGCAAGTGCCCGGCCATTGTTTGTTGCTAAGCATTTTTTCTCTCAAAGTGTGGTTGATTTATCTTGGTAAGACATTTCGATTATTCCTTTATAACCCATATACCCAAGCTCACCGTGATACTGTGCTTTTCACCTTACAGGAGCCCTGATGGTTATTCACTTTTTGCATGCTCCTTGGATGGATCGGTTGCCAACTTTCACTTTGAAGCAAAGGAGCTTGGATACAGGTTAAGTGATTCTGAACTGGATGAATTGAAGAGGAGTAGATATGGTGATGTCAGAGGACGGCAATCAAATCTGGCTGAAAGCCCAGCACAATTACTGCTTGAAGAAGCATCAGCAAAGCAATCGGTTAGCAAGAAAGGGACTTCTGTTGTCCAGCAATTTCAAGCACCCCCAAAAGTTTCTGCGGATGTGCCTAACCCAGCTCCAGTTGCGCAAAGCCCGAAAGCTCCTGAAGCTTTACCAGAAGATGGGAAGAAAACATCAGGACCTGCTGCTGGTGATATAAATAAAGTTACTCGGTTATCTAGTCCAGTGAAGCAGAGAGAATACCGGCGCCCTGATGGCCGGAAAAGAATAATCCCAGAGGCTGTTGGGTTTCCTTCCAATCAGGATAACATACCCAGCAGTTCTCAGAATCAGGTTGTGGATTTTTCGTCCTTAGATCAGCGAATGAATGGAATAAGACCATCTTATGGCGGTAGCGGTAACTGTAATAACTGTGGAGTTAAGGACCGCTCTGGTGTCACAGCCAGGGCGAACATTACCGAGAGTCTTGTTATTCAAAAAGCTTCAACCGGTGCAGGAAATGATGGAAGGCTCAGAGTAGAACACACTGGATCTGTTGTTCCAGGCTCCTTGACCTGCTCTGTGCTTTCTATCCATGTATCAAATAAGAAAGACAATGAGGATTTGTTGCCAGTCTGCCTTGAAGCAAAGCCTGTAGAACGCGCTGCAGCTGATATGATTGGTGTTGGTGGTGCTTTTTCAACAAAAGAAACTGAGATAAGGTGTACAAGAGGGACAGAAACTCTTTGGTCGGATCGTATCTCTGGAAAGGTTACTGTCTTGGCAGGCAATGCAAATTTCTGGGCCGTTGGCTGTGAAGATGGTTGCCTGCAGGTTGGTATTACTCCTTATCAGAATTCCTTATTGATTGATTCCGTTTTTCAATATGGATTTTCTTTTTGTAAAGCGCACATGCAACCCGAGATTCAAACTTTTCAACCTTTGACTAACAATTACTCATATTTGAAAACACTTTCATATGATGTCAATTTCATGGTCATAAACATTATAATATATAAGATATTAACAGTAAAAGTGTGGGATTGGAGAGCACTTTTTAGAAAGGAGTACTATCTAACCCCTGTAAATTATTGCTGGAATAGGCTTTTGTTTCCTCACAATTGGTTCTTCTGAATTAACTAGGTTTACACGAAATGTGGAAGACGAGCGATGCCTGCGATGATGATGGGATCCGCAGCCGTTTTTATAGATTGTGACGACTGCTGGAAATTGCTTCTTGTCACGAGAAGAGGTCTAATGTACATATGGGACCTCTATAACAAGAACTGCATTTTGCAGGACTCTTTGGCTTCATTGGTTGCATCTCCAGATGAGCCATCAGGAAATCATTCTGGTATGTACATCCAGTCTTTAGTTTGTCATGCACAGCCTGAGATGGCTGTTCTGAACTTCACTGCGTCTTAGTATTTGCTGAAATAGTCGGTGCTTAGTAGTTGTCTTTGCCTTGTTGACAGGTGCAGTAAAGGTTATATCTGCTAAATTCTCTAGATGTGGTTCACCCTTAGTTGTCCTTGCCAGCCGCCATGCTTTTCTTTATGATATGAGCATGAAGTGCTGGCTAAGGATTGCCGATGATTGTTTTCCAGCATCAAATTTTGCTACCTCATTTAGTTCTTCTCAAGGTGGAGAGCTAGGCAAGTTGCAGATTGATATAGGCAAGTTCATGGCTAGAAAGCCTATTTGGAGCAGGTCGGCATGCACTTTTGATTGCTCTCGTATTATGACCACTTGAAATATACCAGAGTTTGCTCTAAACCAACATGTGGGAATTTCTGTTTCAGGGTTACAGATGATGGTTTGCAGACACGCGCCCATTTGGAGACCCAGCTGGCAGCTTCTTTAGCTTTGAAGTCACCACAGGAGTACCGCCAATGCCTCCTGTCCTACATTCGGTTTCTGGCAAGGTTAGTCATCTATACTTAATTTAGTTTCCACGTCTGTGGATTATCCTGAACTTGTAGCATTGCTTTTGTGAGCCTCAGCTCTATCCATTCAGTTGATTGACAAAATATGTGAATCTCTTTGTCTGATGAAAATTATTTGGTGAAGCTTTAGGTTTTAATGAAATGTCTTTTTTTAATTATATGCAGAGAAGCAGATGAATCTCGTCTACGTGAGGTTTGTGAGAGCTTCCTAGGCCCTCCAATGGGCATGCTCGGTTCTGCATCATCTACGGATCCCAAAAATCCAGTGTGGGATCCTGATGTTCTTGTAAGTCTGCATACTAGACTCGTCTCTAGCATTTTATGTCCACCAAAGATGGACTATTTCCTTTCTAAATAACCATGAGGGTCCGTGAACTGTAAATCAGTCTGGATACTAATTGATGGCAATTGTACAGGGAATGAAGAAGCACAAACTTCTCAGGGAAGACATACTTCCTTCGATGGCATCAAACCGGAAAGTCCAGCGGTTGCTCAACGAGTTCATGGACCTCCTGTCAGAGTATGAAGCTGCCGAGGCCAGAGCTGACCCGATGGATGTAGCTGCTGCTGCCGAGGCCAAAGCTGACCCGATGGATGTAGCTGCCGAAGCTGACCCGATGGATGTCGCACCAACACCGCAACCAGCAATAACAGAAGCCAATGACAAAATGATCACCTAGTAGGTGCCCCTGGCATCGGTTGCTGGAGACTTACTGACCGCCCCCCCCCCCCCCCCCCCCCCCCGGGTAAGTATTATAGGATAGTCTTGTTTTGAGAAGTGCTTATCAGAACCAATCAATTAGTTGTGCATGTAGCTGGTACATTGTTTAGCAAGGGAGGCGACCTCGGGCGAACACTGATTTTTGAACCCGTTAGCTGTAAAACGGTGAGTGTAACAGTAGAAAGGAGGCGAGGTCGCCTGGTGATTATCGTGTAACAGTAAAGTTCTGTAGAAGGCAGGGTAAACTCATGTCCTTTTCTGGTTGATCTTGATGGTTTTTACCGTGTGTTACGTATTTTGCTTTTACTGAAAGTACCGTAGCAGCTTGTGCGTGGTAAAAAGCTTAACTCGTGTCCTTTTTTATCTCCAAAACTAGCTCTGAAATTTTTAGAGATACAGTAACAGTAGAATTTCACTGATGATCTGGTAGACAGAGCATGAACATCTTGTTAGCTTTGGCCGATTCTTTCGAGCAGTTTTTATCCCAACAGAAGAAAAAATAATGTGTAGTTGAAATCCGAGCAAGGTCGGTCAGGTGGAGGAGAGGAACTCGCGGATCTTGGGCCTGAAAGCCTCGGCGACGGCGGCCCACGCGGCCTGCGTGGGGTGCACGTCGTCCCAGTAGAAGTGCTTGGCGGGGTCGTCGCACAGCGTGTACATCCTCTTGCCGTCGTCGTCCTGCTGGCCGCAGTACCCGCCGCCGGCGCCGCCGAAGGTCTCGCAGCACGGCCGCCTCGGCTCCGCGAACCTCCCCTCCGCCGCCGCCGCCGCCTCCGCCGGCGACGCGCCGACGAGGGCGGCGAAGGGCGCGTTGAGGTCGAGGAGGAGGAAGGTGCGGTTGGCCGGGTCGAGCGCGGCGAGCACGGACTGGAGCGCGGCGTTGTGCTGCGCGGCGCCGGCGTTGGCGAGCGGGTCGCAGCCGGTGTAGTTGAGCGCCCGGGTGAAGAGCGGCGTGCACCCCAGCGGGTGCAGGTTGGTGACCACCACCCTGCGCATCCCGGCCTCGTCGCGCAGCCGCCGCAGCTGCTCCCGGAGCTGCCGCACCACCGTCGGGATGTACGCGATCGCCGCCTGCATGCGCCATCATCGCAAAAGTGTGTTAGATGTTGAGCCTTCAAACATGTGTTAAATCTTAAAACTCACGCTGGTGCTGTTGTCTTTGTCGGCGGCGTAGGAGTAGTCGTTGCCGGAGACGACGACGACGGCTACCCCGCCGGCGTCGCAGCCGCCGCCGCTGCGGTTGGAGGGAGTGCGGTGCTGCGCCTGGAACAGGTCGATCTGCGCGCTGATGTTGCGCTGGAAGTTGCCGGTGTCGAGCACGCCGGCGCCGCCGACGGCGAAGTTCATGCCGCGCGCCAGGAGCCCCGGGGCGGCGCCCCTGCGCAGCTTGTACGCCACCGGCGTCGGCACGCCCATGGCCGAAGCTGCGCGCCGCGTGGGTCCAACGAGCATACCGACACATAGTTAATTATTTGCAGGAAAAAAAAGATTTGCCACTAGTAGTGTATACTACTGTGTGCCTGTACTGCTGGAAAAGGAAAGGGGTTAAGGTTAGGTTGGAGCATGGGGCATGGGAATCGAATCTCTACTTGCCCCTTGTACTACTGCCAGTCTATAATTTCGGATGCACGCACGCGTGACAACTTCATGTGCTATAGCTATAGGGGCTTAACACTAGCTAGTGAGGTAATGACGCTGTCAAGCATTCCATTAGCAGATTCAGATTACTGCCTTTTCAAGCTCTCTCTCTTACTCAAAAAGGGGGGGCCACATGCATGCATGCATGGTCTACGGCATTCTACCAGTGAGATGTAGCCACGTGGGCATGCGGCACGATCTTGCGTACCCAGGATCGAGTGGCATGCATGTCTCTACATTATTCTTTTTTTAATTTATTTTCTTCACGACTTATATTAATGAGTTGATGGCGATGCACGGCCACGTAGCGAGGAAGCTAGATACGCAAATATTTACTGATGGAGATAGATGTTTCGGACGCATCGATCCTGACCACAGAATATTAATTTAATTTAGACCACAGATTATTAAGCTTGGCTGCCTATTTAATTACATGCTTTTGATTGGATCACGGTACGTGCCCAGTTACATCAGCTGATCACTAAGGGGAGACAGTACCGGGAGCAGCTGCGTGCCTAGTTTCGATAGCACGTGACGACAGGCGTGGCGACGTGCGGTAGCGGGCAACTGCTTCCGGTGCACCCTCACATGGAGAGCGCGAACTGGTCAAAATGGATCCTGACATGACACAGTTGACGCGCGCATGCATGGGCCGGGGCGAGGCGGCCATGCCCATGAAGCGCGCGAGGCTGGCTGCCGGATGCCCGGATGGGTGGGTGCTGCCTGAGAATAGAAGGCGGCGGCCACGTCAGCGGCTCAATGCAGCTGCTTCAGTGGCGGCTTGCCGCAGTTGCAGGTAGCACACACACGGGTACAATTCCTCGTGTTATTTGTCATTCCAATAAATGGAGGCTAGTGGTACGCAAGCAACGTATGGTTTCTCTGGTATGTGCCACGTATGTGCAGGTGCATGCGGTGCGGGATATCTATCTATCTACTCTCTCCATCCTAAAAAGAATGCAACACTCGCTTCCCGAGAAGTCAACTAATTTTAAATTTGATCAAATTTATACAAAATAGTACTAACATTTATGGTACAAAATAAATATCAATAGATTAATCATGTAATATATTTTCATACTAAATCTATTTGGAAACGTGAATGTGAGTACTTTGTGTTTATAAATTTGGTTAAATTTAAAACTATTTGACTTCTGGAGAAGCGAGAGTTGCATTCTTTTTGGGACGGATGGAGGGGGTATGATCTATCTACAACATTTGAAAATGCGCAAAGGAGATACTAGTAATAACATTTGTATATAGATATAGATATATATAAAAGCATAGACCATGCATGGAGATGGAGTGGATTGGGTGGGCTGCGGGCGGCTGCTGCTACCAAGTGAATTGAAGGCCTTGTTTAGTTGGGGAATTTGGGAGGTGCCAAATTACTGTTACAGCACTGTAGCACACTGTAGCGTTTCGTTTGTATTTGTGAATTATTGTCCAAATATTGACTAATTAGGCTCAAAAGATTCGTCTCGCAAAGTACAACAAAACTGTGCAATTAGTTTTTAATTTCATCTACATTTAGTACTCCATGCATGTACCGCAAGTTTGATGTGATGGGGAATCTTCTTTTTGCATAGTGTCAAAGTTGGGAGTTGGGAGTAACTAAACATGGCCGAAGCCATTCGTGCTGATGCAGGCAGGCAGAGGGCTGCTGCAGCAGCGACTGCACTGGCTGGCTGGCTTCCTGTACGAGGCCCAGCGGCAGAGGCCCGCGAGCCATGGAAGAAGAGGAGGCTGCCATGGTATTGATTGGAAGCCTGGAACCCCAACCAACAAGGGGAAGCGCGCCATCAATGCGAGGGTACACTAGTGATCGATCCGCTCCGGACCTCGAGCTGGCCTGAAGGCTCTGGCTGTGCCCCTGGGTACGGGGCCATTGGGCCAGCCAGCGGCATGTGCTCTGGTATTTGCTTACGAACGGAAGCAGCAGGTAAAGTCGTCGGAGCTCCCGTACCTATGAAGTCGGTGAGGACGCGGCCGTCGGAGAAGCGGCCGGTGGGGCGGCCGGGGAAGGTGTCGCCGTAGGGGTCGTACCAGGCGTGCGTCAGCTCCCGCCCGAGGTCGCCCAGGTTCCCAGTGTCCGCGTACGAGTCGCCGAACACCCACGCCGGTGGCGGCGTGCCGCTGCTGCTGCAGCCGCCGCCGCCGCCGCTGGTAGGAGCCTCGTCATCATTCCTGTGCCTGCGCGCTGCCTGCGCCACCGGCGCGAGCATGGCCAGACTCTTCATTCATTCATTGAAACGGCTGAGTAAGGCAGCAGCAATCGAATCTGTTATGATATGATGGAAGGAGGAGGAGGAGGAACAAACGCAGGAGGAGGTTGTCTTGGGCTTACAGAAGACGAGGAGGAGGAGGAGCGCCGGCACGGCAGGCAGAGCCGGAGCGAGGCCACGAGGAGCCATCCCCTGGACGAGGCTTTCCTCTCGCGGCGCTGATGCGCTGGACCGCTCGCTGGTAAAGGGATGGGCTAATGGAAGATGGAAGGGGATGGCGGCCTGCTGGTCGGCCAGGAGCTCTCACTTATATAGGCAGACGAGACGATCGGCGTACGCCGTCGGCGGGGGCTGCGCCATCTCTTCTCTTGGCCTCGTGGCATGTCTGGTCCTCTCCTCACTTGGCCGCAGGGGCAGTTGGAGTTGCAGACACACCTCCTTCCTTTTGCCGGGTGTTGCCACCTCGCCTCTGGGATAACAATACTACTAGCACTGACGCCATTTGGATTCACTAGCAGATGAAAAAGAGAATAGCAACAATTGATCGGCTTCTCCATTTCGGATTCGCAAATCGCACGCTCGTAGCCGTGCTCTGCTCGGTGTTCATCCCAAAGGTCGTTAGTAATTGATCGATCGATCTCGCGCGTCCAGCTCATCTGCTCATGGTTCCTTGCTTGCTGCCTCCCCAATCCTCGTGCAATTAATCCATCTCGCCCCAAACCCGGCCGATTCGACTCGACGGGCAACGGCCACCAACCCCTGGGCTGGGCAGGCAGGCCGCATTAACGCCGCGCCACTCCGCGTGCGGCTGCTGGCTGCGTTTCTGCATCCATCGCTAGCTGCACATGTCGTCGTCCAACTACTCAAGCCTGAAAATGGACCGGCTGTGAAGAGTATGATGTATGAACAGAGATGCTAACATAGCAACATCCATGTCGAGAGAGGGAGAGAGATCGTGGAGACACCAAAGAGAAGAAGCAGCAGCGTCCAAGCCCAGCAGGCTCTGCTGCTTGCTTGTTTGGCTTGTTGCAGCATCGCATCCTCCTGCGATCCTCAGCCGCACGTATGGACTGGACTTTCTTTTCATCTTCTTTTTTTCCATTCCTCCCTCTCTCTCTCTCTCTCTCTCAACGCAGGGGAGGATTATTACAATCGCTTTCAGGAATTTGCAGAATCTTACATTAAACAAGGTTGGGTGTCACTCCTGTCCGGTCGCAGAATCTTGGCTCGGAGGAAGGGGCTGTTTGGATATGAGGTGCTAAACTTTAACAGTGTCACATCGGATGTTCGGATGCTAATTAGGAGGACTAAATATGAGCTAATTATAAAACTAATTGCAGAACCTTGTGCTAATTCGCGAGACGAATCTATTAAGCCTAATTAATCCATCATTAGCAAATGGTTACTGTAGCACCACATTGTCAATTGTACAAGACATGGGATTAATAGATTCGTCTCGCGAATTATACTCCATCTGTGCAATTAGTTTTGTAATTAGCTTATGTTTAGTACTCCTAATTAGCATCCAAACATCCGATGTGACAGGTGTTAAACTTTAACAGGGGTTTCCCAAACACCCCCGAATGCAGTCTGGGCAGATACACTCAGCCGAACCCAGTCATTGTCGTACTGATACATGCATGCAGCTAATAAAGCTGCATGCTGCCACTGCTACTAGCATCGGCAGCAACCTACAGCCACGCCGGCCTAAAGAGTAAGGGGTTGTTTGTACAGGAGGCTAAAAGTTTGCCTTTGTCACGTCGAATATTCGGATGCTAATTAGAAGAATAATACATAAGCTAATTATAAAACTAATTGCAGAAGCTCTAGGCTAATTCGCGAGTAGCAAATGGTACTGTAGCACCACATTATCAAATCATGGACTAATTAGACTTAATAGATTTGTCTCGCGAATTAGCCTCCATATGTGCAACTAGTTTTGTAATTAGCCTATATTTAATACTTCTAATTAGTATCAAACATCCAATATAAGTTAAATTAGGTGTACTCTCCTTTGCTGGCAGCGGCGCAGCTTATAGATAGTCATGTCGTGCACTGCATCAACAGTCAGAGCACAGATCATATACATGTTGAGAACCTGTGAGGCTTCTTGTGCCACGGCTCATACAGCCTAGTGCAATACACAATGATCTCTGTGGCCCGCTATTTGTAACAGCTCTTCATGACATGGGACGCAATGGCCCAGTCAGATTCGGCAGTTGCGCGTAAGAAACATCAGTTCACAAATTAGTCTACAGTCTTCGTTGCCCAAGACTGTACCTTGAATTAGACCATTGCATTGCATGTGACCAGTGCTTAACAAGAGTAGCAGTAGCAGTACAGTTAAGCAGCCTGCTGTCATCACCTCCGGATGACACTGCTAGCTCTTGTATTTTTTCTTCTACCCTCTTAATGAAAAAGCGAAAAAAGTACAGTTAAGCAGCGTGGTGGTTGGTCTGAATGTCTGATTGACCAGTGCAGCAGCAGGCAGGCAGGCGTGCCCAAATTGGCAGGCAAATATACTCCCCCGCTGCAAAAGCCAAGGAAATCAAGCTTCCAGGCTCTGCCGCTGCATCCTCCTCGATCGATCACACGATTTTTATTAGTTGCTTACTGCTAGTGTGTAGTAAAATAAACAGGGTTGGCAGAATCTTTGGCGTGATGGGATGCATGCCAAGCATATACACCTGCTGAAGCTGATCCCGGTCATCTGACGGCATAAAGCATATACAATTAGGGTGCACGAATGAGAGAATTGGTTTGCAGAACCAGAACCAATGACTCTGGAAATAGCGTTTGCAGTACGTCAAATATTTCTGCATCTCAGTTTTGTGCGCAGCGACAACGCAATGCGGAATTGAATGCTCGGATCTGACATGGTACGACGACTCATGTCAGCTAGTTTCGTCACTCTCCGGTGACGAGCTCCTTCACGAACGCGACCATCTTGGGCACGTCCACCGTCCACGCCACCGAGATCGGCGAGTAGCCAGTCCACGGGTTCTCCGAGTTCCACCTGCACCAATCGACAAGATGCAGATTGCAGAATCAAGTGACCAGAAGTGACCATCACCAAACGTCCAAACCATATGCAAACAACGCAAGGAAAATTGTGAATCAATCGCCTTACTTCTTCAGCAACATGTCCATGGAGGTATGCCCGGCGCAGATGCCCTGGGTCTCCACCCTCACCACGCCCTTCCTGAACGTGAACAGGTCCGGGCGAACCAGCGCGGCAAAGCTCACCGGGTCATGGAGGAAAATCACTGAGCCAAACGCGGAAACTATGAGCTCAAACCATCCAGGATTTCAAGACTGCAGGGTATATATGACACAAAGATACTGCTGCAGCGTACCAGGAGCGCCGTAAGACTCGATGTGCCAGTCCAGGTAGAACTTGCATACGTCGCAGAGGAACTGCGCGTGCTTCCCTTTCGAGTTCCTCAGCTCCAAGAGGTCCTTATCTGCAAAATATCAGCAGGTTCAGTATTTCTACTTCACATGGTGACTGGGCCTAGAGGGGCTGATTATACTGCTTCAGGATTCATTCAGGAGGACCTGTGAAGCTGACTTGGGTTGTGATGTTGAGGCCGACCACGTAGATGTCTGCCCCAGAAGTGAAAACTATATCAGCTGCCTCCGGGTCACTGTGGATCTGTAAACGGCAAATGAAAACTTTCGTTAGGCTCCAAAAAATCACATTTCAGGCACTTTCTCCTAGCACAATAAGGATTCTCGTTAGGCATTACATTTGCTTCAGCAGAAGGGGTGGCATTTCCAGCTGAAAAGAAGGCTCCACCCAGCACAACAATCTTTCTAACATTTTTCACAAAGGAGGGATCCTTCTTGATGGCCTGAAAAACATTGTAGTTCAATATTAATCACCACCATCAGCAATCAGTCATGTAACATGAGCTTGAAATTTCTACAACGTCAGACAAAGAACATACCAATGCTAAGTTCGTCAGAGGACCCAAGGCAAGTACAGAGACCTCTCCAGGAAACTGCGAGACCTTATCAACCAAGAACTCTGCAGCGCTTTGCTCAACTTTCTTGATAGTGGGATCAGGAAGCTCTATGTTCCCAAGGCCATCAGATCCGTGAACAAAGGCGGCAACTTTTGGTTTTCCTCCCTATTCACAATACAAAAATGTGAACAGTTCTTATATTATATATATATAAGAGATGTAAACGGTCCTTGCCACACAACTGAATTAACTATTCAACTCCAGCAGATGATGTATAAAGGTCACTTTCCATGGATTTTGACGTCAAGTACTCAAATGATACATACAAGCAGGTGCTACAGATTTGTGCGATATACGAAATTTTCAGGCTTTGACTTTGGTTCCAGTTAAACTATCACTTTCTCATTGAAGATGGAAACATTGAACTGTAAACTCACTGAAGAAGACTTTACATATTTTAAATGCATGGTACAGTTTCATTGATTTTTCCATGATGGCTTTGAACCAGGAGTACAAATAAAAAAACATTAGAACTACCAATACCCTCTGATCACAACTGTTCCTAGGAAACGCGCAAGCAAATTGCAGTACAGGTAGTATGACCAGTACCTTTAGAGGCTCATGGCTTCCTTCTGCTACTGGAACTTCAGGATGGCCTGCCTTCTCGCACTGTCAGTCAGTTTTAGACAAAGTGGAATTAGTAAGAAGAAACAAAGTGGAAAAGGAGCATTTTCCATGAGTATCTGCTACTACTTGCCAGGATCAAGGCGTTGCGTGTCGCGTGCTCCGTTGTGCAGTTGCCAAAAATGGTGGTGAGCCCTAGGACTTGAACGCCCGGCGACTGGAACGCCATCATAATCGCCACGCTGTCATCTGGAATCACAGCATGGACACATTAATAAGCAAGCAATTCCACAGCATGGACACATTAATAAGCAAGCAAACATTAACTGTAAGCCTGCAATTTTCAGCAGTACCCACCCTATCTCATTGTAAATTATCCACATTATAAAAGAATAAAGGTGAGCATGTGAATCTAAGACGAATGATCATGGTTAGTGTCCAGGATTCAAGGAATGGCCCAATGGCTGCACTCGTTGTCATACTTGAGTACCTCTTGAAGAAAGAGTGACATGTTTAACCTCACTATATAGATATATAAAAAGGAAAAGGGGAAGTATCCTTGGGATTTGGACAGATACGATGTCAAAAAGTGCCTCCTTTCTTGCAGTGGGGGATCCTCCCAAACTATTGTCAAGTAACGAAAATTTGCAGTGGGATCCTTAGATCAGAAAAGAAGACTGTAATTACAGGGAATACGCCCAGTTCAGGACTGTGAGGGAATATACATTGACCCGGATGGATCCCCTGTCGAGAAGTGCAGCATATACTTTGCATTTTGTGCTGGTAGGTGTCAGTGCTAACTATACTGTACTAGTAGTACTCCGATGATTTAGCTGGAAGATAAAGGTGAGCAACTTTTGCAACGCATCAGGTGTTTAATTCGCAGGTTACAGTGGAAGCACAGGTGAGAATCCCCATGGATCAAAACCGGACCCATAGCATTTGTTTGGGAACTTAATTTAGCAGAAAGGTTTCGTTCCCTCCGATCCAAAGCGTTGCTTTTGTTGCTGATCGTGCTTGTTGTGCGCGTAGGGCCAAAGCCAACAGTAACGCGACTGCGACTTCACTAGTTTGCAGCAGGTAAAATAGGGGTGAAATATGAAGAAAAAAAGGTTGGAACCGACATGAACAGAGGGAGATTAAGTTCAGTTGAGAGCCAAGCGAGTCAGGGAGGCGAGCATTGGGCCTCCCCTGCAAATCGTGAGGTAGGGAGGAGAGGAGAGGAGAGGGTAGTACGCACCGATGCCTGGATCCGTGTCGATGATGATCTTCTGCTCCGCCCTCGGCTGCTCGTCGTGGTGGTGGATCTGCCCGTTGCTGGCCTCCATCTCGTACTCCGATCGACCGCTCTCTCCCCTCCTTCGATCGCTTTCTTCCTCCTCGGTGCTAGTTGTCGTCTCCGCCCCTTCTTCTTATTATAGGCAGGCGGGGAGGTGGCGGAGACGGTGACCGATGGCGAGGAGGGGAGGGTAGGGGAGGGAGAGGCGGTTGCAGTCTCGACAAGTAAGCAGGAGCAAAGCAGAGGAGGAGGACACCCTCGATGAACAGATCGCACACGGATGAGTTGGTTGGTGGCGGTGGCGGCATCTTCTTGATGGCGACCGGTTGGCCGTGCACGGCAGGGGCAGGCTCATGTGGGCATCGCCGCAGCGGCGGTGGCGGCGGCGGCCAGCCATCCGATCGGGAGTCCGACGGCGGGGATCGGGGCCGGGTCTCCATCGCCCGTCACGTGCACGGGGCCTACCGGCGCCTCCGGGCGCGGGGCCGATCACGCTTTCTTTCTTTCTCTGTCTCTCCCGGCATCATTTCGGTTCGCCATGCGGGCGGGGACGATGTCATCATGGATGGAATAATATCCGAGTCAGCCTCGCGCGTACCTCGTGTGCTGTGGTTTCGTGCCTTCCTCTGCGCAGTTGGGATGCAGGAACCGTCGTGCTATGCTAAACCTGATATAGATAATTTTGTACGAAATTACCGGAGACACGTTGCCCACGTGCTATACTTACGGATCTTAAACTGTGTAACGGCGAACCGAACGTCAGCTAATAACGTTTCTGCTCGCAGTTTCCTAAATTTATTTCAGAATTTAACCGACGTGGCGTTATGCTTTTAGTGGTAGACAATACGTTTGTTGTCAATCTGATTTATGTGTGTATTCATAGAGGTAAGTGTACGTAAATATACAATCTGATTTATGTGTGTATCCATAGAGGTAAGTGTACGTAAATATACATGTATCGTGTTTAAAAAAAAAGTATGTGTCGGTTGCTACTTTCCTACATGATTCGAGTATTACCATCTAAACACATTTTAGAGAATGGCATTAGCATATAGTATGTTTGGTTGGTGGAAAGCGGTAATCACGGCGAACTTTCAAAACGGCAAGTTGCCACATGGGAACGTGCTCGTTGTCATCAGCTTTTTCGATTGGTCGATCGCAAGATGTTCTTTCGGATCTGGTAGTTATAATAAATGATCAGCGCATAGTCACATCAAAAAGCGAGAGGGGATGAAATTATCTTATCATCATCGTCATCATGACATCATCATCATCATATGTTGGTACATTTGACACTTTCTTTGTTGCCGCTATGATTATGTATGTACATAACGACACATGGGACCATATGAGTCGATAACATATAGGCCATGGAGTGCCAAAAGTGTAAATCTCTCATTTCGAAGAGGGGGAGAGTGAGACTGAGCGAGCGTCTAAGTTACTGAGCACTTTTTGTCTCTCGTGTAAGCAGTAATGCAACAAGCATGTTTATACAATTATACCATGTACAAATATTTTTGTGCAACTTACATGGTATACTCCCTCCGTTTTTATTTATATGGCATGTTTCGTTTCATCAGAATAAGTCCTTAATCAAAAGTATACTTTGGAGAATATTTTTAAATGCAAATCTAAAATTATATATTAATAGAGTAATTATTCTCTTCATCTAAAAAATAATGTAATTCTAATTTTATCCTAAGCCAAACCATATTAAGACCAAGTTTATCCAAAAAGGTATTAAGATTGACCAAGTTTATATAAAACACAAATATGTATGATGCTAAATAAATACCATTAATATATATTTCATGATATCCTATTGGTTGAAAATTTGTCCTAGAAAATAAGATTGCCCTTTTAAATGGAGGGAGTACAACTTGGGACCGGAGAATAGAAACCATATATACTGCTAGTAAATAAATGCATGCAAGCAAATGGTTGTGGCAAAGTTGTGTGTAAATTGTTTGGATGAAACATGGCCCCTATGAAACCCCATTATACAATATGGTATTTATATTCACGTTTTGTCTTCATGTATTTTTTCTCTCAAATTTTTTTGACAAAAGAGCATAATTTATATCTAAATTATATTAATATTGAGGCAAAAAAATAGGAATCAATATAAATATCATATTAAAAAGGAAAATTGTAATCATTGCCCACAGCTCAAAATTGTTGAAACTAATTTTCACATAATAACAGGGGTGCGAGAATCTCGTACGTGTAGAGGAAAGAATCCACACATAATAATAGGCCGAGTAGGGATTGAGCAAAACTAGTATTGCGTTATTTTGGAATGAATGAAGTATTGATTAATAGCTTGTCCTAACAAAACAAGATCATCTTTAGAGTTTTAAAATACTCCCTCCTTCCGTCGTTTTGGTTTTTCTAGATACATAAATTTTACTATGCACCTGTATATAGAATTATGTATAGGGGAAAATGTTCGATGCAAACCACCTCCTCAGTGGAAACGTGAAAACCTTTTTGAAACCATACTTAGGTCGTTTTGGTTTTTTAATACTCCCCCCTTCCAAAATGTAGGTCGTTTTGATTTTTTAATATATAAATTTTACTATGCACTTGTATATAAGATTATATCAAGGGGAAAATATTTGGTGCAGACCACCTTCTCGGTGGAAATGTGAAAACCTGAAAACCTTTTTGAAAACCATACTTAGGAGTTTCCAAAAAAATTGAAATGATGCATATCTATTGTGTATGCACAGATTTACGTTGTTGCAAATTTTGAGATGCAAACTCAATGTAGAAAAATTCTTACAAAAATTACAAATTCCGAGTACATGTGCACTAGAAGACAAAATTCTGGACATTCATATTTTAGTGCACATGCACTTGAATTTTGTAATTTTCATATGAACTTTTACAAAACGAGTTTGCATCTCAACTTTTGCAAAAAAAGTACATTTATGAATGGATTATAGATGTACATTGTTTCAAATTTTATGGATACTTGTAAGTATGGTTTTTATAGGGATTTTCACGATTCTACCGAAGAGATGATTTCCACCTAATATTTTCCTTTATGTCTAGATATGTAGCCAAATCTATGTATATAGAAAAGCTAAGTCAACCTATATTTTGAAATGGAGGGAGCAGAGGGAGTGTAACTTGGGACCGGAGAATGAATCATGTACAAGGTTAGTAAATGAATGGGAGCCAAATGGTGGTGGTAAAGATGTATGTAAATGGTCGGCGGTGAAATGTGTTCATGTGCTTTTGTTTCTTGACAAAAAGACTACCTAATCTTGTACCTGATCTATGTTAGGTTATCAAGAACCATTGCAGAAAATATCATCTCAAAGAAGAATTGTACAACCTATGTCCGCAGGATCCGTCTCAAAAAAAGAAAAGGTCGCTGAAACTAATTTGCAGATAGTATGCGAGAGTTTTGTAGGTGTAGATGAAAGAGCCCGCACATAATGGGCCCAGTAAGGACTACTGGGCCTTTGCTTTAGGAGGGAGCGCTAGGGAAGCAGCCCATGCATTCTTTCTCGTTTTCTTTCTTCCCTCCTTGGTTTGTTTACACTGTCGGCACGTTTTTTAAGTAGACGAGGACAACACAGCGACGACGAAACGTACGCATACGGGCATGTGGTACAGTAGTCACTTGGCCTCCAACTACCCTGCGGAAAGCACGAATCTTTTGGGTAAGATTGAGGAGTCGAC
The DNA here is from genome assembly GCF_000263155.2 of Setaria italica. Classification (NCBI taxonomy): domain Eukaryota; kingdom Viridiplantae; phylum Streptophyta; class Magnoliopsida; order Poales; family Poaceae; genus Setaria; species Setaria italica. The sequence continues at coordinate 15,453,112 of NC_028451.1, forward strand.
GCGATCCAAACGGCACGGTCACACGGCGAAGTAAAACATATTCCTTGCCACCGGCAGTCCGGAGCAAACTCATCATGTACCCAAGAAGGCACGTACATTAGAGGGATACAGGTATGTGAGCCCATCTCCTCCCGTCCCATCCCTAGCGGTTAGGACACTTTACCTATCCTATCGGATGTTTAGATACTAATTAGAAGTATCAAATATAGTCTAATTATAAACTAATTGCACAGGTGAAGTCTAATTCGCGAGACGAATTTATTAAACCTAATTAGTTCATGATTTGACAATATGGTGCTACAGTAACCATTTGCTAATGATGGATTAATTAGATTTAATATATTCGTCTCGCAAATTAGTATATAAGTTCTGCAATTAGTTTTATAATTAACGTGTGCTCAATCTTTTAATTAACATCACACTCCAAAGTTTAGCCCATCCAATCAACCACCCCCTCAGTCGGTCGCTAAATTAGATCCGGTAGAGGAGAAAGCTTATCGGGAAATCAATTATTTCCTCACGGGTCGGTTATTAGCGTCGCGGCTTTAATTTCTCATACAGCGCGTCAAGGGCACTCTCGTAACTTCCCAAGGCGCCACACTGCTCCTCTCTCTCCCTCTCCCTATCCTCCTCGCCTTCGCCTCAGATTCCTCCCCGTCCCTCTCTATCCCCACCCCCGTTCGGGTTCCCCTCCCCCTCCAACACCACCTGACCAACCCAACCCTAGCAGCGCTCCCTCCCTCCAGATCCCCCGGCCCCGACCCCATGGCGGCCCTCGCCCCGAGCTCCAGCCTCCTCTAGCTCCCGGATCGCCCGCGCACGCAGAAAAGGCCAGCCAGCCATGGAGCCCGCCGCCGAGGACACCGCCGCCGCAGCGCCGGACTCGTGGGAGACGGCCGACATCGACGGGCCCATGAGCCGGCTCATCCTCTCCGCGCGCCGCGTGTCCTCCTCGCCCGACCTGGCCGAGGAGCAGCAGCAGCAGGACCTGCCGGCCCCGACGCAGCCGCAGCAGGGCCCTGCTCCCCCTCCGCGCGACGATTCGGCCGCGCAGGTCGATCAGTTCCTCCGGGAGGCCCTCGAGAAGCCGCGGGAGAGGCTCTCTGGTAAAATTCCAGCCGTCCTTTTGCTGACTCTGGTATAATTTGTTTGTGATGCAAAGTTACTGAATTCACGATTGGACAACAGAAGGATTCAGTTAGGAGTCGCGCCGATTTACTCTATGCTTGCTTTGTGCTTTTTATCCGGTCGGGGTGCTTGATTCCTAGTAGTGTACATGTCGCGCATTCCTTTTACTTGCAATTGTGGTCCTTCAAATCATATGTGCACGTGGGCTATCTTTGTTTCTGCTTCACCCCTTGATGGCTTCGTGCAGTAGCCTGTTGGCTTCGTATCTGGAAAATTCGACCAATGTACTCAACGCATCACATCTGCTTTTAAGCTGTGCACAAACATGCTTGACACATTAAGGATGACCAGCATCATAACACACTGCTTTTAATTTAAAGTATAAGACATTTAAATACAGCCCTCAAGTAGTAAAATTCTGAATTGTGAGCCACCAGTGGGGCCTGCAGCATTTACACAAGCTATTGACTGTTTGGTGCAAGCAATCCGTACATCCAGTGCTCGGATGTCTCAGCTAACACTATCTCAGTTGTCACGAATTGATGTTATACAATTTACATGCTTTATTAATTGATTTTTTCCCCTGCTGTTGTGGTTGCCATATGCTGCCCCCACTTGGTGCGTTGCATTTATGTGTGTTACTTCTGAGCTACGATTAGGTTCATGCATATGGTTGTTGTATCTTACACCAATCTTCTGCCTTTTTGCAGTGCTAAGAATGGAGCAAGATATTTTGAAGTTCATCCGTGACCCTAGACAGACACAGTTTGAATTCCCGGCTCTCCCAACTTCTTATCTGCGTCTTGCTGCACACCGCCTGGCACAACATTACTTCCTCCAGTCCATCGCCATACCAGACAACAGTTTGCCTGATGGAACTGGTTCTCGTATTATCCTCCGTAAGATGTCGTCCGAGTGCCGACTACCTGCTGTGCGCCTTGCAGATATCCCAGTTAATCTGCCACAAGAAGAGAGCAGCACTGTGGCCAAAGTAGCCATCAAGCAGAGGCCTCAAAAGAATTTCCATAGCATTAACAGCTCAAGTGCTCACTCTTCAAGAGACAACCTCCAGAAAAGTGTTGAAGAAAGGAAAGAGGAATACAACAGGGCACGTGCACGGATATTTAACAACAGCAGTAGCAGTAATGCTGCTGATGGGAGACCAGCTGAGGAAGCAACTTTGCCCAATACTCTGCATAGGTCCACCTCCTTGGAGTTGAACTCAAGCAATAGAATGGGCCAAGGGGCTGAAATTACTCTTGAAAGGAGTTTGACTACCACTTCGGCCAGCAGGTCAAACAGAAGCAAGATCGAGAAGGAGCCTGCAGTCAATAGAAACAGGCAAAACAACAGGGTTGCAATTTTCAGAGACCGTGAGTCAGAGCGCAAAGATCCTGATTATGACAGAAGTTATGACAGGTCAGTTTCTCATAACATACCTCTTTGCTGCTATCTTACCTTGGGAAATTCCACCTGGTGTGCTATGTACAAGATAGAGAGCTTCTGCAGTTACTTTTACATGCTTCTGCTGCATAGTTTCTTATGAACTGTATGGCCCTGCCTTTTAGTTTAGCGGTGTTCTAAAGGCGACAAGGCGAGCTTTGTATGCCTTATCGCCTAGGTGATAAGGCGGACCTGTTTCCCAAGGCGAGCTGGGTCTGCCCGGATGCCTAGGTGTCCCCTTTGGAACACTGTAGTTTAGTAAGTTGACTCCTACTTCAGTTAACTATTACCTAAACATTCAAGCGAACTGCTAAAGTATTTGTGTGATTGCTATTTACTAATGATGGTATGCCAGTGAAACATGCCAAGGATCATGTGAGGAAATGTAAAAAAATGAAGTAGGCCATATTTGGAAACTCAAAGTAACCTTCTGATGTATGTACTCCTGTCCGATGAAAATGATTTAGCTAGCCTGGCTTGAGTAACACATTTCAATGTTTTCTCCTTGTTCACTGTGATAGGCATACTTGATCCCAGAAATTTAATCACACTATTAATGACTTTACAGGTACATGCAAAGATTTGACCCTGGATTTGGATTTAATGGAGGCCCATACACCATTCAGCCCCTGTATGCCCCTGCTGTTAACTACAACACTGAATTCCCCCAACTTGGCTCAGCACACAGATCTCCTGTTGCTGTTGAACAGCAGCCTCGTCCAATAGCTCAGCACATGCTGGGGTCTTGGTCAGCAGGACAAGCACCTAATGCAATCGGCTATGGGCCTCCAGATGGTGTCATGACACCTTACAGTCCTGGTCATGCAGGTGCTCCTGTGAGATCATCTGTTTTCATGCATGCTTCGCAGCAATATCCCATGCCTTCACGCCCTGGAGTGCCATTTGTACATCCACCTGAATCCATGGGACAGTTTGGACAGGTCTGTATATGCATTTGTCATCCTGTGTGATTTCTTTGCTGGTCAAACTTAATTGATATCTGATAGATACTTAGATTATCATTGTAGTGGCTTACTATACCCTAGTATATGCTTGGTACTTGCTATGGTTGCATGATATCCTCCTAGATATGTAGATATTATATTGCATGATATTCAAATTCCTCTTGTGAATCGCTATGCATGTTTTAGCAAGTGTGTTGTAAAACATGTAACTTGAACGAAGCGAAAAATCCCAATATGCACTTGTTAAGATTTATTCATGCTTGACGCACAATTTCTTTTTGGGTGCAGACTCACCAACAACAACCAGAAGCTAATTTGCGCTTTGCCCGGCCCCGGTGAGGGGCCCGGGCATGCCTGCACCTGCCAGCATGTGCTCAACATGTGAATTGGATGAGGCATCCAATTTAATTGCTGCTGGCAGACTGCAGGCATAAAATGACCAAGAAGCGCTGGGCAGAGGCATTCATCCACTCAATCATGCCAGCTTCTGCGCTCTTGGTGTTGTTGCTCCCTGCATATTGGGATGCAGGAGGGGCATACGCTGTTGAGAGGTACTTCAGATTCATTGGACAGACCCCTAGGTCCAATGCGCAAAAGAAGCTGAGAAGTGAAGGGCTGGGACCAGTCACCTCAATGGTCTTGTCAGCTCTATTCTTGGTGCTGTTGCTAGCTCCTCTCAGATTAAGATGCTAGAGGTTTATTGGACAGATCCAATGCGCAAAGAGCAGCATCAGTCACCTCCGTGCTCTTGCCAGTGCGGTTGTGTGCTGCTCTCATTCAGATGCTGGAGGGGCACATCTTGTTGCTTACTCCTTCGATGGGCCCTTGACTGACGATGATGATGAAAAAAGATTGGGATGTGGGATGGTATGTGGGTGCTGGACCAGAGAAGAGATTGGGGTGATCCAGCATGTTAACAGGCCATCAGGATGCGGGTAAGTGCAATTCTTGTTGCTTTTCTTTCAACTTATTAAAGCTTTGGTTCTTGGCTCTTGGTGTAACGAAGATTAACCACATGCAGTTTCTGATGGGCTGGAACGAAGATGAGGCGCTTGCTGTGTTGGTGTCTCTGAAGATGAGCTAAGGTTCTAGCTTGCCTAGTGCAGCCCTGGCTCGACCGAGACTGGAAGATGCTGGCGCCGCTGTTGAAGCTGATTTGGAGTTGATCTCGTGGCTGTAGTTGATGAGGTCTAGTCACTAGTGAGTGTTGTGTTGTACATGAATGTGCCTTAGTTGAGTGACCCAAGCATGTTTACTGTGCTGTCTACTATGTGAAGTGACGACTCTAGGTGGTAAACTAAGATGGTGACTATTATGCTACAGTGATTAGTGTTTTCCAATTCCACAGTGGAATTTAGTGGTTAGGGGGATGGTGCATTGCTCCCATCTTTCTTCGTGATGTACAACTCTGATGGTTTATGTTCTGCTGGGTCGAGTGATCCTTTGCCTGCCTTGTCCGAGTGGGCGGCTGCCTGGAGAAGGTAAAGGGTGCCGATGCATAGTTTTTTGCTATCTAGCTAGACATAGTGTATCTGGATACTTAATGTATCTAGATACATAATAAAATTTATGAACCTAGAAGTTGAATTTGAAACGGAGGACGTAGTAGAAGAATTTGAAACGGAGGACGTAGTAGAAAACAGTGACAAGGTCACCAATTAGACGAGGTTGCGTCACTAATTGACTGATGTTCTAGTAGTACTCGTTGAATTATTTGTTATTTTAGGAAATTGAATTATTTAGTTTTTTTGGAGCAAGTTGAATTATTTAGTGGGAGGCGAGAAGCACGAGGCGACAAGCCTGTTTGGGAGCACTCCACCTCCAAAAAACCAGCTTCACTCTACCAGCTCCACACTTTTCCAGCTCCAGAAAAGCATGGAGCTTAGGTACGTGTTTGGCTGATCGCAGTGCTCCAGCTCCAAAAATATGATAATTTATTATAAATAGTCTATTTTACCCTTTGTGAATGGACCCACGTGTCATTATCTCCTCTTTTCTCCCCCACCACTTCCTCTCTCCCCTTTCTTCACGCCTGGTGGTGACCAGCCAGAGCACGATCCCGACCATCTCAACATGGGCGCAGTGGCTGGCCGGCAGGCTCGGCACGCAGGGGGCGGTGCGGTCCGCCGGGCGAGGGGGCGGCGAGGCCCGGCGCGCACGGGGCAGCGTGGCCCATCGGGCAGGGGGCGGCGAGGCTCGGCGTGGTCCACCGGGCGAGGGGGCGGCGCGGTCAGACGGGCAGGAAGCGGCAAGGCCCGGCACGCAAGGGCGGCGTGGTCCGCCGGACGAGGGGGCGGCGAGGCTTGGCGCACAAGGGTGGCGAGGTCCACCGAGCAAGGGGGCGGCGAGGCCCGGCGTGCAGGGAGCGACGCGGTGGCGTGCGGGAGGCCGGGGGTGGCACGAGGAAGAAGATAGTCTGTGTGAGTCTCACCAAAATAGAAACAAAGGGGTAAGTTGTGTAACCAGTGGCAATGGTAGGTAAATACCCACCAACTCCACGAGGAGGTCTGAAAAGAGGGGTTTTGAAGCACCTCTTGATGTACTAAAAAAACGTGGATCTACCCCCATGCTCCACGTTTTTCCTAGAGCCGGAGTTGCTGAAGCTAGACGTGTTTGGTTGCGAAATTTTTGAAGTTGGCAGAGTGGAGCAATTTTTCCTAGAGTGGAGTGCTCCAAACAGGCCTAAGGTTCCTCCAACGAAAAAAAAATCCGCGGATCCAGCTGCTGGACCACAACAAATTCAGTCCACAAATTCACAAGCCATCCGAAAACCCAACCACAATCGAATTGTCAGCCCACTGCATTTTCAGCCCACAAAAGGCCCATGACCGGGTAGCGGAGAACGGATCCGACGGCTGGCAACGCCGCAACAGGCAGACGAGCATGCATCGTCGTCCGTTGAAATATCCAGGTTTCGGCCATCTCCTCTATCCTCTTCCTCACGCCCTCTCTTCTCGCGCCGGCGCCGCACTTGCCGTCTCTCCTCGTCTGATCTGCCCACCAGGTAGCGAGCCATCCGCCTGTCCTCTCCTCTTCTGCTGCTGATCCGCTTTCAAATCCCCGTTGGATTTGTTCCGCGGTGTTGACATCACCGCCTCGCCTCATCTTTGCCGCGTTTGTTTTCCTGTCTACAGGTGGATCGGTGATCGACGGACAGCAGCCATGAGGTACCTACCCACCACCAATCTTTGTGCCCCCGTTCTTCCTCTCCAGTTTTTTCTTGTTGGATCGTCCATTTGTCACTTGATCACCCTGGATCTTCTTGGATCATGATTGAAATTATTAATATTCAGTATCACCCTTGTCCGTCACTTCTGAATTCCATCTGTCGCTTCTGATAGAGTGATAGTTGCTGTTCAGTTGCCCCGTTAGTCTTGCACACACCACATCCACTTCATCTCTGACACACTGTACTCATTTTGACTGCGCTCTGCTTTGCAGTAAGTTGCAAACGGAGGTCCTCAAGGATGCCATCTCCCAGGTCGTCTCAGAGGCCAGGGAGAAGAACAGGAAGTTCACAGAGACCGTCGAGCTCCAGATCGGCCTCAAGAACTACGACCCGCAAAAGGACAAGCGTTTCAGTGGCTCCGTGAAGCTGCCCCACATCCCTCGCCCCAAGATGAAGGTCTGCATGCTTGGCGATGCGCAGCACGTGGAGGAGGTACTTATGATGATGCTGTTCTTCCATCCTTTTCCTGAGGCAAAATGTCGTTGCTATTGGATTGTGATTCTCAAAACTGTGGTAGAACCTTCTTAGCATGCAGTTGACTATTGTGAAATGAGACTGACCATCTTACTGCATTTTGATATCCAGATACATGCTACAAAACATGTACATTGTTTGAAATTTGATCCCAAACCTTTGAACTGAATATATGCTGTCTTCTCTGTACAAAGTTTTTTTTAGATTGGTTGTGATGTTGTGTTGTCTTCTGTGTGCAGGCTGAGAAGATCGGTCTTGATTACATGGATGTTGAAGCTCTTAAAAAGATGAACAAGAACAAGAAGCTTGTCAAGAAGCTTGCCAAGAAGTACCATGCTTTCTTAGCCTCCGAGGCTATTATCAAGCAGATTCCTCGTCTCCTTGGTCCTGGTCTCAACAAGGCAGGTAAGTATTCTGCTCTGTCAACATCTGGCTGTCATCCTTCATAGTTAGAAATGAGCTTTATCTGTTCTTACCGCAATCTGTGTTGTACATTCCTACTATTGTAGTTATATCTAATATGTAATGGCTCTGGTACTGTTCTGTGGAAAGGTATTTATCAGCCTCATTTTGTTACTATGTTTTCAGTTTCATGTGTGGCATTCCCTTAGCCTATACATATACGAAGATATAACTTATTTTTGTACAGCTTAGCTGTATCTGCAAGATTTTGAAGCTTGTTGGCTTTTTGCAGCTCCACATTACATGTGAAACTTACTCTGTAATGGAAGCTCGTTTTCTTTAAAACTAGAATCTACTGTTGGTGTTATAAGATAATGCAACCGCTATATTTTCGATACGTTAGCTAGCATTGTATCACATTAGATTCCCAGGCGATGAGAATGTAGTGTCTCATATCAGAATCGCATTTGACTTGCTGGTGTTGATTATGGTTATCGATCGTTTTGTTTTCATGTCATCACAGGCAAGTTCCCAACTTTGGTTACTCACCAGGAGTCTCTGGAATCAAAAGTGAATGAGACGAAAGCTACAGTCAAGTTCCAGCTGAAGAAGGTTCTTTGCATGGGTGTGGCTGTGGGCAACCTGTCGATGGAGGAGAAGCAGATCCAGCAAAACATCCAGATGAGCGTCAACTTCCTGGTTTCGTTGCTGAAGAAGAATTGGCAGAACGTGAGTCATGCATGCTTTTAACCCTACCTTGTTTTACCTTTTCTTTCTGTTGCATCTTGTGTGTCCACTGAATACGTGTCAGAGCAAACAACTGATGTTAATCCGAAGCTAACTCAGGCCTGTGATTTTTTGTTTTGCAGGTGAGGTGCCTGTACATCAAGAGCACCATGGGGAAGCCAAACAGAGTGTTCTAAGTCGCTGTGTCCATTGCGTCTAAAACCAGTGCCGTAGACAGTATTGAAGTTTGTTATGGAATATATGTTTATGCAGTACTCTGTCGTACTGTTATGCAAATTTTGTGTCTGAAGTGAACAAGAGTGGTTTTGTGATGCACTAATGTTTTTCACCTTGCACTTGAGCTGACGGGACAATTGTGCATCTGGTGACGCGGCTGCTAGTGGCGTAGGGTCTTGTGAATGGCCGTGTACGCTATGCTGGGTTCATGCTGCTCGGTGCATGTCTGAATGTTGATCGGTTGCGTGCTAACTATGCCGTCATGCTATTCAGAACGATAGATCATGGTGGTGTCAACTTAGGTGCAGAAAGATTGTCAACTTAAATGGGTATCTCTTTCCTCGCAGGAAAAAAGAGAGCGTCTCTTGTGGGAAAAATTGTAGAAACCATCCCTAGTATCACTTTGGTTTTTGAGTTTCACCAAGATAAACCGTTTTGTTTCCCGCAAAACAAAAAGATAAACCGTTTTGTTGCAAATTTCCACCCCCACTTCACCTGTCCGGTGGAAACCTAGAGGCTTAGCAAAAAAGAACCGGAGCCGTTTTGTAAGTCTAAAACGTAATCAAACTGAAACTGGAGTCAGTTGGAAGTGGGGTGTTTCTCTTTTCAACTTTCTTTTTTCAATAGAAACGAATTTGGGTCAAACTCAAAATCGAAGTTACATAATGGCTCTGATGGTTTTGGGCTGCTAGGAGGCCCATAACAGACGCAGCCCAGTGTAGAAGCAGCCCTTCACCGTAACGTAACCCAACCCACCCACGCGACGCCAGTACGCCACCCTACTGAGCAATGTCGCTTGCGCTGCCTCCGCCTCCTTCCCTTCGCCTCCGCGCCTTCCGCCGCGACGGAATCCTCTCCGCCGCCGGCCGATTCCCCAGTATCCCCGGAAGCCTTTTCCCCCGCAGCAGTATCCGCTCCGGTAGCCGCACCGGACGCGCCTACTGCCTCTTCTCCGGCGGCGGCAACCGCAAGAAACAGGTGCGCTCAACGCAGCATGCCCTCTCATTTGGTTGATTGGCCCGCGAATTCCGCGGGTTCCTTAGTTGTTGGATCTACCTGGGAATGATTTTTCGAGGAATCCCCGTCGTGAATCGTCGCCATATCTGGTGATGACCATAGCGTTGCAGGGTTGAGTTGTCTGTCCATGGGACCGAACATATTGCACAGTAGATAACGGGATGGACTAAATGTGTTTACAGTATTTGATGATCAAATGAAAACGTACATGGGGAATCAGGTGGAAGTTTCTATCCGAAACCCCTTGTTTAGCACCAGCTCGTTTCTATACGGGTTTTTTTGGGATGCATATAATATTGAATGCAGTAATGTAGGGAGATGGTGACTGAATAAAGTCGGATATATTGCAATGCTTATTCTGCTAGTCTCATTTCCCTCCTGCTTGTTCATTGTGGCTAATGTTTGGACAGCCGATTGTTGCAAAATTGTACATTTCCTTGGCTTTAAAGATCTCCTTGGCATATGTTGCTGATTTTCTTTATACAAAAACCTGGCACTGTTATATACAAGACTATTGAGTTAAGTAGCGCTGCTGATATCTGCGACAATCCTAAATTACATACTCCCTCTGTTCCAAAATATAACTACTTCTAGAGTTTTTCAGACAGATTAAGGATGTAGATTAAAAGTCTATATTACCCCTCATTAGAATAATTATATACCTTTTCTATTTAATTGGTGGTAGGCTTGCATGCAGATCTGCATGCCATAATTGATATGCATGCATGGAGGGCATTTTAGACCTCCTATGCCAAATAAGCCACTTAGGAACTCAAAAATAGCTATATTATGGGACAAATTTTGAATGCTAGAAGTAGCTGTATTCTGGAACGGAGGTAGTACACAATATTAGCTGAAATGGACCAAAAATTTCCTCACAGGATGAAGCTAGGGGAGTGCTGGAAAATCCTATTACTTTGATCCTTATGGGGATGTATATAGTGCTGAACGATGGAATGCGACCACAAAATAATAGAATAAATTTGGTGACAGAACTTATTCTACTAGTTTATTTCCCCCTTTCTTCACTAAAGTTTGAACTTTGAACAACGTTGTGCTTGCTGTAGCAAAACTGTAAATTTCCTATGATGTAATGGTCCCTCTTCGGCAAGCAGCAGTTTTCTGTTTTTTTTAAGAAAAAAGTGTTAGTATTAGCTATTAGACTAAGTAGTTTTACTGTTTTCTGTGTGAATAAAAAATTAAACTATAGATTATCGGAAATTGAACAATATTTTCCCTACAGGATGAAGCTAGGAAAGCGCTGGAAAATGCCCTGGGGCAGAAGAAGGCAGAGTTTGACAAATGGGATGTGGAAATTGAAAGGAGACGGCAAAGGGGCCGGCCTGGAGGTCCTGCTGCTGCTGGTGGAGGATGGTCAGGAGGAGGCCGGTGGTTCAGGTGGCTTACCAGTGGTGATTTCTGGGATGCAGCAAAACAAACTGTTCTGACAATCCTTGGCATTATTGCAGCGGTAAAGACAAAACAGCCTTATTACCTTGTTGAGTTCCCGATACAAATCTCTGCTAACTGTTGCTCAATTTGCTTTGCAGTTTTTCCTGATTGCCAACTTCAATGTACTGGTAGCTGCTATTATCAACTCATTGCTGCTTGTGCTGCGTCTAATACGGCGCACACTCTCCTTCATAGCTCACTGTGTTTTCCAGGACATGTTGGTTGAAAGGCCTCGACCAAAATCAAGTACCCTGGACAACAACAATGTGGCTACTGTGCCTGTGAAAGAAAGAGCTGGAATGTCTGCGAGAGAACGAGTTGTAAGGAAATGGGGAACGGACTGAAGTAGGTCACAGTAGTGTCTTGTGAGCTATCTGGCCTGTTCGCTTCAGCTTATTCAGCCGGCTTATCAGCCACCAAACAGTATTTTCCTCTCACAACAAATCAGCCGTTTCAGCTTTTCAGCCGGCTTATAAGCTGAAGCGAACAGGCCTGATCATCTTTGTTCAGATTTTTGCAGTCACCGTACCACCACTGTTTGTCATGTTCTTGTCAAGGTGGAAATCGTAGTTCTAATTAGCCTTTGTGAATTATACCTTGGGCATTTCACAGTTTTCTTTGTAGTTTATGATTGATCTGGTCACTGAACTTTATCCTCAATACTGAATAGAAGCAATTTTTATATTGACTTCACCCGCTCATTTATAAGTATTCAGAGTGCAGATGCATTTTGGAATTATTTTACTAGAAACTTTCCTGATTCATCTTGTAAGCTCCTCCACTATGTAAGGCTGGCTCTTCCCTATGTGTTTTATGAGTTCTGGTCTTCTGGATTGTCTCAAGGGTTGTTTCTGAAGATGAACTGTAGACAGTTTTGTGTGGATGGTTTTAACAGCTACGATCATGTTCCATGTATACACACATGAAACCATGAAACCACTGCAAAAATAAAGATGAGTATTTGGTGACCCTACCAGAGACTTAACAGTCAGTGTTCAATAGTTAACTGTAGTAAGCAACACGGACCTTCTAAATATTGTTTAATCAGTGCCGGACAATCTAGATAAACACTAAAACTTGCTGGCGGTAGCCAGTAGGCTATACCAGAATGATAAATGCTCTACAGTGTGCTCATGGATATTGACCAACCACCAAAAATTATGGAGATACAACAGCAAGAGGCACACAGTGCATTCAGTCTGAACATTTAAACGAGATATGATGCATTCAACTAGTGGTTGAATAAAACCAGTAATTTGCAACCAAGATATTGCTGATGTCATTCAGAAAAACATTATCAGGAACAGAATTCTAATTGCACCACCAGACAGAGTCGGAACCTGATAGCAGCTGGGCACTTGAATTATACAGCTCCCTATCAAGTCTACAGAAAGTGTTGCAGTACTGAGGTAACATGGAGCACATAGAGCATACAACTTACAACATAAACACTAACATATGTTGGTTTTCCGCATGTAACTATCACTTCTGCAGAGCTAATCGTCATCCTCCTTGGCATCATCAACTGGATCATTTTCGTTCTGCGGATGAGGCTCTTCATTTAGTTTCCTTCTCTTTTCCTTTTGCTTTTTGTTTGCTTCTGACCTTCTATCTGCATTTTTGTTTCTGAACTCTGGAACAGAAAGAATGAGGACACAGGAAATGAGATAAGACGGCTCATAAGCCTGAAAAGAATCTTATGGAAGCTTATAAGGATTGAGTCATTGGCGAATGTACATAATTGAAGCCATGAGCGCAAAAGCTAGAGGAAAAAAGGGACAGAATCCCCTAGAAATTCTGAATGTACTGTTAGAAACCGTTTTGTTAATAATGCACCACGGTGAAGCTTAAGCAGGTATAGAAACGAGTAAAAACAGATGCCATGTTATTGCCTTTGCATATGGATAACCCCATGGAGCATCTAATAAGGTGATTAACAGGATGACAGTAACAAGATTGATCTTGCAGTGAGGTCTAAGGGGGTTCTACAAGACATTGAAGCTTAACAAGCATGGAAATTAGTAAAAGCATATGCCCTTTTACTGCCTTTGCATATGGATTGCATATGGATAACCCCATGGAGCATCTAAAAAGGTGAGTACCATGACGAAGGTAATAATGCTGACCTTGCAGTGAGGTCCTAAGGGGCTCTACAAACTCTGGAAAGTCCATCTCGTCAAGCGCATTGAGGACATCATCAGCATTGATGGTCTGCCTCTTTGATTCTTTGCACATATCATTGGCACTGCATACAAAATCATGATATTATGATCCCAGATGCCTTGATAAGGAGAAGCTGTTTATGCTGAAATTTGAAGCCTCTGGGAGCCTCAGGCACAATATGGAAGAACCCTTGCTTCAATTCAAGTTTTTAGATTACGCAAGTTTCCCTTTCCATACCCCCTTTCTAGTTACCAACAAGCAGAGATCATTATCAAACAAAAAGGTACTGCTAGTTACTCTACGAGTCTCACGGTAATTCTACAAATTTCCCCCAAATACCCCAATATTCGATTAAACTAAATACTCATGTTCAAACGAATGATAACACTCTGCTAATGAATGAATAAATTTATTTCTTGATTTCTCCCCCAAGTCCCGAACACCCAATCCAAACAGAGAAAGGGAGGGTGAACCGACCACAACAATAATAATCACAGTCAATCGGGGCCAATCTGAATCCGAACAGAATGTACCGAGGAGGGAATGTGGGGAGGTACGGACGTGGCGGAGAGGTAGTGGATGAAGATGCGGGCGCTCTCGGCGAACGCGGCCATGGCGTCCTTGTTGACGATGACCTCCGCTCCTTCCCCGCCGCCGGCGATGTGGGCGAGCTTGTCCTTGACCAGGCGGCGCACGATGGCCTTGGGCAGCTCCTCCACCTCCGCCTCGGTCATCGCGGCCGCCGGCGCCGCCGGTGCCGGAGCGGGCTCCTCTTGCGCGGCCGCCGCCGGCTGGGGTTCGGCTTCCTTCGTCCGCTTCCGCGCCATCGTCCCTCCCTCCTCTCGTGGCGCGGGACGGCTGGTGGCGGTGGCGGTGAGCAGTATGGACTATGGAGTGAGGAGCGGAAGCCGCGAACCCTAGCAAAATCGGTGGGCTTTCCCGCCCTCTTTTCTCCCTTTCCCGCCCACCGCTCCGTGTCGGAGTTTTCAGGCTGCGACCGTGCGGTGCGACGGGACGGGAAGGAGAGGGTGGACCGTGGACGAGCAAACTGGCGTCCACTGGGCCGTTAGTGAATCCTGTTCGTCCATTTGTTTCATCCAACGCTGTATGCAGCACGCAGGTTGGCACGGGAGTACACGACATTTATCTCCAGGTAGCCTGCTTATCAGTTTGGGCTTAATAATTTTATAGGTTAGATTTATGCTTTGGGTTTGATAGGATTGGTTTCATTGGGTTGTCCCTATCACATAGTTGGAGTCCATTTGGACTTTAAGAGGAAGCACGCTAGAGTGTTTGTACTGTGTTGTATCTTTAGATCTTAACGTGCCACCCATGGATTACAAACCACATCCCTTGCGGGCTTACCCGACACCTTACACCTTCCTCTTCAGGCTAGCTGGCTCCTTCCTCCTTCCAGCACCGCTACAAGTAACTGCTCCGCTCGCTCACTACTCTCCTCTCCGGCTGCTCTCTCCCTTCGTGCTGCTATTGGTTACCTTGCTGGGCTGGTAAGAGCAACTTCAAAAACTCTCTTAAAATTGCTCCAAAACTTTATTTAGGGAAAAGTAAAAAAAAACTTACCTCCAACAGCTCCCCCATCCTTCCCGTAAAAATGTGCGGATGCTAAAAACATCTCTGTCGCCCCGCATATATGCGGGGACCGATCCTTTCCCAATCGTCTCATCCTCGGAATTTCCGGCGCAGGTGGCCGCTGAGCGAGACGCGGAAGAGGATGAGGTACGCTTCCGCGACCGCGACGGTGGTTCCATGGACAGCTCGATCGGTGGCACCCAGGGCAGCAGACGTGCAAGCAGCAACCTCGCAGTCGCAGAGGTTGATCAACAAGCGGAGAGATCCAAGAAGACTGCAAACATGGGACGTGATGTGTCATCAGCACACCCCTCCCTCTGCCCGCCTTGACACGGTCACCCTCTCGACGACAGCAGTGCTCCGCCATCGAGTTGGGTCCTCCTCGACCTGCATGCCTACACCACGAGAACGCCACCTCCGCTTACGGCCAGATGAGCAACGGCACGACCATCTGGGGCACCTTCTGCACGGGGCCCCCACCGCTCGTCTCCTACATCTGCATCTGCTACCCTGGGCTACCGTTGATCGAGCTGTCCATGGAGCCCATCGTCGCCACTGGAGCTTCAGTCCCCAGCGCCCGGGACCATGGCGCAGGGCAAGGAGAGGTGGAGGAGGTAGCCGAGTAGGTGAGGCAGGTGTGGGCGGTGACGAATTGGAATTGGTAGAGTAGGGGTGGCGGATTTGGTCGGCGGGTGGAGCGTTGCTCACTCGTTTGTTTATGGCAGAGGAAGAAGGAAGGAGAACGAGAAGGATCCACGTGCTGACGTGGCCAATTTTGAAGTATTGGGGAGTTTAGTATCGGGGATCTGCTGTGGGATGACACGATTTTGGGAGAAAATTTTTTTAGTAGAGCCCCCAATAGATAATTTTGGGGGAGATTTTTTGGTAGCCTCTTGACGCATAGTTATTAGGACCGGACTAGCCATTGAACTGGTGAGAATTTCGGTTTAATAGTTCACTGGTTGAACTGAACCGGCTATAAATTTTTTTGAACCGGTGCAATATACACTTGCACAAATTAATATTTAGCAACATGTAGTTGACGTAAATAACACAAATATATTGCCAGAACGATCCATTCAAATTTCCAAGTTCTATTATCTTTCTATCTTTCTTCAGAGTGCAAAGAAGCACGGAGAATATATCACTAAAATATCACAACCAATAAAAACTTCCATCTTGCCAAAATCCTACTCCTGTTAGATCTCCACGTCAAATCCACACAAGCAGCCAGCAATATACAAATCAAGTCATTTTAGACCCCGTTTGGTTTTTAGCACCCGCAATAATTGTTTACACGTCCCGTTTATTCGACAGTCCGATCACATGCCAAATCCATTACACAAACAACGAAAGTTTTTTAAAAATTAAATAGTACGGGGGGGTGTTGCGAGAATCGAACTCGCGACCTCTCGCACCCGAAGCGAGAATCATACCACTAGACCAAACACCCGTGTTGTTTTGGGATGGTAATCATCTCGTATTATTCTATATTTACTAACTTGGGCGGCCTTATTCAAGTCGGCCTGAACAGGAAAAGGCCCGGCCCAATGAAAACCCTAGCGGGGAAGCTCCTAGCTCCCCCCCTATAAAAAGAAGGGGCCGCCGCCCTACCCTCCTCACCCCGCCCGTTCCCGCAATCGACGAGCCGCCGCCGCGCTTAGCTTGTTCCGAGGAGCTTCGGAGGAGGGCCGGGTAGGACAAGATGCAGATCTTCGTGAAGACTCTGACGGGGAAGACCATCACCCTCGAGGTCGAGAGCAGCGACACCATCGACAATGTCAAGGCTAAGATCCAGGACAAGGAAGGTAGGGTGCTCATCCGTCCTTTTTTTCTGAATTTGTCTAATGTTATCGTCGGTTAGGCTGATTGCTCTTGCCTGGGTTGATGCAGGCATCCCGCCGGACCAGCAGCGCTTGATCTTCGCCGGAAAGCAGCTGGAGGACGGACGCACCCTTGCTGATTACAACATCCAGAAAGAGTCCACCCTCCACCTCGTCCTCCGCCTCCGCGGTGGCATCATTGAACCCTCTCTTCAGGCGCTCGCCCGCAAGTACAACCAGGATAAGATGATCTGCCGCAAGTAAGAACCTTTTCATTCATCCGAATGACCCTCACTCCGTTCCTGTAATACCTTTTTAGTTATCTCCGTCCCAGCATAATGTAGATGTCTACCTAGAATTTTTTTTGTTTATAATTGCTTTCTTGATAGAATAGTATGTTTCTTGCGTTGGGATGCAATCGGAACTGTGGGTTCGTAACTCCCTGACCAGTATGTGTGGCATTGGGTTTCCCCATGTGTCCGGAGATTGATCCCCACCCATACTTTGTCACCTGCCTAGTCCACTCCAGCAGTTGATTTTCACGGGTGGTAAATTTGATTATACATATGTTTTTTTTGGCATCTGCTGTGCCTTTTTGTTGTCTTTATTACGTTTCAATCAATTAGTGGTTTGGCAGGAGTGATGAATCAATTAGATGTGCTAAGGTCTCCTTATGAGCTTAACTTTTGAGGCATACATTATGTCTGACCTCCCAAGCCACTGATTAACTTTTCACTGCAACTGTTGGTGCTTGTTTTGTTCCAGTACTAACATGTGTAGCCTGCCCTTGCCTTTGTTTCTGCCTTTTACTTGATAGTGCTACCATTTTGTGTTCTCTCCTGGCAGGAGTGATGAATCAATTAGATGTGCGAAGTTATCTTATGAGCTTAACTTTTGAGGCATATAATTTGTCTGACCTGCCAAGGCACCCGTTAGTCTTCTGCTACCTACTGTGAAACATGTTTAATTTAGTGCTAGGCTTCCTCTTGGGCTTTTGCGCTGATGTCTTGTCTTTTTGGTTGGAGTGTCCATCTGATGCAGTGATCTGTAGATCTTAAAATGTGATTCACTGTGTTACATAAAATGAAATGTTATTTTATTGCCAATAGTTTTTATGTGTGCAAATTTGTTCCAAGTTACCTCTACTGACTTCTATAGGTATTTTGTTTCTTGATTTTTCTGAATTGCAGTTTGTTTAGTACTGTTTTTCTGCTTTTGCGGTGTAATTGATTGGCAGGGATGATGAATCAATTAGATGTGTGAAGCCACCTTATGAACTTAATTTTTGAGGCATAAATTTTGTCTGACCTGCCAATTCTGGAGACAATGCACCACTTAAAGATTTCTGGTCCTTGTTTTGCTGTGATGCTTGGACTATTTATGTGTCCTGTTCTAAGATTTATATATTTGCTTTGTTTGCAAACATTTACCTCAATGGGCAGTGTATTTCTAAAATGGATAATGCAGTGTATTTCTTTTTTGTAGTATTGCTTTTGCAATTGAAGGTTCTTAGTCAGTATGCATAAGCTTATCTAATGTATGGTTTTTAAATCTTCTCCCAGGTGCTACGCGCGCCTTCACCCCAGGGCTGTTAACTGCCGCAAGAAGAAGTGTGGCCACAGCAACCAGGTAACGAACACCTCTCCAGTGCTAAATTCTTGTTTCTGGTGCTTACAGCAATAATTTACCACCTTTTATGCTTGAAAATAACAGCTATTTGTTGAGTGGCAATTTTGATCAGACGTGAGTGTCTTATGTGTTGTTTGTTCCATTTCAGCTGAGGGCCAAGAAGAAGATCAAGAACTGAGGCTTGGAGTATGGGTTCCGCGGGTCGTTCGGATCGACAAGAAGATCCGAGTCTAAGTTTTTGCCGCAGCATAATGCTTCTTCTGTTTCTAGTCAGAACTCCGTGGTCTTTCTGTTGAGGGTCTTGAGCATGTTATTGCTGGCATAAATTGTGTCATAAGTCTGGGTCATATAAAATGGTAGCTTATAACTCTATAAATTCGTGGTCGTTAATTTTGCTGCTGTTCTTGTCCTGTGCTGTGTCTTCGATGGATATGCCAGTCATCTGTCTCGCCCGTTGCGGTCTTACATGTGATTAGAAATTCGACGCGACTGCTTGTCTGCCCTGCACGAGACTTGCTCGTGGTGTAGGTTGAGTTCAACCCGGCGCTAGCGACACGCCAACACCCAATCAAATCTGGTGCGCCTCGTGGGCTACCGTGGGCCGGCGGCCCTGGCCATTGCGCGCTGATTCGTAATTGTTTCTGGTCCCACATCGCCCGCCATCACGTACAAGGCGCGATACGGTAGTTAGCAAATCTCATGCGTGTATTCTGATACCGAGTTAAGGTACAGTGCACTCTCCTGTATCGCCTCATCACCTATGACACGGATAACCAAATCTCATGTCGTGAGAGAAAAACACTGTTTGGTAACTAATAAACCAACTGAATAAATTGAAGCGAAGACTCCGCATAGAGTGCCACCGTACATGCTCTGATGAAACCTGTGCACGAGATACATAGGTTGTGCTAACCGATGAACAGGCACATTTCATCGCAGGTGTCAGCTTTTTTTTTTTGTGGTGTGCCGATCTTTATTTTTAATAACGTTATAAATAAAAATGTAAAATCAGAAGCTGGCCGGATTGGTTTCAACGTGTGGAATTTTCGATCGGTGAAGCAGGCCGCGGACGTAGCAAAGGATTGCAAAATCGATCCGTGTCAGCAGATTTGATGAGTGCAGTATGCGCGCGTGTGGGCGTGTTACTTGTGCAACCGATGATGGACTGAAAGCACGCCAACACCCACGAACGTGCTAAAGCATTCGGCAGAGCCGAGCAAGCAACTCGCGCGCAGGGCCACAGCGGTCCGCGGCACGTACATCCCGCTTGTGGTTGTAGCTCAGCTAAAACAGCATCACGCAACTATTATTGTCAGCACCCAACGGGCTTTTGCGACAACTAACATGCAAGATTGCAACTCAGGCGACCTAGTGCTAGATAGCTCACAGGGTAGTAGACGATATACGAAACACCTTGTTTCGGGCCCTCACCGAATTTCAAAGAGCCCGAAAACAACCTCGATTATAGCTAATTTTGATTTTTTTTCCTAAAACAAACTTCTCTAGTTTCGATTAAGTCTCACATTTACAACACCGAATTAGTTTTTGTTAAATATACCATCTATAAGTATGTCTTGGTGCACTTATTTGTATTGCAAATTTTAATATATTTTTTTCTAAACACGTATTTCGAAAAAAAAACTGATTTTTGATGCACATTAAAATGCTATTTTCGTTTCCAAATTATTATATTACCACTTCTCCTTCATTATTATGAAGTTCTATTGCCATTAGAATACAGACAATTAATAAAAAGAAAAACTCTAATAGGAATTCCTATATATGAAAATAAGATCTTCCGTTTGTAAAATTTGTACAAAATGTCGACTGACTCGCAGGTGTGGATGAAATAGAGTCGTTTGTTCCAATCCAAATCATAAACAAAGAAAGGGGGTAATCTTTCGAAAAATGAGCTTTTCTTTCTAAAATTTTTAAAAAAGTACCTACGGATCAAAACTAGTGAACTAATAATTTATGAAAACAGAGAGAGTACCAAACGACCCTTCTAGCGACCAACAAAATTTGTTGCCATGAGCGTGAAAGAAGTGGCACATTAATTCGTTGCCATCATGTATTCACGTTCATCTTTATTCAAGAAGAAGCACGCACAAGAACAACATCTCCCGTCAAAACCACCAGCTTATTCGTGACAGGGCCACGCACGCTCATCACACGACGAGCGAGAATGCGGCGCCGACGCAGAGCAGCGCCGCCGCCAGACGCGGCAGCAGCGCGCTCCCTCCGACCGCGAGCGCGGCGGCGGAGTTGGCAGGGGTGGGCTCGGGCGCCGGCCCCGGCGCCTCCCGCAGGTCGTGCTTGAGCTCCTCGACGGTGGCCTTGTCGGTGTGGAACGACTTCTCCAGGACGGCGTCGTCGATGCCGGTCTCGAAGAGCGCCGCCGGCAGCGAGGTGGTGCCGGGGCTGGCGCTCCCGAAGGCCGAGAAGGCGCGCGCCGCGGTGGTGCCGTTGTTGAGCTGGAAGTGCACCATGCCCTTGGGGAACACGAACACGTCGCCGGTCTCCAGCGCCGCCGTGTGCACCGCGCCGCCCCGGGCGGAATCGACGAGGCCGACGACCAGGGGGCCCTGCACCACCACCAGCAGCTCCGAAGCCCTGGGGTGGATGTGCGGCGGGTTGACGGTGCCGGGGCCGTAGACGAGCGCGGCGTAGGAGACGGACTGCCCCAGCAGCGCCGGGAACTCGGCCGCCGTGGCCTTGGAGACGGTGAACTTGGCCGCGGTGTCGCCGGCGAGCCCGCTCACGAGGCGGGTGTAGGTGAAGAAGGAGCCGTTGATCTGGGCCGGATCCGCGCCCCGCGGCAGCACGTAGTCCGTCAGGATGTCGGGGTCGCCGGCGCGCGCGGAGCGAGGCAGCTGGTGGATGACCACGACGGCGAGGAGCAACACGAGCGGCCGGAAGGCGAGCGCCATTTGATGCGTTCTTCCCGGAGGTGAGGTGGACGCGACGGAGGTAGCTGTTGCGGTCTCGTTTGCTATTTTATACTAGGTAGCTGGTGGCGTCCCCGGCCTCGGAAGAGCTGTGCTGTGTGTCAGTATGTGTCTGTACATGGGCGAGGTAGCCCTGCCGCGCAGCGGAAGCTGGAGTGAGCTTTCTTTTGTAGTTTCCTAAGGCCCCACCCCATTAAATGGATCAATCGAAACCTACAGGTTATTTGTCTTCGAAGATGGTATTTCATAACTTTCCAAAATTTAGATATAAGTTTATTTTAAATTCATGAGGTGGGAGATGTAAATTGATTCTACAGATCCTTATACTATGTTTCTAATGTGCAACTTATAGCATACTCTTCGACTCGCTTCCCTGTAGCAAAAGCATAGCATATAAGTATCTCTCCCCATAGGATCAACAATAACATACAAATATATTCCACCTACAACTATATTAACTTAATTAATTTTATCTAAATTACGATTAAACGGGGCTACGCGGAAATGGGAAGAAAGTGTCGTGTGTCATTCACAACAGTTCAACAGCTAAAACGCAGAGTATGCCTCAGGCACAATGCATCATGTCTTACAGCTTACAACCGTCAGGTATATTCCTGCGTCACGACATAGATGTGCTTCGGAGATAACAAGAGTTCTCATGCACAGGCTGTGGCCTGTGGGTTGCACATTTCCTTCAGAACAATCGCTCGCAATTTTCCCCGTAAGCTGCAGTAGCTGCCCGTTCAGACATGGAGTTATCGGCTCTTATCATTCAAATAAGATAAAACTGCACGAGATAATAATTAGAAATATTAAATATAGGTTCATTACAAAACCAATTGCATAAATAAAGATTAATTCACGAGACGAATCTATTAAGTCTAATTAGCCCATGCTTTGACCATGTGAAGCTACAGTAAATATATGCTAATCATGGATTAATTAGGCTTAATAGATTCGTCTCGCGAATTACCCTTCATTTATGCAATTGGTTTTGTAATTAACCTATATTTATACTCTTAATTAGTATCTAAACATTCAATGGGATATGGTCCCTGGAACCAAACACCCCTAAGAGTTTCCTGATGAACAGCTTCTTTTTATTTTCTCAAGAGAAAAATTGTTTCTTGGATATTATAACCCAGAGTCTGTCGAGTATATGATGGTGTAAATGTGTTTCTTGATTATAATCCCGAGTCTATTGAGTATGATGGTGTAAATGGTAACGCGTCGGCATCATTTCGGACATGTTAATTTGTATCCATTATATCCACATCAAGCTAATTATTGAAGCACAAATATCTTCATAAGAATGGCATGCTCATCGTTAGGAAAAATTGTTTCCATTACGAAATCTTGTACACTCCGATCAATGTATCAAACCAATGTCTGCTTTAGGTTCCCATATTTTGCTTTAGGTTGGGACAAAGTTCCTTTAAAGTCTGCAAAACTTCTTTGATACCTGGCTTCCTTTTACGTGTGTGGAACATTATAATTTGAGGAATTTCTTTTGCTGTTATTTCTAGCTTGGTAGAATTCAACTACCAGAAAATAATCAAGTAGAATTCATTTTACTAGTTACTGGATTGTCTCTGAATTAGTATTATGTTGCTTGAGTAGAGCCTTGAGCGAGTGATGTTCGACAAGTCTTCGGGAGAAATTAATCAATCATCTTTAGATTTTGGAATACTTTCAGCATGTTGGATGCAAGTATGCAGCATATAAAGAACTAACTGCAGTAGTTATCATAAGCTTGCTGCATGGCTGGAAAGAGCCTGAAGGAGCTAGATACCATCATTTACATCACAAATAAAGGGGGAAAAAAGACAGCTTTAGGTAGCTCAAAATGTAGATAATAACAAATTTTAGGATTCCCATATCACAGATAGGTAGAGCAAAACAATGCATGACGATAACTGATCAACATAATACATCGCACAGACGATTCAAGATTGATTATTTTGACCCCACATTCCCATACAGACTCATCACTCAGTCACAACCCCACCAATTTACCCTTGGCAGGTTATTCAAGAACGACGCGGCCGGAACACACGATTACGAAGGGCAGATGCACGCGAGCGACTCATGGCTTCTTGGGCGGGGTGAGGGCGGCCTTGAGCTTCTCTACCGTGGCCACGTCGGTCTTGAAGGACCTGGCGAGGACGGCGTCGTCGATGCCGGTGCCGAAGACGGTGACGGGCACGGACACGGTCCCCGCGGCGGCGCTCCCGAACGCCGAGAGCGCCCTGGCGGAATTGCCCCCCTGGTTGTACTGCCAGTGCACGGTGCCCTTGGGGAAGACGAACATGTCCCCGGTGGCGAGGTCCTGGGTGAAGAGCTTGCCGGCGGTGTCGACGAAGCCGACGGAGAGCGTGCCGTCGACGACGAGCAGCAGCTCGGAGGCGCGCGGGTGGGTGTGCGTGGGGTTGACGGAGCCCGGCGGGTACGAGAGCACGGCGAAGGACACGCTCTGCCCGTTGAGCGCCGGGAACTCCGCCATGGAGGCCTTGGTCACCGTGAAGTTCGCCGGCGCCTGCGCCGCCAGCACGGCGCGCAGGCCGGTGTACGTGAAGAACTCGCCGGAGATGTTCCCGGGGTTCGCGCTCAGGGGCACGATGTAGTCGGTGAGGATGTCAGGGTCGCCGCCCACGACGGCCAGCGGCGCCGAGAGCGCGACCAGCACGAGCACCAAGGAGCTCACGCTGTTGATCACTGCCATTCTTGTTCACTAAACTGCTAACAATAGAGAGTGACTGGAGGACAGTTGTTTAACTAAATGCGATGTGTGAGTGATGAGGAGTAGCGATCACGCGTCCCCTATTTATACAGAAACACGAATGCATCTGGTGGTCGGTTGGAGTAAATGAAAAGAAGACGACGATGGATGTACCCGTTGCTGCATTGGGAAACTAAGACAGATTAGTTGATTATTTCCTCCAGCTTAGAGATGATCGATCATTGATAAAACTTATGATGACTGACAGCGATGGATATATGAGCTGAATGTTTCCCCAGGCACCCAGGGTCCTGGATACTCCTGCACTGCTACGCTGCCGCGCGAGTGAGATGCCTGACGGGGCCAGCTATATATTCTGGCCGCAGCTTGCACTTTCCCAATTGTTTGCGAGGAAGAAGACGCGAATTGAGGCCGTACAAGGAGCTGTCGATGTAACTGTTCTTCGTACGGAGCATACAAGTCGCACAGCTGCGAGAATATCTCCCATGCCACCAACAGTTACAGCTGGAGACTTGGGATTCACAATGCAGGTGGCCTGCCTTGTTGTTTGCACAAGGGATGCACGCTGCCATGAAAAGGCTGTTCTTCACTGGCAAATTACTTCAATTAAGCTAACGTTATCCATCCAGCAAGGAGGTGTACGCAGTCAAAACATGTATGTCCAGAACTCCAGATGCATGCTGCGTTCGAACTGTAGGGATGTTCATTCCCAAGGCTCATTTCCATGGCACTTTGTTGTGCTAGGAATGCAGCTTCTGTCTTGCCCTTTTTTTCAAAATAAAACGTGGTAATAAGTAAATACTTGCGAAAGTAAATACTTTCCCTTTTTTTAAGAAATCTTCAGAAGAAACTCCATGTTTCGTTGTTTCTGATTTGCGCGGTGCAGAAGAAACAGGGATTACAAGCGCGATTGGTAGCGGGGAGGGGTTGTCCTAGCTAGGGGTCATCCGGCACCGTTTCGTGCACTTAGAACTAGTTTGGTTCCCCACCCGCACTATATGTCTGCACCGCCTCGTTCACTTGCCCTCTCTCATCCCGTATCCATCCGTCCGAAGAAATCTAACTTCCCTCGCGAACTAGGATGGCTTGGTGCACGCATGGTGCATAGGCCTATGTGTCAGTCACCTAAAACTTCGATACTTGGGCCATGTTTAGTTGCCCAAGTTGGGACCTCCCAACTTGGGACTTACTGTTCAGGCAAAATTGGCATTTCAGGCCAAATTTTGGAGGTCCCAACTTAGGAGCTCACAAAGTTTGCAATGCACTGTTTTATCATCCAGCAATACATTTGAACCTGCTGTCCTCCAAAACAAACACTGAACCAGGCCAAATGACAACAGAATTCATAGATGTTTGAACAACAAAACTTCAACGAAAATATTCTCAAGTGCACCGCAAATTATTACAGATTGACAACACCAAAAATTATTACAACCGAGCCACAAAGTACATAAACAATTACATGTCCTCAAACACAAATTATTCAAGACCGAGCAAACAAATGTGAAGCAAGCATATCTCGGAATGCATTCATGCTTGCCATGTCCGCACTCTCCGGCGCAGGCACCGTTTCGGGCTGATCCTGAGTGCCTTCAACAGGCACATAGTTCATGTTGCTATCCACTATACCAAAGTGAGTATCAAAGTCACCATTAATCCTAATGAAGTTGTGCAATGCCATGCATGCACATATAATCCGTGTCTGTGTTTCTGGTGGATAGGCCGGGATGTCCAACAATATGCGCCACTTCATTTTCAACACTCCATACGCCCTTTCGATGACATTTCTAAGAGAGGAATGGGCATAGTTGAATACCTCCTTCATACCTTGTGGTTCTGGCGCGTTTTGAAAGTCTTGGATGTGATACTTGGTCTGGCGGTAAGGAGCTAGGAAGCCGGTGCGGTTTGTGTACCCGCTGTCCACCAAGTAGTATTTCTCTATAGGAACAGTAGATACCTGTAAGTTTACAATGGTTGTATTAGAAAACACTACTGTCCTACAAACAGTTGTGTGTACCTCTAGGTGGCTTTGAGAACTTGTCGCTGTAAGTTGTCATTGCATCGTCAAACACCCTCATGTCATGCACTGAACCCGGCCACCCAGCAAGCACAAATGTGAAAACCATATCCAAGTCACAAGCGGCTATGACATTCTGGGTTGTCTTGCCCTTCCTACACATGTGCTGCATAAACTTTCCACTTGGCACTACAACAGGGATGTGAGTGCCATCTATTGCCCCTATGCATCCCTGGAATTCAGGGTAGAACCTACTGTTTTGCAGCCTAGGATGCATTGTTCTAAACTCTGGGTCTCTAGGTTTAATGATGTCGGCTGATAGGTCAACTAGAGAAGTGAGGACTTTGTAGAATAACCTATGAACAGTACCAAGGGACCTCTCAAATCTATCCTCTGCTTGCCTAACAGATTGGGGTGCCCCACAAATTCACAGGAACAATCCTAGAGCCTCAATAGTGCTAGATTTATTTGATGCAGACAGCCCATACTCAGCTGTCAACAAGTCATGCAGCCTATAAAACATGTGGGGGCTCATCCTAAACATGGTGCGGCAGGATGTTTCATTGGCAAGCTTGTTAAGTACCCATTGCTCCCCAGTCAATGGTGGATTCCTATAGGGTGCTCTATTGCAATACTTGTCAATATGAATAGCATATTCATACATACCATAGATAAATGGTGCCTCATCATCGTCTAATACCACCAATTCCCAGAAAAGGTCCCACCACTCGGCCAGCAACTTCTCCTCCTCCTCCTGGTCCTCCACCTCGTCCCCTTGGGCAGCAACATGAGCAGGAACTTCCTGGGCAGTCCAAAACAACAAAGCAAAAGTTAGCACAAAGAAATTGGTAGCCACAATAGTAATTGCTGCTACCTTGAGTCAAATGACACCCATCTGAAGAGAGAGGCAATAACTTTAACAACCAGCAACCAAACTTCTCTAATGCACTACCATGCTGTTAATAACCATGCTGATACATATAGGATTAGCCAACAAAGAGCATCAAATGTTCATCCTCACAACATAAACAATACCAACACATATTAAGTCAACAACAAGACATAACACAAAAGACATGCCAAGCACACACAAAAGACATAGGGTGTGGTTTACACCATAGCAGCATATTTCTTGATCATTCGCAGCCTTGCACGGTCAGTACTGTTGAGGTAGATGTTGCGTAGGTCATCATCCTTGCAGATCATGACGACTCCATCCCACAGATTTTCTTCCATCTCGTCCACTCCAAGCTCTTTAGCTGAATCTGTCACAAGAGTCTGCTCTTTCCTCCTGGCCTCCTCTCGGGACAGCTTCTTGTCGAGCACAACCTCAACCTCCTTCATCTTACCCTCCAGGGCCCTTTGGATAATTGCTGTCCTCTCAAAGTAATTGGTGTTGAAGGTTGTCATGTTGTTGTCCATGTTCCGAACAGCAGGACCCTTGTTCCTCTTGTTGGGGCTAGTAGCAGTGCTGCGGAAGCTGCTTGTGCTCCTCTTGCTCCCACTGCTGATTGGGGTGGCACAGCTGCGAGGGGTGGCACAGTCCTCATCACCAGCTTCTTCTTCGCCGCTGCTGATGAAGTTGATCTGCCGGCTGACCCCTGGAACAAATGATGTCTCTCCAGTCACTGCTACTCCACAGAACATGCGGTCAAGCTCGTCAATGTATGCTGGCCATCCATCCTTGAGGTCGTACCAGTCCGCGCGCCCCTGCATTGCAAATAAGAAGGCACAACCATTCAGTAGGCAAGACAGGAAAGAAAGATGTACACATGCGGTGTTCACATATCACTAACCCCGCTTTTGCTCTTCCACCAGCTATCACTAGCAACCACAGAGCCATCTTCTCGGTGCCCCAAGCCTGTGCATTTTGTCCGCAGATGTTGGATGAACTGCCAAAGCAGCTTCAGCTGCCTGTACTTGTACCCGAACTGCTCGCTGTTCCTCAACTTGCCAGTGGCTGCTTGGAACTTCTCCTGGACATCTTTCCAGCCCCACTTGTTCATGTTCCCGCGACTGTAGTTGCCCAACTCAATTTGCTGACAGTACAGCTCACAAAACAGCTGGGTTTCCTCTTTAGTCCACTTCGCCCTGCTACGCTCATTCTGTGCACAATGCAATTGTACAAGCAATGCATGAACTCCTATGGACAGTATGCATGACTAAGCAATACAGATTAACAACACCAGGGTTACATGTTTCAGTGACAACCAAATGCTTTATATCATATTGACAGAAACCATCAGTAACCAATACATTTAATGGACACCAGGTATAAATCATGGTATAACAAGCAATGACACAACTCCTACTGACAGTAACCGTAAGCAAGCAACAAACATGATGCACACATGAAACAGTACGGCGCAGCGCATATCTTTGCAATGGAAGTACAGAGGGGGAGTGGGAACAAGTACCGGATTCATCCCGGCTGCCCCTGCTGGAGCCGCGCCACGACGCCGGGAACCGCGTGTCCTGGCCGTACCACGCCGTTGACAAGGCAAGGGAGCCGGGGCCAAGTCTTCGCTGCCGGAACCATCTCCGCCGGGAGGGATGACCCGGCTGCTGCCGCCTCCTCCAACTCGGTCGCCGGAGCGAAGGATCCCTTCGTAGTCCTCCATGTTCTGCCACCCGGAGGAGGCATTGAGGTTGAGGCCGGCCATGCCCAGCTGGCTTGGGGTGGGCAAGTTGGACGACAGGGTGTGCTGCGGCCCGGAGGAGAAGTGGGTGTAGGGACCGCTTGCAGAGCCCGGCGGCGCCAGGGAGAAGAAGTTCCTGGTGGGGTGGCCGCCGTCGTAGTCGGGGCCGTTGCCGAACTCCATACCTGAAGAGCCTTCTCCGTATCCCCCGGCGTTGAAGCTGTCGTCGAAGCTGGGGTTGCCGGAGTCGCTGGCGTTGAAGCTGGGGTTGCCGGATCCGCTGGCGTTGAAGCCCCCGGGGTTGCCGGATCCGCTGGCGTTGAAGCCCCCGGGGAGTCGGGAACCGGTGGCGGTGAAGCCCGCGGCGAGGCGGGAGGATCTGGCGGTGAAGCCCGCGGGGGGTCGGGATCCCCCGGCGGTGAAGGCAGCGGGGAGTCTTGATCCGCCGGCGTTGAACTCCGCGCCCTCCCCTTCCTCGTTGAAGTGGTCCATCGCGGATGCGGCGACCTCCTGGCGGGGGGAGTGGGACAGCGGCCGAGGGGGGCAGATCTAGGCGGGGGAGAGGCGACCGCGGCGGGGGAGAGTGGAGCAGCGCGGGGGAGGGGGGACAGCGGCGGGGAGGGGGCGAGCGCCGCGGGCGAGGGGGAGATCTGGGGGGGAGACGAGAGCGGCGCGGGCGGCTGGGAAACCGGCGGTGGAGCGGACACCAGAAGGGGGGAGAGGGCGAGCGGCGCGGTCGAAGGGGAGAGCGGCGGGGGAGAGGACACCGGCGGGGGCGAGGCCGAGCGGAGCGGGGGAGGGGGGAGAGCGGC
>NC_028451.1:15482645-15602632 GCF_000263155.2 Setaria italica
GTTAAGGCTCTGTGGACTAAAATTGCCTGAGCTCCTGAGAATCTCATGTGTGTTGCTGCCAGCATTGTGTGTACGTACCCAAAGGGAGTCCTGCTTGCTATATGTACGCAAAAGTGGCAAAGTGACTTAAATTCTTAATCCCAGAAAAACCCAATCACATCAGATCAATCACCAATGCAATCTAGAGACTTGCATTTGGCTATACCCGCTATTTGTTTTTCTTTAAAAAAGGTACAAATCTGCCCGTAAAACCATGTAGTTAACTCTCACTGGATACACATATAAACTTTCATTTGCCATATAACACTTCATTTGACCCGGCCGACAACAGGCCTACAAACTCAAGAACATGCATGGAATTCTCTGCGGGACCCAGCAGTTTTACAAAACCCTGCTTATTTCCAGGCCCAATGTCATTTGGAGTTGTACGCGCGCGCGAGAGGCCGGCCCAGCAAGGCTCCGCTAGGCTGTTGGCTGTGGCTTAGCGCTCGCTCGCGTATACTTCCTTCGTTCTATTTCACCTGACATGATGATCAAGAAATAACTCTACTTATCATCTAATTAATGCAAACAAATTTTTTTACATTAGTCCTCCAATGGTTGCCACGATGACTCCTCGTTGTTGATGCAATTTATTATCACGGTTCACATTGTTGGTAAATAGGACTCTTCATTTGTGAAAATCCGAATTTTAGAAAGGACGTAACTAGGCGAAGATGCTTCTCCTGTTAAAAGCATTGGGAGAGCCCCTCCCCCCTCCAACCTTATATGTTTGCGGGACCCACCACGATAAAGGCCATCATGATTTCCCATTGAGCAATATTTTAACTCTTCCTTTTCCAAATAGTATATCATATCCAACATAATTCAACTGAGAGACAGAGACTAAATTTCTTCTCATGCTAGGTGAATATAAAGTGTCATTTAACAATAACTTTCCTCCACCAGGAAGTTTTAGGACATAATTTCCAATTCCAAGTCTATCAGCTCTAGCATTAGTGCCTAAGTAGATATATCTATTTCCCCTTGGAATTGTTTGCATGAAAGTAAAAGATTTATGATCTCTAGCAATATGTGATGTAGAATCATGATCGACAACTCAACTATTTGGAAAAGTGGTAGTAAATAAAGATTCAGTGCATACAAAAAAATAGAATGCATACCTCCCTTTAGAATCATCATGGCGTCCTTCCTGCTTCTTATTATCATTATGCTTCCTCTTCTTCCTGCAGTCAACTCTAAAATACCCATACAGACCACAGTTATGACAGGCGAAATCCTTTTTAATCATGTTATTCCTCTGAGATGAGTCATAATTTCCACGATAATCACGATTGCGTTTATTATTAAGTATGTCTCTCAAATCAACTCTAGATTTGTTCTTTTGCCAATTCCTTTTATTTGCATTGTACCTTTCCTCTCCAAGGTGCAACTTAGAATTATTTGAGTTTCTTTCCTTTCCCTGGGAGAGTTTCCTATCTTCTCCCATAAGCAAGTGATGCCTCAAATTGCGCATATTAAGAGTACGCTCAGAATGACAAAACGACATCTTAAATTGTTCCCATCAATTTGGCAGAGAGTTCAGAACCATAACTTGCACTTCTTCTTGAAAAGGATAGCCAACAATTTTTAATTCCTCTGGTAAAACACAGAGTTTATTGATATGCTCATTAACAGAACCACCATCGCTCATCTTGGTAGAGAGAGAACGATTAACAAGAATGAGCACTTTTACAAGAGATACATCACCAAAATCTTTTTTCCAGATTGCTCAATATTTTCCGAGCAATCTGTTCACCCTCGTACTCAGCAGCTAAAGAATCTGTGATAGATCCCAACATAAATATACGAACCCTTTTATTATCTTTAGCCCAAGCTTCATATTCTACCAAATAATCTTTCTTTCCTCATCAGCGGCATCATTCTTTGTGTTTTCCGGTTCAGGCACATCAATGACATAATCAATATGCAAATACATGATTTTTCGTTTCCAAACTGTGAAATTGAAGCCATCTAACTTGCAAGTTCTAAGCAGCTGAGAAAAAAACAGTATTAGATGCCATTGGGAGTGATGATATTCTATACCAGAGAGAGGACGATGTGCAGATCGAATAAAAAAAAACGTTCAACTCTTTGCTTCCTCGATCCACGTGCGTAGAGCACCAAGTGAAGCCCCCGCGTGTTTGAGCTCCTTCCCTGATCTTCACGTGCTTGTTGACGAGCACCAGCAAGCAGCACGCAGGTACAGGAGCTCCTTCCTCCAATCTTCACGAGTGCGGGAGCAGCACAAATCTTAGGAAAAAACAGTTGGGACTTCCTCGATTTACGCATGCACGGCGGGAGGGGATGCAATATGCGCTCCCCAGCTTCCACGCGGGAATCGAGTTGCGACGGCGATGTGGTGTATGCGACACCGCGACGGAGAGGCGGCGGTGGCAGAGAATTTTCTCGGAGCTAGGGTTTCGTTCGAGTTCGCAACGAAAAATTAGATGGAACTAACCGTATCCCTCTAATACCAATGTTGGAAATTGTGAGCTATACGGTCTACCCTCTATTCCTCTGCCTTATCCGTGGTGTCGCTCACAATTCATAATGAGGGTAGAGGGTACGCATGTCACCAACCACGATCAGACAAGTCAGTTTAATGAGTTTAAAATATATTAGTCCCTAGCGTACCTGTGTGAGCCATGTTGCCATGATCAGTTGTATATATGAGATCAATTCCGATCTGATCATGTGGGTTAACAACCTGCAAAGTCGATTCTGCAAAACAAATCTAGCTCTTCTGTCGTTGTACCCTGTATTCCAGTACAAATATCCTCGACACCTCGAGTTAGATTTCACATCAATAATTTCCTTGTCACTCGCATCAATAAATAATTTCACATTGAAGTGAATATATATAATGAATAATGATATGAAATAAATGTTGATAGACACAGATAAAAATCCAACAGAAGGAACGCTTCGCTACGTCCTTACCAGAGACTCGACCAAAGAAGAAGCTCAGGGGTGAAGCACGCCTTTCTCGGGACATTGCTGTCATCGATGGTCGGCTCAAGTTTGTTGAATTGCAGCTCCACGGGAAAGATAGTGTGGTCTTCAGGGGCCTCCGCCTCAGAGATGGTTGGATCGCTTCGCTGCCACGTACAGCCGGGCTGCAACTTGTTCCTTGGAGGATAGATGGAGCAAGGACTATGAAATCGACTCCAACTGCATGGACTTTGAGCATGACCCACCCACCAAGCTACTCCCCAAGATGTTCAATGACGAAGGCATGGCTCTCCCACCCTTCAAGAGGCTTGACGTGTGCCAACCACCCTCGCCCTTGATCATCATGACACCGTGTACTTCATGACGAGGTTCGAGCGGCAGGATGCCAAAGCATGGGTTGCTGCTGTGGATATGAAGAGAAAGGTGCTGCAAGCAGTGTGCCCATTTTCTGCTGACAGGAACACATGCATCACCTTCGCCTACATGCACAGTAGGATCTCCAGTCACTTGTATCCCTTGTGTCTCACTACTAGTCAGGTTATGTGTCACTAGTCCGGATGGATGCAAGAGGAATAGATGCGGCCATGTGGAGTTGGGTTTGGTCTAAAGTTGTGTTGTTTAAATGCTGGGGGTTTCATCTAAACTTGACATAACAGAATTCGTAACGGGGAGCAGATATAGCTTCTGAAACATCAGTAAACTGCGTTTCAGTCGAACGGACTGCAGAACACCCACG
This sequence comes from Setaria italica, assembly GCF_000263155.2. Lineage (NCBI taxonomy): Eukaryota > Viridiplantae > Streptophyta > Magnoliopsida > Poales > Poaceae > Setaria > Setaria italica. The sequence goes on from NC_028451.1 coordinate 15,486,376, forward strand.
ATAAACAAACGACGACCACTGTCTGATAGACTGACAGACTAGGCTGGCAACATGAGCTTAAAATAGTACCATGATCTCAAAAGTATTAAACATTCTCAACGGCAATGGTAACATCAACTGAGTCATGATTGAAATAAACTTAGTGCAACAGCAACTTCCAAGCCCCCTAGACTAGGTAACTTCAACAAGATGCAAAACATCCCTCATGTGTTTGTTGCCCTGGTGTATATCTGCTGGCTGGAATGAACGGCGACCATCCTTATGAGCCCCCTTGCCATCAGGTCCTTGATGGCCCTCCGAGCCAGGGATCCATTGATCTGTAGGCGAAAAGAAACAAAACTTGCCTTACTCACATGCTGATTTAATGAGATTGATTGAGGATACAGCACAAGCAGATAGCTCAATACATTGCAAGCTAACAAATAGGTGATGAACAAACATAATGTGCATATTCTACCTGCCATAAGAACCAAAAACTTTGTAATATGAACCAGAAATAGTCTAGCTTACAAATCCAACCTCAATTGAATCATACATGCAAACAACAAAGGCGTAGATAGTAAGTTGGTAACAACAAGCAGTTCCCGTACTCAGGAAAGGAATTCCAGCTTCTATGGGCAGTCCTAAAGTCATGACTTAATTTTAAAACAGTTCCAGTTCACCATTTATGTTGACAAAGTGGAACTGAGGTCTGACAAATGGTGAATGACTATCTAATTACCCAAACACTTGTTGGGTTCCAACCACTGAATATAAAAGTAATCACAACTACACAGAATATCAACACACTTGACACTACAAACTGATCATAAGGCCTTTCATATCCTACTTCCTACCAAGTGGACATATTTGCACGGATAATGGTGTTGAATATTTACCCATGTGATTTTGCATTCGGAACATTGAATATAAAAATTATCACGGCTACACATAACATATTGCATTCGGAACATTGAATAGTTACCAATGTGATTTTGCATTCCAAACACTGATGAATATAAAAATTATCACAACTACACAGAATATCAACACATTTGACACTTCAAACTGAACAGCCTTTCATATCCACCTCCTACTGAGTGGACTTGTAATTGCACAGACAAGGCGCAAGCAGCTCGACATCATCAAGTTTGACAGCTCGCGTCGAAAACTAGCACATACTGTGTTATCTAACATCTACACAGACCTATACAGACCAAAGTTCGAAACTCATGCTAGCATCGATTCTCGTAATGCTAATTGAGATTCTACAGCCACATATCATAAACAAAGCTTTTAAACCGCACCAAATATGATGTACCACTGGAAGACGGGAAAGCGCACAAACAGGGGCGAGATCCATAATAATTCCAAGTGAAGAAGATGATTACCCTGAGGCGCTCGGAGAGGATGGATGGAGTGATCTGCTTGAACTTGGGCGCCTCGGTGAGCAGCTTGTCGTAGGTGGCCTGGTCGAAGAGCACCGCGTTGTTAACCTTCTCCTTCTGCTTACCCTTGCTCCACTTCTTCTTCTTCTGCTTGCCGCCTCCGGACTTGGCCGGCTTGGACGACGGCGGCGGGGCCTTGTCCTTCTTCGGGGCCTGCGAGAACAAGCGAGACGGTCAGCAACAGTCGAGCAGGCTGCGCGGCGGTGCGGATGGGTGGAGCGGAGAGGAGAGGAGCGAGACGTACCATGGCGGAGGTGGCGGCGGCGCGAGGCAGGCGAGGCGAGCGACGAAGAGGAGGGGTGCGGCGGCGGCGGGAGTCGAGGAGGGTGGGGATGAGCAGCGGGTATATGAGTCGGAGGCTAGGGTTTTCGGCGGGTGAAGCGTGCTCTCCACCGTCCGATGCGATTGGAGGGCTGGGACTCCGCCTTGGGGCTCATCTACGCCCTCAAAGTTGACAATATTACGAAAGCACCCCTGTAACTGCACGAATTGGCGAATTGCGCCACGACGCATAACATGTAGAAATCTCCTCACACGATCTGTATATTGCATCGTACCCCTTAAAAGGACCGCATATCGCGAATTTAAACATCTTTCTGAGGACAAATCTGCAAAAATAGCACAGCCTGGGTCTTGTTCAAAGAGGAGGGGAGGGGGCTCCAGAGGCAGTTCGCAGCAACTCATTTCTTTCTTCGCGAGAGGGCAAAGGCAAGGGGAGCGAAGCGGAGAGCGAGGGAGCGGGTGACGTCATCGTCCTCCAGGGTTTCTCGATCGGCGGCGATGGCGGCCAGGACGGCGGCGAGGTTCGTGCAGCGCAGGCTCCTGTCCTCCGGCGGCAAGGTCCTCGGCGAGGAGGAGAAGGCCGCCGAGAACGTCTACATCAAGGTCCAGATTTCTCCCCTTTCTCTCTCGCTTCCTTCCTCTAGTGGTTTCTGATCGGGAGCGCGATTCCTGCAAGGCGTGTGGGTGTGCGACTGGTGATGCGATCTAAGGACTCGCTTCTAGTTCCGCAAGTGTTGGAAGTGGCTCGTGATGCGGTCTCTGTGCGTGAGCCGCGTGCTTCTGGTGACCTCCGCGCGTTCCGGGACTTGGGTAATTTTTGTCTAGGGTTTCCTTGTTGTAGTGTAGTTCCAGGAAAGGAGTGTACTGGTGACTGGGGTTTTGTTTTGGTGCAAACGTTTGCTAGTTGCTGACCTTGGAATGGTTACCTGTGGCCCTGTTGCAGTATGGCATCAATTTATGTTGTTAATTTGTTGATTACCTACCCCGGCCATGCTTTTGGCCTTCTTAGTACTGCTTTGGTTGAGATGCGTGCTACCTGATTATGTGATGTCTGAAATTGTGGAGTTTTTAGCTTCCTGAGGTTCATGTGCAACTGTTGCTGCGGTGACTCATGCTTCTTATGCGTGTGATTTACTTTTATCAATGTTAAATAAGGTCCCCAAATTCTTCTAGTTGAAAAATCATACATGTTGCAATGTTGTAGTTTTCCTTCAGCTATGTTTGTTTGCTCATCCATCTTGTACTGCTGTTGGAGAACACCACTAGTTATGAGCTGATAGAATCACAGTTTATTATAGTTTCAGAAATCCATATATGCTAATTTCATGTTTTTTGTGTGTGTCTGTGTACCTGATCAGCTTCGTTCTGCTAAAAAGTTATGTTAAAATGGATGCATATTTGTACTGATAAACTGGTAGGTAGATATATTGTGATGATATGATCTGCATAAGCATGTGTTTCTGGAACCATGGATGTGAAAATTGTGACCATAGCAGGTTTTCTCTTTTAGCCTTAAGCCATTAAAGATTACACTAATGCTTGGATAAATTATACTGCTTGTATACTTGAGTTGTCTACTGTCTGTGCAAGCTTGGTGCTTATGGTGGGCTTCCCCAAGTATTGTGACTTGGGAGCTTACTCTAGGTTGTCTTGTTATACTGGTCAATGTGGTTATGTGATGGTATAAATTCTTTTCGTTGGTGACATGAATAGAATCATGCACCGCTGATCCAGTGACACATTGAATTGTGGTGATTGTCTACCTGGCCATAGTTGTCCTGTTGGTACGCATTTGTATGATATGCATGCATATTGTTTTCTGGGATCATGGCTAAGGGTTGCTTTTGCATCTGGAAGTTTGAAGGTCACTCTGTTGGGTCCTGTTACTGTTAGATAGTTGCACTAATTGTAAAGCATATACACTATTTTCTTCTGTCTATCTGCCAAGTTTCCAATTTCGACTGTTTGGCTGTCTATCTCCCAAGTTTCCAATTTCCATCACCATCTTCTAATAAAGCAGTCCATAAATATCTTGTGATCAACATAAGCATGCCTTTCTGGAATCATGAATACGAATGTTGTTAGCATTGCAGGCTTTGACTTTAAGTCTTAAGCTGTGAGTTATACTCTGCATTGCTACTGCTTAGACAATATACTGACTATTATATTTGGATGTGATGCCATCTGTTGGTAGGAGCCCATGCTCATATGAGCTCCGCAAGTGTTGTCTTGAGAATTTTTTATAGGTTGTCTTCTTATACTATAGTTTGAGGAGGTACGAGTATACTGGTGAATGAGATTTTGATGATGTATACATGTTTTTTAGTGATAATGGGATAGTATTTTTCATCCCTGGTCCAGTAATACACCAATTTATGTTGAAAATTGGGTTCATACATGGTCGTGTTTTCTGTCTTGTGGGTGCACATGTGTTTGAGATGCATCGTTATTGATTTTTGCAACCTTGACTGAGTGGGCTGTTTTTGCTTCTGGAACTTTGAAGGCTGTGAATTTTGTAAGGTCCTGTTAGTTTGTCTCGTGATGACTCAGACTCAGAAAAGCCTATACACTATTTTCTTCTGAGTTTGGTTCCATCCCAGATTGTGATGCTTGTGTGTTGTGACAAATTGTTGGTATATTAGGACACTGTTGATGCCTGTCTCTTGCTTCTGATTATACATTTCATTGTCTGACTCTTTGCAAAAACTTCTATCACATTCTATGACCATATTTTTGGTTATAGTATTGAGCTTATACTTTTATTCCGAGTTCTTTGAACCAATCGTGAGCTAAGTTAGTTTTATTTTATCACCTGCCTTCTTCATCTGTACATAACTAGTTATGAGTACGTAATTAGGTGCTACAATTAGTGTGTTCCAGAAGCTTGAGAATTTCTAGCATGAATGTGAAACTTATTCATTTGTGTGCCTGACATGTAAGATAGACATTATCATTGAAGATGACTGCAGAATTGGTGTGAAATATTTGTGCATAAACTCAATCCATTAGGCTTGTTTTATAATGAATTATTGAAGTGAATGCTTCACCGCATTTCTTATAAACTGTAAAAAGTTTATACACTGCAGTGCCATGAAATCCTTAAATCTGAAGTGGTATTTGGATAAGCTTTTTCATTGCCTCTATCGATGTAGAAATCCTGTATATAGCTTTTTTTGGTGGTTATTTATGGCTCTTTTGATGTCTTGATATTATTTTCTTGATACTATGATAATAACATGCCATGTGAATTTTGTTTTTACTGCAGAAAATGGAACAAGACAAGCTGGAGAAGGCCGCACGCAAGGTATGAAACACATCATCTCAAGGCCCAAGCATTGAATTGGGCAGCATTCCTTTCGTGTTTGATGATAACCTTCTGTTTTGTTGATGCTTTTTATGGGGAATCATGAATTCTTTACATAGAACCATGAATGTATCAATTCTTTTACTTGGAATCATGATCGCGTTACTGGTATATTTGTCTTTGCCTATGTATGTTAAGCCATGCTAAGTTGTAAGTAGGAGCACTGCATATCTGTTTCATGAACTCATGAAACTGTGTGTCGCTCTAACACAAGATGTTACATGATTCCAGGGTCCCAGCTCAGGAGAGCAAGCTTCGTCAACCACAAGCTCTGCAGCAAGTGACGTGAAGGCCGCGGGCGGGCCAACAGAGTCAGCATCTACTGGTGCGTCCACCGACAAGAACAGGAACTACGCTGTCTTTGCAGGCACAGTTGCTGCCCTGAGTGGCCTGGGTTGGTATCTCTTGTCAAAGCCTAAGAAGTCGGAGGAGGTTGTGGACTGAAGGGGTGGTTGTGAATGGGATCCGCGGATGGTCTGCCTTATCAGTTTCACGTTTCACCCTGGTTTACTTTCTGCGCATAGACCTGCACCTTCTTCGTGGAAATAATTGTTGAAATGTACTCTGCACTACTCGTTCTGAGGCCGCATCATTGAACTTTGAAGTATGCGCTCGAGACGTTCTGTAGTTCTCCCGCATGTGATGAATCGCAATGTTGTCTGATGCTAATGCTACATCGCTGCTGAAAGAGGTTTTTTGGGTACTGTTGTTCTGAATGTATGGAGTCTGTTGTCTCTAGTCTTTAATCAGAACCTATATGCCTTGGTGCATTCTGTGATGCTGAATGGGAATGACATAATACATGCGTTGCCATTTGCCTCGGTTTTGCCACAATAGTCATATACTTCGTATGTTCTTTCGATAGCGTTTCTGTAAGAATTAAAAGTTGTTATATGCTTTCACTAGCATTTCTGTTCTGGGATGCCTCTATGGAATCAACCTGTGTCTATGTTCGCGCACTTCCAAAAGCATTTCCGTACTGGGATGCTTCGCGTAGTGCAAATATGGAGAAGCAGTCACAACACAAAAGACAGCAGAAACGTACTCTTTTTAACGTAGAAATTTCAGAGCTGTGTAGATGACTGGCGCACAGTTTGATAAACAACAAGACTGACTTGCTTCATAGTAAGTTGCTAACACTCGCATGGCAGCCTCCACAGAAATTAATCTAGAACTGGAACTACCGGAACAAAAACTTGCCTGCCCAAACTGATGGTGATGGTGCATCATGCATGCATGTCACCAAACCAACAACCAAAGACGTCAATCATTTTCTAGGTGCAATGAAGTCTCCATGGTCATGTGGAACACAAGTTCTTGAGCTACTTCTGTGAGCCAATTAAAACCTACAGTTATCAGGAATATAAAATTTTTAATTCAAGAAACTGCTGCCGTTTTAGATGATAGGTAGTGTACTTTCTTTTACACTCTTTTGAAACTGATGACAACTAATTCCATAGGAAATGTTGGAAATTAAGTTTTTATGGATGGTTGAACTAAATCCTAAAACTACCCCATGAAAAAACTACAAAAACAAGGCCTGAAGCAATTGGAAGTTGGAACCAGACTATATTCATTCTCTACTTCTTAGATAGGAACATTATACTCTCTCTGATCCAAACCTGATCTTATTCACAGATTTCTATATAACTCCGAACAGGCTAAGCAAACATTACGTACATAGTTAGACTCTTCCTTTAGAAGAGAACACATGGGACAGAGATCACTCCGAGAGACATGCCTAAGATGCTAAAATTAAAACCATCTGACAAGGACTAACATTGCACTTTGTATTCCTATGTGATATTACAATGTTTATTCCTTATTTCTTTGAATGGCAGATTTTCGTGGACAAGAAGTAGAGGTTCCTTGATCATCCAGCATTATGTAATCCTTGCATGCAGATTCTATTAATCTTTCACAGAGGGGAACCTGGTAGCGCAATTTCCCTGTGGCCACTTTCCTACATCAATCAAAGCAACGGCCCAAAATTTTTGCAAGTGATGTTTCCTTGATTCTAGAAAAACTTCACATGGTGTGTAAGTGGCAAGCAAAATGTGCATGAATGTTTGCAGAAATAAAACCTGGGCTGGATCGGCCAGCTCACTTGGATCCATGGACTAAATGAAGGTCTGAAGGGGGAAATTGAATGAAAGAGGAGCAGTCATGACGACCCTATGCTCCTTGAGGCCTCTTCCTTGGGCGCCTACACGCCGCCTGGCTCTGCTCAGTCCTTGGGGACGCCGCACGTGGAGGTCGCCCCTCCCCACCGCTTCCTAACGTACTCGCGGCGTGCGCGCCTGCAGTCATGTGAGCCTGCACCACCACCCCTCTAGCGGGCCCCTCGTCGGCGGGCGCGGTTGTCACTCCTGCTGACCCTGCCACCCCGCCACACAGCTCCCCGCCAGCAACAACCCCACATCCAAGCTCTTCCACCACCACGCGGGAGAAGGCGTCCGCTTTCATCAACAGCGTTCGCCTTTCTTTCCAGTTACCCCTTGCGGCCCGGCCCACCAACTCTGGCCCTGCACCACCTCCCCCCCACCGCAACACCTCGCCGTAGCAGCCGCCTTGCTAGTAATCCCCTCAACGTTGCCATTCGGCCATCTCGCAAGGGGGAAATACTGGCCATGAAAAAGCTAGGCGTCATCTCGCAGGACGCGGAGGGAGACTGTGTCACACCCTGTGACTTTGACAAATTTCTACACTCCGCCGTGCAGCCGGAGCACTTTGCCGCGCTCCGTGATATCTTCCCGCTGGCTAACGAACTTTCTGACCACGAACTCATGCAGATTGCTGGTCGGGCGGATGATGCCTGCATATAGCCACCAGGCGCCCACGATGCCCCACCGCCGCCCGCGTGCCCCATGCAAGCTCCCAACATCAATATGCTTGTCTGGAATGTGCGAGGCCTCAATGCACGTTCCCGGCGCGACGCCCTGCGGGACCTGGTAGCTGAGGCAAATGGTGCGATTGTATGCTTACAGGAGACAAAGTTGGCTGTACTCTCCCCATTTCTTATTGCTGAAATGCTTGGAGGCGACTTCTCTTCCTCCTACGATTACCTGCCGTCTGATGGCACGCGCGGAGGGATCCTTGTTTCCTGCCGGAACTCCGTTGCAACTTGCTCCCGCCTGCACTCTGGCCGTTTCTCTCTTACGGTATCCGTTAGCTTCCTGTCCCAGGACACGCCTTGGAGTCTCACCATCGTCTACGGGCCCCAATCGGAGGCCGATAAAATCGATTTTCTGGACGAACTCCGTGCCGTCCAGCCCCATGCTGCGGCCATGTGGGTAATTGCGGGTGATTTCAACCTCATTCTCAATGCGTCGGACAAGAACTCGGGTAACATCAACCGGAGGAACATCCGAAGGTTCAGGCGGTTTGTTAATGATATGCAGCTCAAGGACGTTTATCTGCACGGACGGCGTTATACTTGGAGCAACGAGCGCGAGACTCCGACTCTGGCGCGGCTTGACCGTGTCCTGGTCTCCACCGATTGGGATGCGCATTATAGCTTCGCGTTCCTACAAGCTCTCTCCTCTGGCGCCTCCGACCACTGCCCGCTCCACTTGGCGACTAATGCCTACTTCCCTTCTAAACGCCAGTTTCACTTTGAGCCCTGGTGGATTGCTCTGCTGGGCTTCTCTGAAACTGTTGCGGGAGCCTGGTCCTCGACCTGTCCCTCCACGGACCCTTTTGTCCGTCTAGACCACAAGCTCAAATGCACAGCCAAATCCTTGCAACGCTGGAGCTCTAAGAAGGTGGGGCAGATCCGCGCCCAACTGCTGGTGGCGAAGGCGGTGGTTCTCTGGCTCGACAAGGCCCAGGAGCTTCGCACGCTGACTGCAGAGGAGCGGAGCCTTAGGACGCGGCTCAAGTACAAAACCCTCGGGCTATCCTCCCTCGAGCGCAATATGGCAAGGCAGCGGTCAAGGCTACTGTTCCTTCGCGAGGGGGACGCCAACACTAAACTTTTTCACACGACCGCTTGCCATCGAGCGAGGAAGAAATTCATCCCCAGCCTTCAATACGACGGGACGATCGCGGTCTCTCAACCTGACAAGGAGGATCTCTTATATAATTACTTCCACTCCATTCTTGGCTCCTCGCCAGAAGGGACTGCGGGAGTGGATCTTGCTGCCTTGGGCTTCCAGGCAGCTGACCTGCATCACCTCGATGCCCCCTTCTCCGAAGACGAGATCTGGAGTACCATCAAAGAGCTTCCCGCTGAGCGTGCCCCGGGCCCGGATGGGTTCACGGCCGAATTTTATCAGGCGACCTGGACGGTTATCAAGTGTGACATCACTGCTTGTTTCAATGCGTTCTTCCGACGAGCTTGCGCCTGGCCGTCTCAACACCGCTCTCATCACGCTCGTGCCTAAAAAATGGGATGCGGCGTCTTTGGCTGATTACCGCCCAATCAGTCTGGTCCACAACTTCGCAAAATTGGTCGCTAAGCTGCTCTCCAATCGGCTTGCGCCCGAACTGCACAGACTAGTCGACGTCAACCAGAGCGCCTTCATCAAGACTCGCTCCATCCATGATAACTTCAAGTTCGTTGAACTCGCGGCCAAGAGCCTGCATAGGAAACGGAAGCCCAACCTGCTTATCAAATTAGACATTTCGAAAGCCTTCGATACCGTCTCCTGGCCCTTCCTCTTGCAGGTGCTCCAGGCGTGTGGCTTTGGGGGTAAATGGCGAGAGTGGATTGCGATCCTTGTGTCCACAGCCTCAACTCGAGTTCTCCTCAACGGAACCCCTGGAAGATCCATCCGGAATGCTAGGGGATTACGGCAAGGAGACCCCCTTTCCCCTATGTTGTTCATCCTTGTTATGGAGGTCCTTCACCGCCTATTGGCTACGGCTGCCCAGCAGGGGGTGCTCTCCTCCCCAGCTAACTGTGGGATACACCACCAATGCTCACTGTATGCTGACGACGTTGTCATCTTCGCGACGCCGCGCGTCCAAGACGTCATCACGATCAAGACTGTGCTTGACTTCTTTGGCCAAGTCTCTGGCCTCCGGACAAACTTCCACAAAAGTCAGCTGGCGCCGATCTACTGTACTGACGAGCAAATTTCCAGAATTAGGGACATTCTTCATGCACAGATTGCTACATTCCCCATCCAGTACCTTGGATTACCTCTATCGGTGGGGCGCTTGAAGAAATCCCATTTCCAACCCCTTATTGATAAAGTTGCTAGCAAGATCCCTGTGACAACTGCCAATTTAGTCATCTAAATGACTTTGAAGAATTAAAAGCAAATTGAGAAGAAAAGAAAAAGAAATTGGCCGAAAATCAAATTCGGGTCAAATTTGGCCGAAATTTGAATTTTAAATTTGAAATTCAGAAAAATTCGGCAAAAATGTGGAATGCAAGTGTAAGAGTAACTAGGACTTAAGGATCAAGAGTGTGGAACAGAAATGGTGCAAATTATCTCAAAGGAATCAAAGAAAAGAAAAAGGAAAATGGCGTTTACTGTTCCTCGTCTGAAAATAAGAACTCAGAAAAACAGCAGCAGAGTCTGTTTTCAAAATTGAATTCTGAAGAAATTTGCAAATAAGTGCATCAGGACAACTACACCATATTGAAGTATGAACATTGGGCTACAAGAATTGGGTGTTGTTGGCCAGGGATAGTGAAAGGAAGGAATTCAAATTCAAGCTCAAAGTCAGCACATTGTCACAGTTAACTGTCACTCTGAAAATGGTTAAGTCTGAAACCGACAGTATAGGGTCGACTTTGAATTGGAATTCAGAGCAATGTAGATCAAGAAGGGTAGGTGTTCTTGGGCAAAATGGAAACTTGGGAGGTTGTAGAACATCATTGGGAAGAAGTTGAGCTACGGGAAGGGAATTTGGACCACCGAAATGGATCACTAAGTCGGGCAATGGAGCACCTTGATTAACTGACGAACTGAATATCAGTTTCAGTAAACTTCAGAGGAACCCGAGAAACAAATCAAAATTCAATTGTATTTGATGATTATCTCGGGTCAGAGCCAAAAGAAAAGGTGAAGGGTTTGAGTTTATCTCCAACTTCTGTTAAGGCGCTTGGGGACCGTTGGATTGAAGATCGGCCGTAATTTCGCTCTGAAGTCACGGGCGTTAGAAGAAGAAAAGAGGAGCGGTGACAGAGCAGCAGGACGTGTCGCCGCCGCCGCCGTCGGTCGCTCGCCAGCACGTCTAGCTAGGCCACCTCCTCACCACATAAGCCTACGGGTAGGCCACGGTGTCGCCCATGCGCGCGGTGAACACTTGAATAACTACCGCTCCCGCGCCGCCGTTTTCACCGCCGTTCTTTTTACCGCCGCCAGCACCTCTTCTGTCAAGCACCGCCGCCGAGCAAAATTCCACCGCCACACCGCAGCTCCCGTCGATTCCTTCCGTCCACACCTCCGCCTACACCCCACCAGCAACCTTAGCAACTTGTTGCCCAGCTTCTTCGCCGTCACGCCTTGAGCCGCCGCCGCTTCTGTCCGCCGTCGTCGCGCCGCCCGCTCACGGTGAGCCCTACCTTGCGCTGCTCCCCTTCCTTCTTAAGTAGTCGTAGGCAAGTCCTTGGGGTCCTAGGATGGTGTAAGGGTAGTTGTTTGAGTAGGTTGTGCCGTTGTCGTGAGTGGTCACGACCGGCCGAAGGTGTCGCCGCCCGTCGCCGTGGAGGGGATGGCTCCGGCCATCTCCCGAGGAGCTGTTGCCGCGCACGGGTGCGTGAAGGTGTAGGGGTGCAGTCCTGACCTAGTATCGCCGCCGGTGGGGCGCCGGCCGGCGAGTCGCGCCGCCCCCTGTTACGCGCGCATGTTTTGGCGGGAGGAGGAAGAAGCGTCTGGGCGCTTGGGCCCGCACGGCAGTGAGAAGGAAGAGGGGGAGAAGGAGGCCGGGAAGGCGCGGCCGTTTGTTGGGCCGCGGCCTGGAGGCCCAGTGGCACACGCGCGGGTGACCGGAAGAAAAAGGCCGGAGGCCCAGAGCAGCTAGCAGGCCGGCCTCGCGAAGGAAAGGAGAAAAAGGGAAGAGGGCCGTTGGGCCGGTGTCGGGCCGAAGAAGGGAAAAGAAAGAGAGAATCGGCCCACGGGACCCGTTAAGAGGAGAAAAAGGCCGGCGGGTAGAAAGGAATAGGGATAGGTGGGTCCGCGCCGTGGGGCCCGGTGCGCGTGAGAGAGGGTAGAGTGGGGCTGGGTAAGAAAAGTTTTTCCGGGTGATTTTAGGGAAAATTAGATTTCCTTTAGGAAAGTAATTAGTTTAAAGCCATTTTACACCATTTAAATCACAGAAATTTCTAGGAGTGTCCAAAATTAGTGAAACCAATTTTGTTAGGCTTGTTTTATTTTCCTTTATGCATTAAAATTTTTACACCCTAGAAAAATGATAAAAATTCGGGTATTTATTTAATGCCTTCCTTTTAAGGTAATTAAATAAATACTTAATATTTATAAAATGTATAAAATATGAAATAACACTTTCTTAATCAAAAATTATCCTTAACTCATAGGAAATTAGATTTTCAAGTTAGAAAATAATTATAACTTTTTCTAAAGATAAAAGAAAAAGCTATAAGGAGGGTTAAGTAAGAAAAATTAAAGTAGGGGTTAATCTTTTGGGTTTTTGTGTGTTGGCTTGCAACTTTATCATGGTAGGTTGTATAGTCCTTGTTGGCTTGCAACTTTATCATGAAGGAAAGTTGTATAGTCTTTTATTCAAAATTTTGCATTTCTAACCCCTGCATGTATTATGCTATAGATCCCGAAGCACCAGAAGGAGAATATTTGGAATTTTCAGAAGGACCTTCGGAGTTCGAAGAAGTTTTTGAGTTAGTCCCCTGTGAAGCCAACCCGTCAGAGAATACTAACTTTTTAAGCGAACAAGGCAAGCCCCGGTGCATTTATACCTATCTATTTTGGAGTCGTTATTTCATGTGTCTAATTATCGGTTATTTGCTTTATGTATGCACTAAGTCTAGGAGTTGCTTGAAACCTATTCTTGTGTATAATCATGCCTTGTTTTAAGGACATCTTTGCCACTTGTTCAAACCTTAGAAGATAACCCAAGTCTAGAAATGCTTAGTTGCTTAAATGCTTGGTTTACCAACCTTAAGGAAAACTTTTGAGTCATACATGTTGCTTATGGAGGATAACTTGGAAGTTGAAGGCGGACAGAAACTAGAGGTGTAGTTCTGTCTGCTAGATTAATTTGGTTAAGGCCCGATTCGTTGTCTTAACCTTTGATCAAGTGATAGGCATCTGATCACTTACTAGGTATGGGACCAGTAAAGCCCAGTAGGTTAGTAAACTCTATGATCAGGAATACTTCGTACCCACGCTTGGCGTGCTGGAGATTGGCAGGGGTGTAGCCTAAAACTCACATGGTGATCGGGCCAGACGTGGGGTCCCATGTGGGGGTGCATCCCTGGGTCCGGGTAGTCGTATTCCTAATCATTGATTTTGCTAATCGAGAGGTTGTTAGATACGACCTGGACAGTCGTATAACGCTGGTGATCAGGGTACTCTCCTGCAGGATGTAGTTAGATCCGGATCGCCGCAATTCTCGGTTATGAATACACTTGATCACTGTTGAGCATCGTAGTATCAATTCATGCAATATAAATATATATACCTTTGGTTGATATTTGATGTATGACTTAACAGCTATGGTTGTTTTTACTTTCTGTTATCATTTAGAATGGTTAGGTAATAACTTAACCCAAATAAAAGATAAAACTAAGGCATTACTCGTAGTAAGCTTTTCGGCAAAAGTTGTGTTAAGCCAAACACACCCAAAAGCTGGCATGCATTCCAAAGAAAACTATTATATTGGTTAGTCGGGTAAGACTTGCTGAGTACCCCGTACTCAGGGTTTTCCCCTTGTGGCTATCTTTCAGAAGCTCCACAGGAGTCTCCAGAGGAGGAGACCCCGAAGCCCTAGGGTATTGACCTGAGTCTTACAATACCCTAGAGAAAAGTTTTACCTGCGCATCTTCTCCTGAACTGTTTATGTTTAAATCTTAGAACTCTGCCTAACACTGCACTGTTAAGCTTGTTTCAATCTATGTTCTGTAATAACTCGTACCTTTTATATGTATGTAAAAATGTAATGTTTGTTGATGTTATCCCATCGCGGATATTATCCTGATGTATGGCTATGAGACACGTCGTGGATCCTTCGAGGAGTCCTAGGGACACTCGACGGACTACCGGACTTATGCTGTTTTAGGTGCGTTTCGGATAATTGCTGTTCCGACAACGATTAGGCGCACTTAAACCAGCTTAAGTTGGGCGGTTCCGCCACAATCCCCGATTGGAAGGCACAACTCATGAACAAAGCTGGGAGGCTAACGGTCATCAAATCCGTGATGTCCTCGGTTTGCACACATACACTCCTTGCGCTTGACGTCACAGAATGGGTGCTGCACGAGATCGACAAGAATCGAAAAGGTTTCCTCTGGGCAGGGAAGACCAAAGCTGGGGGGGGGGGACTCTGTGCCATCTCCTGGCCAACTGCATGCAGGCCCTGTAGGTTTGGGGGCCTGGGGATTCCGGACCTCAAGCTCTCCTCTCAAGCTCTTCGGCTTCGCTGGATGTGGCTCAAAAGAACGGATACGCAGCGCCCGTGGATCCAATTAAGCACTGATTTCGACAGGGACAAGAACCTACGCAGTGTCTTCCAAGCATCGATCCTGGTACAACTAGGGGATGGTAACGCCGCTCTTTTCTAGGAGGACAACTGGCTGGGGGACTCCTCACCGTGCTTCCTCGCACCAGACCTTTGTGCTATGGTTAAGCCCAAAATAAGAAGAACCAGAACCGTAGCGGCTGCCCTGACAAACAAGGTGTGGATTCGCGACATTGTCGGACGAGCTACAGTCAGTGGCCTCACGCAGTACGTCCAACTTTGGCATGTGGTTGCCACTGTCCATTTGCAGAGCGGCATCGAGGATGTCATCTCCTGGCGTTGGGAAACCTGTGGGTCATACTCCGCCCGATCGGCATACCACATGTTCTTCCACGGCTCCACTGTTTCGCCGATCTTCAAGACCGTGTGGCGCGCTTGGGCACCTTTGAAAGTCAAGTTCTTCATTTGCCTTGCGGCCAAGGGTAGGATCTGGACCGCCGCAAGGCGCAAACGACATGGGTTGCAGGTCACCGATGAGCGCAATCTCTGTGGCCAAGCTGCTGAAACGGTGGATCACCTCTTCAGTCACTGTGCCTATGCCCGTCAGGTGTGGCTTCAGGTTGGACAAAGAACTAACAATCAGCTACCGAACCTCACCGCGGATTCCAAGTTGATTGATTGGTGGCTCTCTATTCGGGCCAACATGACCAGCGTCAAAGCTAAAGGCCTAGATTCTACTGTCATGCTGGTCTGCTGGCGGTTATGGAAAGAAAGGAACGGCCGAGCCTTTGCCACTACCGTCGCTAGAACGCCGCAATAACTCCTGCTGCTCATTGCTGAAGAAGTGTCGCTTTGGATTCAGAGTGGTGCCCGAAACATGGAAGCCTTTGGTTGGCAGCCCCCTGACCTCTAGCTAGCGTTACGGCTCTTCTGTCTTAAATTCGGCTCCTAGACGCCCCCTTAACATATGTAATCACTGTCTATTTCCATTACCGTGTGCGAGTGCCCGGTTAACGGCCCGTGTTGTACAAACTTTGTATTAAATTCCTCTTAATTGAATGATGCGCAGCTCTCCTGTGTATTCTAGAAAAAAAAAAGAAAGAGGAGCAGTGTCAGTTAGCACACTGTGCAGAGCATAAATGCAAGATGATAGCCAGTCTTATTCAAGCATGTGGATGGATGGTTGGATCCGATCAATATTATTTATTATGATGCAAGACAGCAGTACGAATGCAATTATGCATAGGTTGGAATACTATGGAAACCATGTCCTTTTCCATCATGTTCTTCACGGTGAAGAGTTACAACGCGAGGTAAGATTCGTACTCGAGTTTGGCAGCTGATGGAACGTTGATTGTGAAGTGATGTGGCAATTCCTCAAAATTTTACCAATCTACTTGCAGTAATTTTTTCCCATCCTCATACGGGCCGGGTCTATAAATTTGCCACCTTGATCTTCCTTCTCATCACAACCAACTCAAAGCTCTTACTAGTGAGCACCTGCAGGCTGCAGTGCCAGAGAGAGAGAGGTATGGCAACATCAGTAGAGATCATGAACCCCAGCACTGAGGTTCTTGAGACTGCAGCCACCTCAGTGTTCCAGCCAGGGAAGCTTGCGATCGAGGTGATTCCTGTGGATCATGACACAAATCCGACACCACCAATTCCGATCTTGATTGCCTCTCCCAAGGATGCAGGAACATACCCGGTCGCCATGCTCCTGCATGGTTTCTGCCTCCAGAACCATTTCTATAAACAAGTTCTCAAACATATTGCCTCTTTTGGCTTCATCATGGTTGCACCCCAGGTTAACTATCACTGCCTTCTAATGTATTTTACATGCACTGTATAGTCTATGTTGATTCAGAAACGTAGAAACTGTGATGATTACAGCAAGATACCACACTAGATCACAACTGCATAATCACGATGAGAATTCATGTACTGACTTTTTTGGGATACGATTGGTTCACCCCATGTCTGTTGGCTGACATAAATCATGCAACTCTGTAATTCTATTGGCAGTTCCATATCAGCATATTGGCCAAAGGTGACACCGAGGACATAGCCGCAGCAGCTGAAGTGACAGATTGGCTCGCTAAGGGGCTACCATCCATCCTGCCCAAAGGCGTCGAGCCGAACCTTTCCAAGCTCGCTTTGGCCGGCCACAGCCGAGGTGGCCACACAGCGTTCTCTCTTGTCCTGGGGCATGGCAAGACCAATCTCAAGTTCTCTGCTCTCATTGGTCTTGACCCTGTTGCTGGCACAGGCAAGTCTTCGCAAATCTCACCCAAGATCCTCACCTACGAGCCCTCCTCTTTTGACATAGCGATGCCCGTCTTGGTCATCGGCACTGGGCTGGGAGAGGAGAAGAAGAACATACTATTTCCTCCCTGCGCTCCCAAGGATGTTAACCACAGGGAGTTCTACCACGAGTGCAGGCCACCTTGCTACTACTTTGTGACCAAGGACTATGGACATCTCGACATGCTAGATGACGATGCTCCAAAGTTCATGACCTGCATGTGCAAAGACGGCAAAAACTGCAAGGACCTGATGAGGAGGACCGTTGCTGGCATCATGGTAGCGTTCTTGAAGGCTGTGCTTAATGAAGAAGATGGTGATCTTAGAGTCATAATGAAGGACCCTAAGCTCACACCAACCACAGTCGACCCTGTTGAGCACCGTCTGGCATGAGCAGGAAGATCATAAATCATAAGGACTTATTGAGTTAAACAAGTGTCAGTTGCTTGTTTGTTTCCATGTTTCCAAAAACTAAATGTCACCTGTTGCTGTATGTCCTTTCCTAAGTCCAAATCATAATGAACTGAATAAAAATAATGGACAGAGTTACATCCGTGCATTCTGCTTAATGATAATGGCAAGCCCTTAACCCCAAATCTATTGGGGAAAGCTATACTGGGCTATGCAAAAAAATGCTCGGGTGAGCAGTAGACAGCCCCAATCTGTTATTCTCCTTTTTGTTCCAGGAGTTGTGTTTGTTTTGTACTCTGTACTTTGGTTTGTTCCCCTTTTTTAATAAAACACGTGCTATGCAGTTCTAAGCAAACAAATCTATTGGAAGATGCTTCCTTTGATATTCAATAAAAATGAAATCAACCCAAGTATTTCTTTCAAAAGAAGCAATATGACATTTTTTCCCCCTGTTGCATCCATTGGCAGCACTGTTGGAAACTGCAGTATTTGCATCTCTTGGCCATATCTTCTAGGCTGTCTTTCTAGGTTGCCTACGAGTATTTTCAGGTTGCAAAAGAAGTACTACTAAATATGCCAGATTACAAGGTTAAGGATGCCTAATCTAAACGGGGTAAAAAATGAGGGGCATTCGAACCTGGGAGTACATGTTGTCGAGAAATTGCTTGGTGTAAAACTGACAATAATGCGCACAAGAAAGAGACTTGAGAAGGCAGTTTCAGTCATACCGCGCAACAATTGCCATCGTTTCTCAGAAGTACAGGAGTGCAAAGATATATTTATCAGCATTGTACAGGAGCTTCGAGCATGGACAGAGCACCAGAATGACACTTGGATCTTTGCGTTTTCCGTGGCCTAGATGAGCCGACAAGTCTTTGAAACATGGCCCTTCGCTCCTTTTTGTTATTCAAACCTCCTAGTCTTTGATCGAGAATTAGCTTGAGAATTGGTAAATTATATTATAACATACACAATTATTAATGTTAAGAAATACAGTCAAAATTAGTTCAAAAATGAACTAGGTAGCTGGTCTCAAACACCATAAATTTGACAATGGAGATAGTACGTGCCAAGGTTCGTCACCATACACACGTATTGCATTTCTGTAAGATGTTGTTCCTCATTTTTCAGACGTTCGCCCGTTTCTTCCTAACAAAACTGACTTTCAGATTTTACATCCTGGACAAGACCACAAGAGATTACATGCATGCCATGCACGCGTGATGAAAACGTGACTGTTTTATTTCACAGCATGTCCCTTGCAGTTCTTCTGCTGCAGAAAGCCAGAAATTCCTTAGCAAAGCTACTAGACAACAATTCACGGAGCAGAGAGCTACTCAAACTCACTTTGCCCACGCTCCTCAGCTCGTACGTACACGTAGGGCCAGCCGTCAGCGGACTCTATAAATTTGCCACCAAGCTTCATCCTCTTTTCTCATCATCACCAGTCATCAGTTCTTCAATTACGATTCACAGCCAACTCCAGCTTTTACCCGCCAGTACCTACATTTGAGACAGCGTGAGCAAGAGATAAGGTGGCAGCACCATGGCGACCCAGCAGGTTCTTGAGCCTGTGGCGGCAGTCACCTCGATGTTCCAGTTCCACAACGACATCGCCGCGGCGGCCAGGGTCACGGACTGGCTCCCCGAGGGCCTGCCCCCCGTGCTCCCGGCGGGCGTCGACGCGGACCTCGTCAGGCTCGCCCTGGCCGGTCACAGCCGCGGCGGCCACACGACCTTCGCCCTGGCAGTTGGGGCACGCCGCCAAAACCACCACCCTCAAGTTCTCCGCGCTCATCGGGCTCGACCCCGTCGCCGGCACCGGCCGGTCCTCCCAGCTCCCGCCGGCGATCCTACGAACCCTCCTCCTTGTCCTTCTCCTTCGCCGCCGCGGCGCTGGTCATCGGCACCGGGCTGGGCGGCGACAGGGAGAACGCGCTGCTCCCTTTCCCTCCCTGCGCCCCCGGGGAGGTGAGCCACACGCGGAGTTAATTCTACCGCGAGTTCAAGCCGCCGTGCGCGCTACCACGTCGTGGCCGGGGACTTCGTCCACCTCGACATGCTCGACGACGACGACGCGCCCAGGCTGGAGACCTGCCTCTGCAAGGAAGGGGACGGCTGCAAGGGCGTGATGAGGAGGACCGTGGCCGGGATCATGTGGTCGCCTTCTTGAGTGTTCTGAGCGAAGGGGATGGCAATGATGATCTGAAGGCCATACTCTCGTTACTCGGAGATCCCAGGCTCGCACCAACCACGTTGGACCCTGTTGAGTACCGGTAGGCATGAACAGAAAAGATCGTCATCGTTACCAGGCCTCGTCCGATTCCTTTGGAAATAGTCCATGAACCATTCCAAATCCGACTCCTTCACTCGATCATAGTCTGATTCTATTTCTGTCTAGGAACTATTCCAACCTTCAAAATCGGTGTTGTTCGGCTGGACAGAAATAGACTGTCCAGAATTTCAGTTAAAAACACAAAACAAAATCTGTAGCTCTAAAATTAAATTACTCTGAAACAGAATAGCTATCAACATGTAAAGGGTTCTATCTTGTAGAATAGCTTAACATAAGCTGGCACAGAACTGTAGTTTAAACACTACCAACCAAACAGAACCAGCCAAATTAGATCATCGACGGTCAGGCACCAATGAAACACGAGAATCACAAGCAAGACGAGCAAAACAGGAGAATAGCTTTCGAAAAGGTAATGATACGAAACCGAAGCGTTTGCAAAGACTATTATACCGGAACCAAGGTATCAAGATAGCACAATTTTTCTGCATATGTCAGCACTCGCCGATCCGGATAACATTACTAGTACATAATAACTATCCTTCAAAATTAAACGCCTCGCGCAAAGGGAAACACCATGTCCAAACTAGGGGCAACTTCACTCCATGGATGAAGAGGTTGGGCCAGCAACAAAGTTGCTGCCACCGCCACGGCCAAAGCCAGGTCTTCCACCAGAACTCTGCAGAGTTTGCGGGATGGAAATAAACATTAGCATTCATGAAATAGATGGTGATCAACTCATGTTTCACATTACTAATTTGTCTGACAAGTTACACAATGAAAAGGGTCTGAGCATATAAAAAATAGAGTAAACATTACGATCTATGATTTAAACCATGATGATAGCTTCTTGGTCTGACCGTTCATTTTCACAAAGACTAGTCCATATGAACGAATGAAAAGATCAACGAACTAGCCAACCTTAAAAACTAGGCTGTTTCACAAAAGGTAGTACCAGCGACATATGACTACATGTAGCTACTTAATTGCTTTAGCTAAAACAGTAGTATAAATAGACAGTGAATTTATGAGGTAAGTAGACAACAACTTTACCTGCTAGGTCATCTCATTCCTAAGCCAAATCAAAGTGGATTCTTCATCTTCTTCACTAGCACAAATAAAAGTCTCTCTGTTTTCTTTGCTCTTGGTGAAGATTGCATAAGCTTTGGCCTTTTCCTATTTGGCCACTTTCATTGTGTTGATGATTGATATGCACCTTTTGATGGAGTATTCATCACCTTTAGCAGCCTCCTTATCTCTTGCCTTCTTTTCTCTTGTCTCATTTTCTCTTGCCTCATTTTCTCTTGCTAGCTGTTTAGTTTCATTTTCTGCTTGCTTTGTCCTCATTTCAAGGAATCTCTCCATCATGGCTTCAATTTTTGCACTCTTTTCTAGGCCTTTGTCCTTTTTTTTCTGATTTCTTTCTTGATGCAACCATTCTTCGTTCTCCACTTCTTACCTCCTCTTCATCTCTTACATCCTTTTCTTCATTCTCTTCATCACGTATCTCAATTTCCTGTAGAGCTTCTTCTTCAGCTTCTTCCTCTAAATCATCAATTTGGTGAAGGGGCTCTTCCACACATTGTGATTCAGTAGAAGCGAAATTGTATGTCCCTTCAGCTAGATGACCTATATTTGGCACAATGCATTTAGAGAAATAGTACAAGCACCTATTTTACATCATAGAGATCTGACTGGAAAATAGCTTATTATATAGAACTTACGATCATAGAGTTCTCCCAAAGCATAAAAAAGCGGAAAGCTTGCCTTGTTGTTTTGAAACTTCTTGTTTTTGGGGAAAGTCTGCAATTTGAAGAAAATATTGATCAAATACAAAGTTATCACTATGAGGTTATCCATAAAATTACTTCAAGAAATTAACTTACCACCATGAGGTTCTCCCACATTGCTGCTGATCCTTCAACCATATTTCTTTGTTCATTCTATTTTGACCCACTTTGCATTCTTGCCACTTTGATCATTTTGTAGTCTCTCTTAAGCTGACATTCTTTATCTTCAATTTGTGCCTTTGTATACAAGACAAACTTGTTTCTCAGATGGAACTCTTTCACCATCTTGTTCTATCCTTCAGTGTTCTAACCGTTGTCACTTCTATAGCCACTATCTTTATACTCATGCAAAATTTCAACAAGTGATTTCTCAAGAGTTGTGTTCCAGTCTGCTCTTTGTTTTCCTACATAAATAATCATCAAGCATTAGTAATAGAAATTTCATAGCATCAATAATACAAAATTGACAAGAAAGCATGAAGAAACATTAAACACCATACCTCGTGGTGAACCTCCGCTCGTCTTTGCCCCACTGCATTTAGGAGAAGGCTTCTTTTTAGTAGCACTTGTTGTAGGCAGGAAACCTACTTAACTTTGGCGACCCCCTTGCAATCACATTGAGCTTTGGGGAGCCTTTTCTAGCTATCGTTTTTCAAAGAAAAAATTTATTCATCAACTTATTTATGATACAAGCTTATTAACTTATTCATCAACTTATTCACGATACAAGCTTACATGTTGGTGGTACTGAACTCACATTTCTTGGACGATGGTATCTCTCAAAGCATTGCCTTGTGCAGTGCCTGAATCATTGATTTGATCGTCATTGGGTAGAGAAACAAAGTGTGTTGGATCGATATTATCCGGCTGATGATCCAACCATTCCTCATCTCCATGAAGTAATCGGATTAGATTGTGGAAGATGGTTGCAGCTACTTGGTATTTTCACTTGATTTTTCAATGTATGGAATGTGGCAACTTTGAGAATGGGGAAGCGCTTCTTAAGCACTCCCAAAGTCCTTTCAACATGGTTCCTCAGTAGTGCATGGTGGTGGTTGAGGAGCTCCTTTGAGTTTTGTGATCTTCAATGTCCAGCTCCAAATTCTTTCAAATGGTATCGAACCCCTCGATATGGAGCGAGGAAAGATGGCGTATTTGCATACCCTCCATCAACCAGATAGAATTTGCCTGGAGGTACCTGGAAGCCCGTGCTCATAGCCGATCTTAGCACTCTGGAATCTGTAGCTGATCCCTCCTATTCACTAGAAATAAAAGTGATGTTGAGATCGAAATCACATGCCACCATCACATTAATGCTTAGTGTGCCCTTCCTATTCCTAAAAGGAGAATGCTTCTCAGGGGATATGGAAACGGGGATATGAGTTCCATCAATGGCACCAAGACAATTCTTGAAGAATGGATATAATCTTGGATTATCTTGGATTTTCGGATGCACTTGATTAGGATTGGGGGACTGGAGGAAACAACGAGAAAGTGTGGGAATGACCTTCTTGAAGAAGTGATTGATGTGATGATGGTAGGTGTCGTTGCTGTGCCCAAAGGTCATTGCAAGATCCTCATATGAGGCGTTGCAACTTAACATGTATAGGAAGAAATCCAACTTCTCCTCCACCGTAATCCTTGTATCAACAATGAGCCTTTTCCTTCTAAGATAAGTCATCAACTCTTTGAAGATGTGGGGTGTCATCCTAAATGTAACTTGACAGTTCTTGATATGTCCCTCAAGGAGTTGATAAACCTTAACCTCTCCTGTTTCTTCTGATGTATGACGTTTCTTCTTTACTCCCTCTTCTCTAGCAGAACCCATCAGATATAAGGCAGGGAATAGAAACATCATCATGTCATCATCTTCTTCCTCCCTCCTCTTTCTAATACGATCTCTCAATGAGATATTCATTGCAGAACTAAAGCATATAAATTTATAGTCAAATAGAAGCTAAATAGATAAAATGGAAGGGTAAACAGGTTTCTAAACATGTTTCTGTATCTATCGGATTCTGTACCTATTTTGAATAGAAAAAAAGAAAGATTTAAACATAGACATAATTCTGTACCTATTGGAGTTGGTACCGAATCCCAAGAAGGCGGAGGTTCACCTTCCCCAACTCTTAATTGTGCTGGTGGGATCTACAAGTAACAAGAAAAAACATTAAGTTATTTTGTAAAACAGTGCACTAATACTAGTACATCAGTAAGTAGCTATGGCAAAAAGAATTGAAAATCTAAAGCTTGAACTGCTTGACTGCAAGGGAGAATACAATCTAAAACTTGGATAGCCATGAAAATCTTGATACAAATCAGATTGCAAATGGTACATTGTTTAAGCCAAAATATGTCATTACTGCTACAGATTCCAGATGAGCCTTCAAGAATACAAAAAAAAATCCGACCACCACACCCACGTTACATACTACAAAAAAATGACGACACCCACCCACGTTCTAGAATACAGAAAAATACCGACCCTACAAACCGAGCAGTGCTATAAAGCACCAAATTTCCAAGGATGAACATGACACTGAGAGCACAAGTCTGACTAACACAAGCTTAAGAAAATAACTAAAGAGGGGGGGGGGGCACCGGACAGATTCACAACAGGGTTCAGGTTTAGAGTAAGTTATTCCCTACTTACAACCTATTGCTCCATATTATCTCATCATATTAGCCAGTTTCACCAACAAAAGTTTCTGGAACTCTGCAATTAACAATTATTACCAAAACACAATTGCATATTGCCATATTGTGATAAGCACTATAGCTTGTGGTAGTACAACGCAACAATAATTGACTAACAGGAATCCGTGTACGGATAGCACAAGAATCTTAGAAACTAGAAAGTGTCAAAACTGGATTTTCCCAATACACTTTCAAGGCTCATTGTTTCAGCCTTCAAGGTACAACTGCAGAATGGCAAGCCTTGCGATCTTGAATCAGCGCTGGCGATTCCTACCTATGTTTTCAATCCCTGGATCGCAACGAATCCTACCTATATTTTCAGGCGCAACGAGGAGTCAACTACACCCCAAGAATAATCGAATCCACTACACCCTAGGCTTGGAAACCTCAAGAACAAGAATGCGAGGATGGGAGAGGGGGAGAGAGATGGCGGCGCTCACTGGGGAGAAGGCGGCAGAGAGGGTGGAGGCAGGACGGGAGCCAGTCGCTGTTGGGGATGTGCTGCGCCGCCACGCCGCCACCTCGCGCCGCCGCCTCGTCGCCTCGCACGCCGCTAGCGGAGCCGCGCCTCGCGTCGCCTCGCGGAGTCTGGCCTCACGTTCGTTGGTTTTGATCCGGGTGTGAGGAGATAGGGTTCCAATCCGGGCCGTCTAGTGTGGGAGAATTCCAATCCAGGCCTGTTTTCATTCCGAGCTGTATCTAACCGAACAACCATTTTTGGTCTAGCCTGACTTTGAACCGGGCCTATTCGATCCGAGTGGAACAGGCCATGTTTCGAGCCATTCCAGCCGAAACGAACGAGGCCTTACCAAGGGTGGATCCAACACCAGGGCGAATGGGGCTAGAGCCCCTCCTACTGTTGGTAGAGCCATGGAGCCCCTTCTAAGCTCCCCTACAAATTTACATCAATTGAAGCTTGAAAGAAGAAGTTAGAGGCAGAAGATAAAGGGAAGAGCCTCTCCAAACATATTTTTTTTTCTCTAAATTTGCCTGGTCGTTACTGATGAGCAGCCATCATGGCTTCATAATAAGTTACTCCTGCTAAATTTGTTTGTTTCTTTAGCTTGTTATTCCTGTATATGCAACTCTTTATTTCATTCGTTCTTATACACTGACACTGTGCAAACAATTGCAGTAAGAAAATTGGATCAGTTTGTTTGGATAAAAATCGTATTGCTTCCACCACTGATTGACCATGTTGGGCCGGGCCTTTGATATTGCTTCCACCACTGCTTCTTCTCCGGCAGCTTCCTTACCGAGTTCTCCATCTCTGACCACACCAAAGTTACAGCTTTTGCGCACGTGCAATTTCTGTGAAGAGAAAGCCTGAATACTACGTACGGAGTACCAAGGATTGATCGATCGATGTAACAGCGATTGCTTCTGAATATTACTTATGTGCACCTAGTAATAGTCTAAAAAAATTACTTACTTTTTTGCAGCAAATAATGTTTTTTCCTCGGTCCATCAACTGAAGAGAAAGACCAACGTAGTGTTCATCTAAACGGTCATGTGGCCCGTCTGTCTAGATGATGTTTAAACGCTAGTGGACAAGTTTGTGTCTAGTTTTAGCAGCGGCAAAATACTATCTCAACGTGCTCTCTATAAAAAAAAATATATGTAGAGGCCTCTTTTGGAGAGAGAATATCCTAGAAAGAAAATGTTATAATTATGAATACCAGCCCTTCCACCATTCTCCGTTCTTCTTTGCAGGCGGCTCTACCCACTATTTGTATTTCGAGATAAATTTCAAATAATGTTCCAAAATGATTAAAAAACCTATCGCAGCCTTTTACAAGTTTTGTTGGTAAAATAATTATTTCGTTCAAGAGGCACTAACTTTCACTTAAAAATAATTTAATTATATTTTTTCAAATTGCGAAATGTGTATTTTTTTTATTTTTGCGCATTTTTCATATATAAAATATTTCTTTGGCTGACCAGTAATGTAAATACAACACATGAGGGGGGGGGGGAAAAAATACAAGGGGTAGTATTGGTATTTTGAATTTTCTCCCTCAGAAAGGTCTATATCATTTGTGTCGCTACGGAAAATGTTAGAAATGGTATTTTTTTTAAAATCATTTTGTACACACCGTTGTGATGGAACCGTGTCTCTTTTATGATGGCACTATGCTAATTGGCTCGACCAAATCAAGATAACGCCTAGTGGCAAACATATCTTTTTTCTAACCTTAAAGAACCAAACAAAAACCGAGTCATATTGCACATTATATAGTATATAATTACATATAAAAAAAGTAGTAGCACTCGTACTACATATGGTTAATTAAAAGAGAGAGAGAAAGCGAGATAAGACGAGACCGCGATTCCAAGGCCGCGGGAGGGCAGGGCGAGGCGCAGCCTCCACCTCACGTTTCCCCCATCAGACGCTCCTCGTCGCGCCACGCGTCGCGCATCCGGCGGAGATTCGTCTCCCCTTCCTCCTCCACGTCCGCCACGGGACAACCGCGGCGGCTTCATCACCATAAAATCTCCCACACGCCACGAGATGGGGGAAGAGAGAAAAAAAAAAGAAAGAAAAGAAAAGGAAAGGCGGAAGCTAAAACAAGGTTGGCGGCTTCCCGACGAAACCTCCCGTTCCTCCGCGACCCCGCGAGGCCTCCGCCGCCGTCCGATCCCTCCCCATCGCCGCCGGTACCGCCTCCTTCCCCCTACTCCTCCTCCTCCTCCTTATCTTCTTCCTCCCCTGCCTTGTGCGCCTCCCCTTCCTCCCCCCACCCAATCATTGCTCGAGCGCTTCCCCCCCCTGCAAATCCCCACCAGCTCGGGCTCGGCTTAAGCTTCACCTTGCTGATTGGCCCCTCTTGCTAATTAGGTGCTTTGTTCGGTTCTTGCCTTCCTCGCCTCGTTTCCTTTCCGATTTCTCTTCGATTGGAGCCTGAGCGATTCGTGTCTTCCTCTTGCAGTTCAATCCCCATCAGGAGAGGAGGCGATTCAAGCGGCTTGGCCCAAGAATTTGGGGGCTCCGGGATCTCGGTTCCTGATCGGTAGTTGTGTGGGCGCCGGATCCAGCGGCCGTCATCATGGTTGTCGATACGGTCAGCGCGAGCACCTCCATTATTGCGCCCCACCTGTTCGACCAGAGGTCCAGGGGCCCCCACCGCCCCCTCCGCCGGACGTTCCATGTCGTCGCCTGCCGCCCCCTGCCCACCGCCTTCGCGGGCCGCCGTCTCGTGGCCCGGGGCACCAGGCAGCCGTCGCCGCGGCTCGCGGACTGGTCGGTCAAGGCGCTGGCTATGGGGGTCACAAAGGAGGCTAGCCCTCGCAGGGAGTACCGGGGGATCCCCGGGGACGGCGGCGACATGGGGGATGTTGGGGTCACCAACCCGGCCCCGTCCTTGCCTCCGCGGAACAGGGCAGATGACCCCAAGCTGCACAACCCGCTGCTCCGTCTCGAGCGGATGGGCTGTGGGTGGCTCGGCGTCATCTTCGAGTGGGAGGGGGTCATTGTTGAGGATGATGCCGAATTGGAAAGGCAGGCGTGGTTGACCCTGTCACAGGAGGAGGGGAAGTCACCACCTCCGGCCTTTGTGTTGAAGAGAGTTGAAGGGATGAAGAACGAGCAGGCGATTTCTGAGGTTCTCTGCTGGTCTCGAGACCCTTCGGAGCTGAGGAGATTGGCCTCACGAAAGGAGGAGATACACTCCAGCCTCCGTGGCGGCTCCTTTTACCAGATGAGGAATGGTTCCAGGGAGTTTATGAGCACGCTTGCCAATTACAAGATCCCTATTGCCGTGGCCACCACACGCCCACGGAAGGTTATCGAAGAAGCCATCGAAGCTGTTGGTGCGCGGAGCTTCTTTGATGCTGTTGTGGCAGCAGAGGATGTTTATCGGGGCAAACCTGACCCTGAAATGTTCCTGTATGCTGCTCAGCTCCTCAGTTTCATCCCAGAGAGGTGCATCGTGTTTGGGAACTCCAACTCAACGGTGGAAGCCGCCCATGATGCCCGCATGAAGTGTGTCGCGGTTGCAAGCAGGCACAAAATCTATGAGCTTAGTGCTGCAGACCTTGTGGTGAAGCAACTGGACGAGCTATCTGTTGTTGACTTGAAGAACCTCACTGATATCGAGTCTCCAGAGTTTGGCATGGAACCTGAACCAGAGATGGAGGAGGAGGAAGAAGTGTCCCGACCATCATCGTCAGTGGGTGTAGATGATATATTCTGGTAAGAGGCTAGATTGTACATTTGATTGATTCCTCTCCTGCACAGATGTATTATTGTCAACTGTTGTAGCGATCAGGAAGAAGGGCTTATCATCCTTCTAATCAGTAGAATGTGATATGTAAAAATGTTGTTTAGAGCTCACACACTGTATATATTACTCAGAAAGAAAGCAGGGAACTGAATATATCAATCAGGACATTTGAAACTGCAGTTCCTGAAAATATGTATAACACCACAATGTTTCTATCGTTAAATCAGTATTCCAGGTGCTACTGTTCTATTCTCTGCAGTCTTGTTCGTTCAGTATCTAATAAAAATTCTCTGCAGTCTACTCGATTGAAAGTAGTGTTTGGTCACCATTGTGGGTATTCTTGTTAGGACTGATGATTATGTTTCCTCTTTAGGAGTTATCCTCATTAGTGGAAATGTTTGTTCGAGGTTATGCCTAAGGCATTAGTTTGCTTGAGCTTGATGCTGGCACTAAATTCATATAGATGGCTTTGGGACAATGATCCTTGAGCTTGTTTCTGAAAAATGTTGTGCTTCAGCACGAAAAGGTTGATGATGGCACTAAATTCTAATGCTGCAACGCATCTGTTTAGGCATTTATGTTTGCTACTTAAAAAGTTGGATACATGGTGTCAGTTCATTCCATGCAGAGATGCTAGACTTTTTTCCTTCCCCTATGAGTTGATCAACTGCCTGAAAATTGGCCTTTTGTCGAATGTTATGCTACGGACCTGGTACGCTAATTCAGCAAAATATGCATGGTATTGTTTGCAGTCGGCTATGATGTACTGAAGGGCACTGTAGTCGTGAATCCTGAGTTTAACTCTTTTGAACTCAAATGACACAGTTACAGCATTTTCTCCTTTGAGCCAATTTAACTGTGTAGCAGGAAAGAAACGATCTTTGTCTCGAATTGTGGTTGCCCTTTTGAACAAATCATTCAACATTGTCCCCTTGCAATGAGTGTTTGGATACGAGGTGCTAAACTTTAGGAGGGTCACGAGGTGCTAAACTTTAGGATGTTCGGACGCTAATTAGGAGGATTAAATATGAGGTAATTATAAAACTAATTGCAGAACTCCTATACTAATTTGCGAGACGAATCTATTAAGCCTAATTGATCCATCATTAGCGAATGATTACTGTAGTCCCACCTTGTCAAATCATGGACTAATTAGGCTTAATAGATTCGTCTCACGAATTAGACTCCATCTGTACAATTAGTTTTGTAATTAGACTATGGGGCTGTTTGGATATGAGGTGCTAAACTTTAACAGTGTCACATCGGATGTTCGGATGCTAATTAGGAGGACTAAATATGAGCTAATTATAAAACTAATTGCAGAACCTTGTGCTAATTCGCGAGACGAATCTATTAAGCCTAATTAATCCATCATTAGCAAATGGTTAATGCGCACCACATTGTCAAATCATGGATTAATTAGGCTTATAGGATTCGTCTCGCGAATTATACTCCATCCGTGCAATTAGTTTTGTAATTACCTTATGTTTAGTACTCCTAATTAGCATCCAAACATCCGATGTGACAGGTGTTAAACTTTAACAGGGGTTTCCCAAACACCCCCTATATTTAATACTTCTAATTAGTATCAAACATCCAATGTAACAGGTACTAAAGTTTAGAAGGACCCCTAAGACCAACAACTACAACTAATCGACCAGTCCAACATGCCGCTTTGCCTTTGTCTGGAACTGTAAGGATCGACCAGTCCAACATGCCGCTTTGCTTTTGTCTGGGACCGAAAGGATGCCAATGGAAGCAAGCAATCAAAAGCTGAAACGCAACACCAACCGTCTGACGGTAGCCAAGCAAGTCCCTGATGGCTGCTGCTTGCTGGCTCGCTCTCTAGAGGCATGGCGTTGGCGTGGCAGTGCCAATGGGCGTTGGCAAGGGGAGAGGCGCGTGCGAGCATGTGTGCGTGCGCCCCTGGCCACTGGGAACGGGAAGGGAGGCGCCCAATCACATGCGCCCCATGTGCGGCGCCAATCCTCCCCCTCGACCGGCTCGTCCCTTCCGCGATGGTGGCGAGGGCGAGGAGGCGACGCGGAGGCGCTCCCAAGCGTGCGCGCCTCCTGGCCATCGCGGCCGTCCATCCCTCCACACGTGTCGCCCCCGCGCGGCCACCGTGCCAACCATATCACTCCAAGCACGCCGCCGCACGCCTCGCACGCGTGAGCGACCCCGCTGGTCTCCCCCCCTTGTTCCCCTACCCTGCATCTCCCTCCCTCCGTTCCCCCGCGGCGCGAGATCCGGGATGCAGCAGGCGGCGGGGCCGGCCGAGGACGAGGACGAGGAGATGGGGGTCAAGGAGGAGGACGGCGACGAGGAGGAGGAGGAGGAAGACGACGGCTACTACATGGACCCGTGCCCCGCGGCCGTCGCGTCGCCTCCCGGCGTAGGCGGCGGCAGGGCGAACCCGGCGAGCCGGCGGCGCGCGCGCGAGGAGAAGGAGCGGACCAAGCTGCGGGAGCGGCAGCGGCGCGCGATCACGGGGCGGATCCTGGCGGGGCTGCGCCAGCACGGCAACTACAGCCTGCGGGCGCGCGCCGACATCAACGAGGTGATCGCGGCGCTGGCGCGCGAGGCCGGGTGGGTCGTCCTCCCCGACGGCACCACCTTCCCCTCCTCCGCCGCCGCGGCTGCGCAGGTTGGTCGCTCTCTCTGCTGCTTCCTTCTCAGTCAGTCAGTCAGTCAGCGATGAGTATGCGATTGGGAAAGAAGGGAATGAATGAATGGCCTGCTGCTGTGGTGTGGTGTGAACTGGCAGCTCGCCACTGGCTCTGCCTGGCAGCCAAGGGAAAAAGCAGCTTGGGAGTCAGTAGCTATCCAGCATCCACTGCCATTTATGACGTCATAAATGAAGGCCCGCCGCTCCGACAGTGTGGGCAAATAAAAATGCTTCGGGCTTCGCGGGGATGGAATGGACTAGTGTGAAAATACTGTAGAAAGGGACGGTTTACACGAGGTAGTAAATAAAAATTTAAAAAATGGATGGTGGAATACCGTATCGTAGTTGAAAAATTAATACGAGCAGGAAAAATAATTACCAGCGTATTCTGCCGTCCATCGCACGGAAAGGGTGAAAGGGCGGAGGACAAGCGGCCAAAATAAGCAACAGAAGCCAGCCGCAGGCCGCAGCCCGTCACGGGGCTCACGGCGTTTTTCGCTGCTCGGTTGCTCCTCCCCCGTTCCCGCCTCCCGAGGGCGCGCTCAGCCACCGCCCACCGCCGCCTCCTCCCCGGTCCCCGGCCTCCCTCTCTCAAATTCCGGGGCCGCCTGATCCGGATCGGAATGCTGACGCGTGCGCCCCCTCGTGTGTTCCTCCTCCAGCCGGGCCCCCGCCCCGTGATGGTCGCCGCCGCGCCGCTCGCGCTCCCGACCTCGCCGGCGCTCCCCCTCCGCGGCATCTCGCCCGTCGCCGCCCGCCCCATCTCCCACCGCCCCGCGCCGGCGTCCTCCCTCCTCCTCTCGCCCCCACGCGCCGCAGGAGCCGCCGCCGCCTCCTCGCGTCCCCCGGCGGACGACGTCCCTGACGGCGGCAGCTCCTCGCACCTCCTCGCTGTCCCCGTCAACGTCCCCATGGACCCCGCGGTCGCCGAAGACGCCGCCGTCGCCAAGCAGGTCAGCGACTCCCGCTGCCTTACTTTCGCTTTGCGTCCCTTGCTTCGGCTCATCTGTCTCTCACACGATTGTTGGGCTTCCTGCTGCAGGTGCCCGAGGTGGCGCCGCGCCCGCCGGAGCGGGACTTCGCCGGCACGCCCTACGTTCCCGTCTACGTCATGCTCCCCGTAAGGATGCATCTCCTCCATTTCCTTGTACTGGACCTGCGCGATCGTGTTCCGATTCATGCTCGTGTGTTTGGCAGCTTGGGGTGGTCAATGTCAGCGGCGAGGTGGTGGACGCGGACGAGTTGGTGGGCCAGCTGCGGGTGCTCAAGGCAGCCGGGGTGGACGGGGTCATGGTCGACTGCTGGTGGGGGAACGTAGAGGCGCACAGGCCGCAGGAGTACAACTGGACTGGCTACAAGCGCCTATTTCAGATGATCAGGGAGCTCAAGCTCAAGTTGCAGGTAAGATGACTCAGCATCTCAATGCAAACTTCAGCAATTTGCTATTCTCTGATTGTTGTGTGTCGCTTGATGTAACACTTCTACATCGATCATCTGTTGGTGAAGAATGTCGTACTTCAGCAGCGATTTCCTTTGCTCATGTGGCTTACATGCTGCTCTCGTTGAATTGCTTAGGTGGTCATGTCATTCCATGAATGTGGTGGCAATGTTGGCGACGATGTGTCAATTCCTCTCCCACATTGGGTAACAGAGATTGGAAGGAGCAACCCAGATATCTACTTTACTGACAGGGCAGGAAGGCGTAATACTGAGTGCTTGTCATGGGGGATTGATAAAGAAAGGGTTCTCCAAGGCCGAACAGCAGTGGAGGTACAATCATTTTGCTGGATCTTGCTCAGTACTTATCGCCCTGAAAGTTTGACTAAAGGTTATCTGCTTGTTGATTTCCACTTGCCTCCTATAATTCTGCATCTTGATCTTGTTGGCTAGTTTTGATACTACAAGCTGCAGAGTGGCTTCGCATGAAACTGTTATTGTTATGTATGCATTGTCATGTGTTGTACTTTCATGATAATGTTATAATATTTTAGGATGGTTGAAAGATGAAATTAATTTTGTTCTAAAGAAAATGCATGTTCTGTATACGCACACCTTTCAATTCATTTTCAGTGGAAGGCCAATTGTGTTTACACATTTCTTATTTTATTCCCATATGTCAATGTAGGTATATTTTGACTTTATGAGAAGCTTCCGAGTGGAGTTTGATGAGTATTTTGAGGATGCGATCATCTCAGAAATTGAGATTGGACTAGGGGCTTGTGGAGAGCTGCGATATCCATCTTATCCAGCAAAACATGGTTGGAAATACCCTGGCATTGGGGAATTTCAGGCAAGTCTTCACACTTTGCTCTTTCTGTTGCACATGCATTATTCTCAGGGTTCAGTAAATACCTATTGTTATATTTTTATCAGCCATTGAGAATGTATTGCCTCTTCAGTGCTATGACAGGTACTTACAGAAAAATTTGAGAAGAGCTGCAGAAGAACGGGGGCATACTATATGGGCAAGAGGACCAGACAATGCTGGCCATTATAATTCGGAACCAAATCTCACTGGGTTTTTTTGTGATGGAGGAGATTATGATAGTTATTATGGCCGTTTTTTCCTCAACTGGTACTCTCAGATGTTGGTGGATCATGCGGACCGTGTACTGATGTTAGCAAGGTTGGCTTTTGAGGGTTTAAACATAGCTGTTAAGGTTAGTTATCACTGTTAACTTCACACATCCAATTCCAGCACTTTGGTTGTTTTGCAGGCATTCATTCTTTCTTTTAGAAACCTGATCTTACAAGTGTTAAAGTGGACTGATCTTTACCATTTACATCCCCAAATCAAATAAAATGATTGAATACCCTATCCACTTATGTGATATTTACAGGTCTCTGGAGTGCACTGGTGGTACAAAACTGCCAGTCATGCTGCTGAATTGACTGCTGGGTTTTACAACCCATGTAACCGTGATGGCTATGCTCCAATTGCTGCAGTATTGAAGAAATATGATGCTGCTTTGAACTTTACATGTGTTGAATTGCGCACTATGGACCAGCATGAGGTATACCCTGAGGCATTTGCAGATCCAGAGGGCCTGGTATGGCAGGTAGGGATCCTTTCTTCCATTGCCTGTTTTTGCATTTCCTTAGCAACAGCTTACTTGCTGATGTATTGAATTCTCTAGTGAGCAAATACTTGCGATACTATTTGGTAGGTTTTCTCTGAATGAATAGTTGGCAGCTGCACAGCATCATATGTTCGCTATTTAATTACAAACACATTGATGTTGTATTAGTGTCTTATCAATTGGATGCATTGTTTTTCAGGTGCTAAATGCTGCGTGGGATGCTGGTTTACAAGTGGCTAGTGAGAACGCTCTACCTTGCTACGATAGAGAAGGATTCAACAAGATTCTGGAGAATGCCAAACCACTGAATGACCCAGATGGACGGCATTTGTTTGGATTCACCTACCTGAGGCTTAGCAAAGTTCTGTTTGAGAGGCCCAACTTTTTCGAATTCGAGCGCTTCGTCAAGAGAATGCATGGTAAGATATACTGGCCCACTGGAGTGGTCTGAGTCTGACAGCAATCCTATTTTAGCGCCAGTTAATCAGATGTTGACCTCTTATGACGTTCTTTGCAGGTGAGGCGGTTCTTGATCTGCAAGCATAGATGTGTAGCTTATTACATACACATATACAAGTGATTCTGATTGGCTTAGGCCTTACGGCCTACATTTTTGCTCCTTTTTTTCGGTTGCGTAGGTGGTAGTATCAGCTGATTTTTGACCTGTTACATAGAATAGAACTCGCTGCTCTATTTGTAAAGGCTATTTATATATGAAGACCCGTGGGTTTACTTGAATTTTGGTGGGTAAACAGTGAATTCGCATCCATGGATGCCGTTGGCAACACTACATCTGCCTTGCATTGCATGGCACATTGGGCGCGGGCAGTCCCGTAAAGATTCATGAGGCTGCGCAGCGTGGTCTTTGGGCGTGAAACCTGAAAACCCAGGCATTCTGGAACAAAGTGTTTCGATTGTACTGTCCGCATGTAAATGATGCTCAGCAATGGAAGTTGAGTTTGGACTTGTCAAACGCCTCATTTGCAGTTTAAGCGTGTGTTTGGTACTGTGCTTACTTCACCTATAGGTACTGGCCTGATTATTCCTTCACAAAACTTGTCTGCACGGGCCTCATGTCACCGTATGATCGAGCCGCGCAGAAAGGGGGAAAAAGTGATCATCTTCTAGTATCAAATATGAATGAATGGTACTAAACGTCTAAACCAATGACACAAGAGTGCAGCTAGCTACTGCTGGGAGTCTGCGACACGGGGGCACCAAAGCAAAGCGAATTTACAACAGGTGAGGTGCGCGGGGGTGTTCAGGAGGGGAAACCCGAGCTGCGCAGCACGATCTGGCCGTCCTCGTCCTTGTCGAACACCCGCTCGATGAGGTCGTTCCAGCTCATCCGCTGCCTGGCCCCCGCCGGCGGGAAGCTCTCGCTCCTCTCCGGCTGCTGCTGCTGCTGGCGCCTGTCATCGCCGTCGTCATCGTCGAACGTGCCGTACAGCGACGGCGCCCGCGCGTCCGGCACCGACAGCGTCACGGCCCGGCGCAGCGCGGCCCTGTGCTCCTCCACGTGCTCCCTCTGCAGGGTCTCGTTCCGCTCCATCCGCTGCTCCGATGGCACCGACATCGTCTCCTCCTCCTCAAGCATCAGCTGTACACCAGCAGCGGAACAATGTTACTAGTAGCACGAAGAAATCACAGAGGCAGCTAAGCGACCCCAACTTGTACCAACAAGTAATCCTATGTGGCTGTGTCTACCTTAATGATCAACAATCTACATTTTCAAATCTGAAAAATGTTTCCTTAAGAAAAAACCAAAACAATGGTGCAGCCGGAATTGCATCTCAAAAACGTGTAACTGAATATCTGAACAAGATTCTTTTTTATCACTACCTCAGTTCCTCACAATTTGTCCTTGTATTTTAACATCTCAGTTTCTACAATGCAAATATAAAAAATCTGCCCCACAACATGAGGGGTTACATTCTAGTTAGCCTGCACAATTTCAGAAAAGAAAAAAAAAACAGTGATATCCAAAGTCCAGTTTACCAAAGATAAAGCTATCCCTTCAAAAGAGCTTATCAGAGAAGGTTACTCAGGCAAGAATACAGTGGTAAATAGAGACTAGAAAGTAAAGATAGCTAGTAGCATAAGCAACTCACATCCAAAGCCTTCTGGGCTTCCCTCTCAATCCAAATAATGGCATGGTCTGCTGTGGCGTTGCAGGAAAGAACAATGTGCTCAAATCTACCATCCACAGGCACAGCTGTTTTAACTACCGGTGGATATCTTCCGCACCTGTGTTATTCAAGGAATTCAATTTGTTCATGGAAATATTGGACACCTTCGTTATCGACACAGTAATCTGACCAAAGGACATAAAACACAGAGCAAGATCAATATCAAATTGTAGAAGTATCAGTATGGGTTCACAGTCAGTGGTGAATATAATACTAGTTGAACAAAATACTGACTACATGACTAGTTACATACAAAGTGACACTTGATGGTTCTCTTGAAAGAATTGAGTTGAATATTCAAAAACTATTAGCATAACTTGTTCTCTATTTCCATCAGTTGTGAGGACCTCTCCTGCAGTTAACTGATACTATGCAACAAGGTTGTATATCAGGGGCCACATGAGGATTCTTGCATTATAGAACACCAAATCAGGAAAGGGTACCTGCACATTTTTCTTTCCACTATGTGATATATCCGGCCTGGTGCATAAAGCCTCCTTGGATCCTTTAGCATTGCGTCTTCAGGTATACATGTATCCCTCAAACATCTCAAACATAGGAGGCACGGCAAGCTGTTCAAGAAGAGAACACGGCTTAATTTCAGACTCGCTTGAGCCCAGTAAGCAGTAAACATACTGATACATAGCTACAATATAGCTAGCACAAACATTAACTGAAAAAAAATATCAGATAAACCACCACCAGGTACAATAGAATCCCAGATATCTGTCCACAGCTCATAGGACTTACTTGCAACGCAGTCATGATGTTCATTAGACATAACAATGATATGATTTATCATCAAACAGAAATACAGGGGCCGTTCGGTTGTTTTGCTGCTTTGCCTGGCCTTGCCTTGCCAGGCGAGCGAATTCTTGCCGGCGCAAGCGAGCTGGATTGGCTCTCCCGCATCGGCAAGGTGAAACCTTGCCAGCACAGACCCTGAGATAAGCTAGCTGTTCTTCCAAACGCACAGCCCTCATCCCTATCCTTGCTTAGCAAGGCTAAATAGTACCCGGCAATGGTTCCAAACGGCCCCACGGTTTCTGTTTGACAAATAGACTGGTTTGTGTAAAAAACAGAGTAACTGGGGTAATGCAAGGGGAAAGTATGAGCCAATAATGAATCACATTATAGTTTGAGAAACAAAAACCTTTTTAATACTAACCACCAAACATGTAAATCATCAGTTCATAATCAAGAAAACAAGAGCACTATATTAGTGGCACGGCCGTACCAGAGGATTGACTTGAAAATGTCTTCCAAAGGAGTAGCAGTCCTGGGCAAGAAGTCGTCCTGCCATTGGGAAAGAAAGATGAAGAACGGTTGAAAGCAGTGGAGTGCATAATACGAATTAAGCCTGAGTGACTGACCTGTAGGACGACGGAGTTGATGACGTCGGCGTATCTGACGGCGAGGTTGAGCGACATGCACCTGGCCGGCGCCATGGCGTAGCAGCGCGTGCGGCTCCTGTCGACGTTTCCGAGCTTGTCGAGGTTGAGCACGACGACCATGGTGAGCATGGCTGCGATGCCGGCGCCGAGGGAATGCCCCGTGAAGGTGAGCGTGTAGTCGGGGTACCTCTCGAGGAGTTCCCTGAGGAGGTCGCACTCGGCGTCGAGCACCCATCCGGCGGCCCTGAGGAGGCCGTTGTGGACGTACCCGCCGTCGAAGCGGCGCTTGCCGAGTCGGTTGTCGAGGAGAAGCGCGTAGTCGGACTCCTTGACGAGGTTGAGGCCCCGGAGCGCGAGGACGATGTCGGCGTGGGCGTGGTCGAGGTAGAGGAGGTAGGGTGTGACGCGGCCCTGGGTGTCGGCGTAGTTCCGGCGGCGGAGGACGCAGGCGGGGTCGATGCCGTACCCCCCGGGGGGCGCGAAGAGGAGCGGCGCGGTGGCGGAGAGGTCGGGCTCGTAGTTGGCCATGACGAGGCGGCACATGCGGGGCACGGGCTCGAAGTCGGCGGTGGAGGCGAGGCCCCAGGTGGCGCTGTCGGACTCGCCGGTGTGGAGGCAGCGCTTCCAGGCCCATCGCGCGCAGGCCAGGCAGTAGACGCACTCGAGCAGCGGCAGGCCGCAGGCCAGCGACATGGCCGGCAGCCGCGCCGGGGCACGAGGCGGCTATCAGTCATCCATCGGCCGCCGGCGGCGGTTGTCGTCGCTGGGAGGGAATTGCGTCGAACAGGTGGTGCGCGGGCCCCGGATTGAATCCGGAATCAGGATTCGCGGGTGTTGCCAAGGGGCGGAGAGATCCAAATCCAACCAACTAACGATCGGGTGGGAAATTGTTTTTGACTTTGCGAGGAGCATACCACTCGTGATTTTTTTTTTCCCTTTTCGTGAACCCACTGGTGATCTGATCTGCGGACGAGTGATGACCAGCTGCGGAGGCAACTGGCGATGCCAACCGCTGCTTCAGGAGGTTGACGACGAATCGGGCGACAGCTTGAATTTTCTACTACGGAGTACTATAAATCCGATCGGAGTGACGAAGAGAGCTAACGAATAACGATCCAGGCTGCCAGGTCATGCCAAGGGAACGGGTCCAGGCCTCCAGGGACCTCTGGTCTGGTCACTGGTGCCTTCTGGATTCCTTGCAGAATTGCAGTCCTTCCATACAAGACAAAGGCATGATGAGTGCGTGGCATTGCACGGCGCTTGGGCTGGACATGTTCAGGGAAGCCATGGAAGATGGTATATCCTTCTTCATCTTCCAACCGCGGCAGCATATACCTTTCTTCCGAATAATAATAATAATAGCGCTAATAATGGCTATATTCAATTCAAACGCAAGTCTAAGCTCGAGATTCGAGAATCATATCTGATTTTGTGACAGGTAAGAGAAGTGGGAGACCAAAAGTGCCAAAACACCAGGATAGTACGCGACAAGATTAGAAGTTTTGTGATGATGTACAAGTCTAATCTACAGACAAAGTCCAACAATCTACAATCAACGGGAGCCCCGGGCATGTCCATTGTCCTGTACTACAATTCACTGCGTGCCGTTCCATTAGATCCTACTACAAAAAGCAGGCTCCCGGAGAGCCCCACAAGGCCCAGAAACATCAGCTCCTCTCTGTCTATCCGCTCATCAATTGCAGCATAGCAGACCGCGTGTACCACGAGGCACGACCGCACGAGGCAATGGAGCCACCCGTGTACGTCGGCCTCACAGCAAGTAGAACTGCGAATAAAGATGCTCCCTGATCTTGTAATAGTCCTCGCACAGGGGGCCCTCGATCACGATCTGCTGAGAACCCGTGCTGCCCTGCAACACAACACCACAACAAGCATAGCTGTGTAAGCGTGTGCCAGCCGAGGTTCCACGGAACCATGCTCTTGCAGCCTTGTTGCAATATTTCACAAGAAATTCAAAGTGTCTACTTTGCCATGGGCAGTTTGTCCATGAACAACTGCAGCAGGTCCAAGCTTGCTGATTAATATATGCGCGCCATAAGGTAAGCAATTGGTCCTAAAGGGAAGCTATGGTTACCTTCTGGGAGTCACCAATCTTGCGCACCGTGATGTGTTCGCCACATCGTAATGCACCACCGGAAAATTCAACCTGCAGCAACTGTTTCGTTAGCGACGAATGTCAATGGCTTCAGTATACATCAACAGAGATTAGCTAGCCCTGCCCACTTAACATTAGCCACCCAAAAATCATATGTAGCGGCTTTCGTCAACCTAATCTTGTAATCGGCTGTAAGCATCTAGAGGCTATGCGTGTTCGAGGAAAAAAAACGCCTATGGGCTATTAGGCTATGTAAACTAAACAGCCTGTGCAGCTGACAACGTGCCATCTAATATCCTGCAGGATGCTAGAAATAGAGAAAGTTGCCACTTGCCAGCTCCAGTTTTTTCTCAACATACTAATACCACACACACATTTGATCCACTTGTGTTCAACTGAACCCTACTTAGTAAATAAAAGTAAACTAAAAGTTTGGATAAATCATAAATGTCATTTCAGGTACAGTGGAAGATCGAAGATTCAGGAATGCAATAAACCTACCTGCCAACCTTTATTTTCCAGAAATTGTTTAAAATCAGACAACTTTAGATCACCCACAAGAACTGGCTTGTGGGGTGGCGGTTTTGACGACGGGGGAAGCAGAATAAGCTTTTCATCTTCTTTTCCAACTTCTGCATCCACCCAAGCAATTTCATGCTCACCCAACTGCAGTCCATGTTAGTGTTAGCGATTTCGTAATGATGATGATCCATAGTGAGGCAAGTGCATAACAAAGAAAAGTATTTAAAAATTGACGATGAAAAACATGGTTACTTGCCTAAAAAGGAATCTATAACTACCAATTCAAACTAGGTGGGTTTACAGTGAATGGACAACATTTTGGCATGCAAGGCCTTTGAAGTTGACTAATAAATTCAAGTATTCAACTATTTCAATATTATTAACAGCTAGCAACTGAGCACGCAGTAAGCAACCAATCACCCTAAAATCAAAAGATGCCACATAAGGTCCGGAAGCAGCAACATTTAGATTTCAACACGTAAGGAGGTAAAACCCTTAAAGAACTTGCAATTTTGCAAAGGACATTTTTTTTTCTATAACAATTTCACAAGGGCTTAAGTTGGGGGCTAAACAATACAAAGTGAGAACTTGGACCGTTAGATTGTCATAACAAAGTTCTCTTGAGTTTATTAAGAGCAACAGAAAGGATGAAATATAAAAATTTAGGGAAATATAACTCTTACCTTTTTACAAATAATGTTACTCATTAACTTCTCTGAAAGTTGTACCTGAGACAAGATACCACAAACATCACAAAGATTGCAAATGGAAGGTTGAGGCAATATGCAACATATAAATTGTACTGTACATGATATAGTTATGTCACAAATACACGCTCCTAGCTTTATAAATAATGGCATGTACACGAGGGTCTCACTGCCGCCCACAAAAGGATCATAATTTTGCATAATAACTTATAAATTTGAATGATTGGTACATGAAAGTGGTTTGGTTTTTCCTCTACTTGCTCCAGACATCAGATAAGAAGTAGCACATTAATTTTTAGGCTGCCTGACCTTCACAACCTCCTAAACCTTCTACTTAATATTTAAAAAGAGTTTGCAGTTAAAATACGAACCTTATAGGCACATAAATCCGATGTTACATCAATTGTTTCCTCAATCTGAGGAGCATAAACATGCAAGTCTAAATTCTTTGCACAATGCATTTTCAAATGTTCAGTAGCTTCCGCTGATCCATGCACCAAAACCTGCAAAAAGTCATGCATGCTTCAGCATGAGGTAACAACTTTTTATGCACAGGGCAACCACTTAGGCACTGAACACAAGCATAACAAAAAATTTCTATGCACAGGGCAACCACTGACCACAAGCATAACAATTGCAGGTCACTCAAATCTTGTTCTAACTAATCAAACAAAGAAGCAACAGGCACTTGCGATTTAAATAAAGTTTTGCTGTTGGCATGTCAACCCTAGAAAAATGCATAGAAATGACTTAATATACCTACCATCTTTGGTGTCAGCTATGAAGATAAACTACACGTACTATATGTCCCAGAAAGGAGCATGCTTTAGTTAAATATGTAAAATCTAAACCATGCAGGTATAAAAAGGAATATCTAGAATTGAAGTCACATACAAGTTTCAGTGGAGCCACATGAGCTATAACTGACTTTACAGAACGCCCATCAGAGCGACCTTCAAAGTCCATATAAACCAATGAGCATTTCACTTGAACCTGGAAAAAGAATCAGTATAGCTCACATGTAAATTCAAATCTGGATATATATACATAGCTAGCTCTGCAATTGACGCAGAGACTAATGAAAGAAAACAAATAGGAAAGAACTTACAGTCATCTCATTGGAAATAACTTTTGAGGGTGTTGAATCAAGAAGCAGGCGTGCTGAACCATCGTCAATTTTACCATCTAAACCATCTCCAGAACCCTGAAGAATAAGATATGCACGTAAGAACCGAATGAACAATTGAGTTTCTTCTTAGTCCAAATATGGCAACAAGGGTTTCATGTATTTCCGGTTATCGTTTAAAGCATTTTTCAGCTTCATGAAGGAATGCACAAAGTTAGCTAATATGCTCCAACAGAACCGCTGAAGTATTCAGCAGAAGCATATGAGCCAGTCATGCAACTTAAGTAACAATGAACAAGAATTATATGACAGCCAGTTCATTTACAAATGACCAACTGTCAAAATTCAAGAGGCATAGTGGGTGCGTAAGCAAACTTACAAGCATCAGAGTACTATCCATTTCTTCTTGTTTCATCGTATAATCATCAGGATTGATGACCTCACCAAAGTCATCCCATTCGGCAGTATTTTCAAAGAAGGGAAACATTGGAGCAACACTGGTTGAAGGAGGGACAAATCCATCAATGAAAATATCATTGCTCCCACCAAAATGTGAACCAGCTGGTAGTACCACAAAATAAAGAAGGATAGTCAACTAACAAATCACCTAATATTAAAACCCTTAAATCATAAAACAAGTTTGAGGAAACTAAATGGAACAGCAGATATGTTCTTATAAACATCATCGTCCTGGCTGCTAAATACAGTCGAGAATCATGAAAGGGGATATTGAACTTGATCAGGTCAATGCTTAAAGGCAGAAAAAATTAGAGCAGGGTCAAAGAAACAGCAAGTGTACTCTAGAAATGTGGTAAGTTCTGACGGAGATTGACCAGCAAAGTTCATAAAAATGTCTAGCCATAGTATACCCTTGGTGGATTTACGAGATGAGCTTGAATCAATGAGCATTGGGTCTGAAGCCTTTGCATTTGATCCATGGGAAGCCTTTAGTTCCTCTTCTTTGACAAGGCTAGCCTTGATTGCTTCTTCCTTTTTGATCCGTTCCTGTTCTTCTTCATAAGCTTTTAGCTCATCACCCACCAAAGGAATTCGCTTGCTCATAGTGACCTTTACAGCTTTAGGGGGTGGGTCCACTTGAAGCATTCGAGCAAGTGTACCAAACTGGAGGGCAAATATTTTCTAGTCAGATAATTGTAGAAAGATAGTACATGCATTATGTTTGTAAGAGAAACAAACATTAAGACTAAAAGACTGGTAGTTTAATGAAAGTGAGGCTTCGTAATCATATATATTTTGTTCACAAATTATAAAAGTTCTATTTAGCATCTAGTTCATCTGCTCTTTACTTTAAGAGCATATTCATCTTAATATCTGAAATTTCAAATATGCGCGTGCAAACTGTCAGAAGCCATAATTTAGAAGCCTCAATAGTTCTTGTGACAAGTCATTTCGGATTACTAGCTACTGAAAGCACATGAAGATTGATGACAAGACTAACACATCTGCATAGAGTTATAGAATTATATGCCATGCACAATAATGTACCTGTCCCTTCTCAGTAAAGAGCACTAGATTCCTTGCTTCATTCGCCATCTCAACAAATATGTCATGAGAAAAGCCAACCTCCAAACTTGCCATGGACGCCAGAACCACCTGCTAAATAACTGTTAACTTCAAGGTTCCAACAGTATGGTGGAGAGCAGAGAAATATGTTACCCTAACCTTTGGAGTATCTCCCAACTTTTCAAGATCTTCTTTGTTAATTATCAGTGTGACCTTTCTGCAACACAGAAAAATCGACTATTGTTGATGATAGAATCAGATGGACTTCGGTAGTTCAATTTATTTTTTGAAAAATTGTTCACTTGATACAAATATCCAAAATTAGTGTAACATTGATTAAAAGAGATACGTAAGTATGGCTCAAATGATAGAATTCTAATAACAGAACAACTCAGACGAGATATAGTATAACTATGACTACATAAGATGCAATAAGAGAGTATTATTCTTCGAACTTAAATAGTGAACATAGAGGAAAAAGAACCAAACAAAGTTTTGCCCTAAAAAAAAAACCAAACAAAGTTTTAGTTAGAACTTATAGCTGTTTGAGGTCATACTTTAATAAGAAGGCATTAGCTCTACTGCTTTCAAAAGATTTTGCAATATGATCACCCATCCATTCAAGAAAACT
Organism: Setaria italica; assembly: GCF_000263155.2. Classification (NCBI taxonomy): domain Eukaryota; kingdom Viridiplantae; phylum Streptophyta; class Magnoliopsida; order Poales; family Poaceae; genus Setaria; species Setaria italica. Next base: position 15,530,733 of record NC_028451.1, read on the forward strand.
CTTGACATAGTCGACTGTACTTGTAGAAACATTTGTCAGAAAGTAGATAGGGTACTCCAAACGCCGGTCACCCCAATACTGCAACATATCAAGATAAAAAGTTAGCACATTATTGAAATAACAGGAATACAGAGTCTCGTGGTAGTATCAGAGATTTCACCTTATCCAATATCAAAAGAAGTTCCAACACTCTACCAGCAGTATCAACAGGAAGTAACACACTTCCACCACTTCCTAGAACTTTAACTAATGAATCTGCATGAAACATGATGGCATTAAACAACACTGGCTAGGATGCATCACATATATAAAAAGGAAAGTGTGGTAAACATATCATTTTGGAACTATAAATTTAACCATGAAACTTCATGACAAGACAAAATGGTACTCCCTCCGTTCCAAATTATAAGTCATTCCAACTTTCTTGGAGAGTCAAACCATTTTATGTTTGACCAAAATTATAGAGAAGATCACAAAAGTTTATGGCACCGAATAGATATACTATGAAAATATATTTAATGAAGAAACTAATGGTACCTATTTGGTATCATGAATGTTAGTACTTTATTGTATAAATTTGGTCAAACTTGAGATGCTTTGACTCTCCAAAGAAAGTTGGAATGACTTATAATTTGGAACGGAGGGAATAGAAGCTAGCACTTAGGAATACTATTAAAACTGCAAAATCTAAAGAAACCAAATAATAAAAGCATGGCCAGCGCTGAGTGCTGTACCAATGAAATCTTGATCCTGTTTCTTTCTGTAGCCTTGATTGTTCAAAGCGTTGTAAGCATCAGTTATCAGAACAGCTGGCCGCACAAAAGATCCAAGAACAGTACCATTCAAATGCCTGGAAATACGATAATTTTAGTAGTTTATGCAAAAGAGAACACTAAATCTATTCTGGAAAAACACAGAGGATCTAACATCTCTTTCCGATGGTTGAAGTCAACAGCGTACACAACATCCTCTCCATCTTTTGTTATCTTCCACACTGTGCCCCCCAAAAGATGCCCAGCCACATGGGGAGCAATAACAATTCCTTCACCTTTATCTGTCAAGAGATACAGTATGAGCAAATGTAGTGTAGCATGCTAAAACGATGTAACAGCATGATCTTACTGACCATTCAGAAGGTAATTTTGTGAGTATTTCAATCTCACAATGTTTTGGAATGCAGCATCAACATCATCCAAAGTAAACAAGTCAAAGTCTGAGACTTGCTGCAAAAGAAGGTAAGGGTCTACTGTGAACAGATATAGACTACAGAGTCCAGTTTTCTCGAACAAATTGGGAGAGAGGGAGGGAGACTGTGTGGTAATGCAAATGAGTGTGATTGAAAAGTGTACCCCTTATGGAAATATTGGGCACCAAGAAGCTTACCCATCGAGATAGAAAATGGTCGTACATGGTCAAAAGGCCAAGTCTAAACACAGGTTCTGTTGCATAAACTGGTGCAGAGAGTCCAAGATGTTTCATAGCATAAGGCAAAGCTCCTAGATGCATCATGTCAGGATGTGACAAAAGAACAGCATCTATAGTTGGTGCAACCCTGAAACATATAGAGTGCTCTTATGAGTGCAAGTGAAAAGTACCAAACAATTTGCTTCGACCATAATAGCATATTGACAGCAATGGCATCTATGCATTCTGCAATGATGGAAAGTATCTCCTTTACTCAACGAGTGAGGATTTTGGAAAGAAATATGTAGGAGTGCATCCTTGCATCTGTAAGATGTGTAAAGGTAGTATAACAAATGGCAGGAAAATGAACTGTCAACGTTCAGTACATAAGTCACTGGAGAGGCTATGCTCAAGGTGGCCAAAGTTGCAGTCATGTTTTTACATGCATCCTTGTTACAAGAAACAATAGGCAGAGACCACACATTTACACCAATTACACTAGACTACACGTTAGGCATTAAATCTACATAAATAACAGGCCACTAAGCAACAGACACACATCCAAGCTCATTCGTGAGCATAAATGTTAGTATGGGCTCACAAGCATTCGCCCTCCAGCACATAAGCACGAAAGCACAAACTCGGCAGTCAATTTTCCAAACAAGCTGGAAATCACACTGGTTGTAGCACACAAATTACAAAACCCTAGGACTTGCCAAACCGCGAGCGAGCCTCCATCCTAGAAACGCAGAGGCACCAATCATCAGCCAGAATTTACACTACTCCCCCGATTTGTGCAATTAAACCAATACGTGGTTCGCATTTCATCAGGTCCCGACCCTATCTGAGCTGAGCGCAGCGCCAGCCGAACTCCAGTCTCACTCTCGGAGACAATTCGTCGAACAGGTGTACTAATGTGGCGTCGGGAGCGTGAACCACTCCCTCACGAGGCCATTGAATCGACGAAAAGCTAAGTTCACAAGGGTAAGGAGAGGCATACTTGGCGAGGGCTTGGAGTTGGGAGGTGTCGCAGAGGTCGGTCCATCCGCAGTCGAGGAGGAAGCGGAAGCCGTCGACGGCGAGCAGGTAGCACAGGGGGCCCTCCCCGTACGCCCCGCTGAGAGGCGTCACCTGCACCGACGTCCCCATCTGATCTGATGTCCCCTCCGGCGGCGCCGGTGGCTCGACGGCGAGCGGAGGCGGAGGATTCGGCCTTGGTGGGGTTGGAGGAGTGTTCAGAGTCGGAAGCAGCGAACCTTTGCTAAACCCGCGCCAGGTTCACTTCAGGGTAACTGGTCTGGGCCGTGTTGGGCCGAAAAAATCAGGCCCGTATGGCCCTCGAATCCTTTTGTGTCCACGTGTTCCCCAGCTCCGGTGCGGTGAGCCCTTCCCTCGCCGCCGGCGACCCCGAAACAATTGACGCGCAGTGAGAAGACGGCCACCCAATCCGCAAGGAAGCGAAGCTCCTCTGCTCCGGTCGGGTCAGGTCCCTTTTCTGGTTGGGTTCTCCGGTCGGGTCAGGTCCCTTTTCTGGTTGGGTTGAGATTCTCGTTTGGTGTCTCTGGTTGGATGGATCTAGGCAAAACCCTAACTCGCGCAATATCTCTACGCAGTTGCTTCCGATGGACGGCGCCGCCGCTGCTGCAGGAGGTAGTGGGGAGCCGGCGGCCAACGGGTCCAAATCTGAGGGGCAGCAGTTCGATCCCAGCCGGAGTAAGCCGGAGCTCCCGTCTCAACTGGCTTCAATTCGTTTCTGTAGATTCTTCTGTATTTCTAGTTCGTGCTGTAGGTTTGTTTCTGCTTTGTCCGTAGGAAATCAATCACAACCTCTCTCGCCATGGTAATGGAATATTGAATTATTACTAGCTTGCTTTTATGTTGGTTATTTGCAGACATATTTATTCCCTGAATTATTGGCCTTACAAAAATTGTTTTTGGTTGTGGGGTCATGTTCAAAAAAAATTCAAATGTTTTTTGCTAGATTACTTTATGGTACTATAAAGTGTAAGGACAGTATCTCTAGAATGTGGTTAAACTGAATGTTCAGTTGTATTCTTTGGCATTATCTCAAAAAAGATGATCCACCAAATCTTTGAGTTTTTCAAATGAGTTGCATACTTCATTAATCTTGGGGGTGGTCTGACACCTAATTTCTTGATGTTTTAAGTGATTGGGATAATCAAAAGGAAGGCCTTGATTAAAGATTTGGCTGCTGCGTACCATGCTGAGTGTATAGCATCCTGTAAAGAACTCTTGCAGCTTCAGAGAAAGTGGGAGGAGGTCAGTATCCATCTTCCAAAATCTCACCTGTGGAGCTCCCTCTGTTCCTCCGTATTGCATAGCACTGTAATTCAGGGTCCCTTTCTTGTTTATTTGCAAAAAATATTTGTTAATTCCCTTGGGAGTTTAGTTATTTTGAATTCAAATTATGGTTGACTAAACTGATTGAAGTCAAGTCATTGAGTTGTGAAATGAACATTCATATTGTTCTTCAGAGACAGTAGCACATAGGCCTGGACTTTTGAATAGCAAGAAGAATTCCCTAATGTGATTGAATTGCAGCAATCAGTGGTGCATCTATATCATTGTGCAATGTGTCAAAAGAATATGTGCTGGACCCTTCTTTACTTTTAAGGAATCCATTTTATCAACTCATACTTGTTAGCTAGTTTTTCAATTTCTAACTTTTTTTTGAGCTTTGGGATCATGTGTTGAATTGTATGAGTTGTTGAGAAATATGCTAATTCTAGCATTGTGGAACTATATGTATGCTTTACAGCAGTGAAAAGTGTCCCAGACTCTTTACTATTACATCAACACATACTTTAAGTTAGTTTTTCAATTTATAGTTTTTTTGAGCTTCGGGATCATGACTTCTCTTGTTCCTGTTTTTGAGAAAGATGATAATTCTAGCACCCTAGAATTATATATATTGCTTTACAGTAGTGAAATTTTGCTTTTGCCAGGTAGTCCTGCAGCACCTTTTTTTTTGTGTGCAACGAGTCTCAAAATGTTAATATTGATTCACAGGAACAGTATGTGGAAGTCAAAATGCCTGAAGAACCAAGACTGATGACAATGAAGACCTCAAAGCGTAGGAAGAAGTAGATTTAGGAGATTAAGAGCACTTTCAGCTCTGTCAACTGCTGTGGTAGTTAGCTTGACAGTGAACTAAATACAAGGAAACATTGCCCTCAGGTGGGCTTATGCTCTAAAGTATCATTTGCCTGCTTCCCATTGCTCTTTTAACTACTCCCTTCGTTTTAAATTGTAGGTTGTTTTAGCTTTTCTAAACACATGATTTTTGCTATGCACATAGATATACATTATGTCTACATACATAGTAAAATCTATGTATCTAGAAAAACCAAAACGACCTACAATTTGGAATGGAAGAAGTAGATTTTTTTTTGTTCTTTAAAGATAAGGCTCACAAAGAAATACTAACACCTCGGGTCTTTTTGCAGTTGCGTCCAACAAAGAAGGCATTTATGTATCTCACTGATTTTCATTCCAATCATCACAATGTTTTGTTCTTCAAAGATGAGGCGTACAAAGAAATAACACTTGATTTTTTTTGTAGTTTGATTCACCGAAGGCATTTAGTTGTCTCGCTGATTTAGGTCTAATCATTACAATGATTGCAGCTGTCAGGATATTTGATCTAACTGATGCAATGTTATATTCATATGTTCCAACATGCTTTCACCTTGAATTGAATGAAATATCATGTTTTAACGCAAGTAACAGAGATGAGGTTGAAGCAACCCCATTGTACGGTTTTGCAGTGCCCGTTGCACAGGGCAAAGCATTGTATGTCCTAGATGATTACATGTGTAAAGGCTAGTAGGTGGTGCAGTGTCCTTCCACGCCTCCTTTGCTAGGTTGTGAGCAATTCTGTTGACTGCTCTGTAGATCTTTCTGCAATCAAAAGTTTTGTTTCTGTTGACAAAGTCTGCGTTTCATAACTAGACAACACCAATTTTGAAAGCATAAAGTGGTATAATATGCATGCAGCCAAAAGAAAATCAGCATCCGCAGCATTTTGACATGCATTTCCACTCACCTTGGCCTTTTTCTCTCTTTCCTCAGCTTATTGATTTTCTCTTGTGGTGGTTCCTCTTCTTGGTGATCGCTAAGTTCTGTTCGATAACAACAATTTAAACACTAACCAAATTTGCAAGAGAAACATGAATGGACCACTGATGGATGTTTATTTTAAGTATATACCTTATTCATGGATCGCAATGCAGGTTTGAGGTACATGCTTTGCCATTTGACCAAACGAAGATTCAATGGGGCATCTCTTCATTTGGCTTTCAGTTTTCTTCCTCCTCTTCTTGGTCTTTACTGAATCTTTAATCTTGTTCTGATCTTGATGATTCAATCGCTCTAAAGCAGGGCACCTCGTGATACTGCAATATAATATTATATTAGTAACACAATATTATATCACAATGCATCTCATCAAGAAGTAACGGCCTAAATTAAATTCTATCACATAATATATATGATAATCTAACAATATCTGTGCCACATCAACAGGATGGCTGCACTGTCCATACCTTGAAGCAGCAGTAATGCCATTCCCACTACCACCATTGTCAGCTTCACATGCCGATACTCCATTGTCATCAGACTTCACAGCAGAAGCAAATGAAGAAAAGGAAGACTCTTCCAGCATGGTGACCGCAAAATTCAAGGTCCTGCGCCGGATCATCTGGTACTATATGAAGACTTCATCCATCTTTGTTGAACAGATTCAGATACGATAAACAACAAGGATCGTTCGTAGGAGGTTTTGGTTTAAGGCAGCGCCGCTTGTGTGATCGGGAGCAAATTAAACAAACAGAAGGGTCACGTCAGTGTGAGTGCAGTATGCAAACGACGGAAAAAATGGACCAGTCTCTGGATCAAATCTGAATCTATCCGATGGCAATGCAAGATCCATCCCCCAAGTCGCAAAATACTTACCTGGGTACTTGACGAGGCGAAATGGCGGTATGGTCTTCTCACTGTCCACCGCCGCCATATCTCGCATCCACGAAGCATAAACCTCCCTGTCGCCGTCAGTTAGGAGGAAGGCGCGAACGGAGGCGCTGTTGGCCTCCCAGTAGCCTTCCGAGTGCTCCACGGAAGACTGGCTCCCGAAGGAGAGGTGGTCCTCCATCAACTGCCCCCCGGCCGAGCCCGACCACGAGCTTGCGTCGTCGTCGTCGCCGACGTCCGCCCCCCTCGTCTTGCTCTCCGACTTGGACATTGCGTCGCCAATCGACACCACCCCGACCTCATCTGATCTACGGTTTCCTATGGACGACCTGAGCGGGAGATTTAAAGTTGGACACGTACTCCCTCCATCCTAAATTATTTTTAAGCTTTTCTAGCTAAATTATTTTTAAGCTTTTCTAGATACATCATTTTTCTACGTATCTAGACATACCTGTATACATAGGTGCATGTCAAAAGTTATGTATTAGAAAAAACAAAACGAATAGTAATTTGGGATAGAGGGAGTAATTCACAAGCTTCACAACATTAAAAACTAATTCGCAATTATTTATGAATCTTTTTTTTGAAATATGGTGTAGATGCAGACGCTTGTATAAACGCACGCACACTCATCCCTATGAATACACACGCAACCTAACCTCTATGATCGAGCACCTCGAGACTAAAGGTAGGTACATTGCTACACCTGCACGTAACCAGTCTCATGCAATGCCACATAGGACTTTTGGTGATGTGGAGGAGGGAGAGCGAGGTGAGAGAAAGTGATCGTTATTTCGCAAAACAACCATCTCATAAAGCTAAATTTTAGAACTATGAGATAACTCCATAATCATTGTAAGAGTTATTGTTGCCATACAACTCACAAATTTCATTTTTTATATGTACAAATTAAGAAATATATAATCCTATCAGATAACTTATAAAACAACCTGTACTTGTTGTCTGTTAAGCCATCTCAAAATTATGTGCCGGTCACCGCTAGCGTGTCGCTGTCGAGGGCCATGTCACATACTAGTATACCACTGAAAAATAGCGTGAACTAAATCTTGGAATAATTTAGAAAAATACAAACACTCGTGCCAAGTCAAGGTGACCATGTTCCATCATAAAGAATATACGCTCTGTTCGCATTTATGAATTCTTTAGTTATGGTTGTTTCTCCTCACTAATATTATCCGCTGCTCGGAGGATTATACCAGGCAACACCCATCGGCCCTTCTCTTGTATTACTATAATGGGTCTTGCTAAGGTACTCCCAGATAAACATGGATCTATCCTTAAAAATAAACATGGACCGTAGATCTAAAGACATATTACCGGTAATAGATTAAATATTTATTATATATGCATAGGGGCAAATATATTCCTATTAGATGTAACTTCCATGTATTATTGTATTGGATCTAGTGATTCCTTTTTCCCCTCTCACGTGAACATGGTCCGCAACAAATCTAGAAATTTCGAAATTTCGTATTCCTTGGTCCTCACGGGAGACATCTTAGGGATTATTTTTGTTCACGTTATAATTTGGGAAAAGCTATAGCTCATCCAGGTGGAATAGAGCTCTCCCTCACCCAAATTTTTCTCCCTCTCCATCTGCACACCATTTCCCCTTTATTCTCCAACTCCGGCGAGCTTAGGAGCAGGGGTTTCCAGGGTGGGTGCTCACCGACGATCCTAGAGGGAAGGCCGGCAGCGGTAGGCCAGCCCAGCGGAAGTGGCGGGCGCAGGGGTGGTGAGGCGCAGCGGCGGGGGCGCCGCCGGTTGGGCAATGGTGGAGGGCAGTTGGACGGTGCCAGGGCGGGGGCGACGTAGCCGATGGCGGCAGTGGCAGGGGCGGTGGCGGGATGGGCAAGAAGGCGGCAGAGACGACAGTGGTGTCTACTGAGAGGGCGGTGGCGTTGGCAGGGGCGGAGGGACGGAGGAGGGAGGGGCGGTAGTGGGAGGGCGGACCTCGCTAGCACCAGGGATGGTGTCGATGAGGCAGTAGGCTGTGTCGGGTGGAGATAGGAGGCAGTGGGCGGCGCTGGGTGGATAAGGTGGAGGAGGCCGATTTGATCTCGGCCATTGATTTCAGATCGTATGTTCAAAAAATCGAGTGAGGGAAGAGTTATTTTCACTCGGGTGAGACATAGACAGCCTAATAATTTTGCAGACTATAGGTGCCATGTAATATAACATATGGATGTGTAACGTCGTTCTAAATTTCAACATGAAAACTGTGGAATTTGTTTTAACTTCAAATGTGTATGGAATTTCAATAATTATTAACAGCCGGTGTAATTGTGTTACTAGCAAATACGTCATAGCTTTGTACAAATTTTGTGTAACCGCACACATGATTTTGTGCACCAAACACCAAACACGTAGATGAAAAGTTTATGGCGGCATGCATGCATGCATGCATGCATGTGTATGGCCGGGAGGAGATAATGCTCAGATATATTAACGGCTTGTGTATGACTGGACTAAATAAAGGAGATAATGGCGCAGATATATTAACGGCATGCATGCATGTGTATGACCAGGACTTGAGGAGATAATGGCGCTGCGATTTTTTTCTTTATTTTCTAATTGATTTAATTCACATCTTACCTCCTTAGAGGTAAAAGGAGTATCGTAGCATTGCTTTACTAAAATTTTATAGTTGGGTTTAGCACATAGGTAATCAATCCATTTAAATAATCTTTTTTTCCATGAACTTGGGTAATTTGTTTTAGGTATATAAAATTATGTGCCACTTGAACATTTTTTTTTGAACAACTTTATCATAAGTTGAAATAGTTTTCTCCTTAACCTTGAAAATTTGTTCCAATGTCATCAAAAAAGTATTTCACATTCATAAAAAATGTTTTGAAGAATATATCATCCTAACATAATTTAATTTGGACTTCCAGTTTGGAATACAAGCTAATGATATCACAAAAATTTGTTTTTCCTTGCACGCAAGAGGGAAAGAGAGTGATCTAGAGGAGGGGTGGGTACTATGCCTGCTATAGTGCTATAAATCGTTTTTTTCACTAAAAAGAAGTTAGGTATTACCATGAACACCTAGGAATTAGGGGGCAACCCCTCCTGATTCCTCCCCACCATCAACTTGGCCGCAGCGATGTCCTTTCTTGCGCCGACGGCACAGCTAGTTGACGACCCCGAGTCCCCAGTGGTTCCCCTCACCATCATCACTGTCGTGGGCCAAGCAGTAGCAGCGGCGCCGTGATGGTGCTTGCGGTGGCTCCAGTGGTGACGAGATCTCGGCTGGGAGACCACTATCGGGGAAAGAACCTTTCATCACGCACCTTAGTACCGGTTGGTTTTTGACCCGGTACTAATGCTCACATTAGTACCAAGTCTAACACGGAGCCTCCCTGGACCCCTTTAGTACCAGGTCGGAAGTCAATCCGGTACTAAAGGCCACCCTTTAGTATCGGGTAGAGGCTCTTCCCACCCGGTACTAAAGAGCTTTTCCGTCACTCCCCCGACCCATTGGCCTGCTCCCCTCTCTCCTTATCCGCTCCCCCTCCCTCCCTCCCTCCCTCACTCCTTATCCGCCTAGCACCAATCTCCCTCCTCCCTCCCTCCTTCTCTCACTCCGCTCCCCTCCCCTTCCTCCACTTACCCCCTCCTCCGCTCACTCCGCTCCCCTCCCCCCTCCTCCGCTCGCCCTCTCCTCCGCTCGCCCCAATCCCCTCCCCTTTCCGCTCGCCCCTCACCGGCAGTGAGGAGCAGTGGCGAGGCGAGGTGAGACAGCGGCGCGGATCTATGGGAGGGCGGCGAGAGCAGCGGGATGGCGGCAGCAGTGGGAGGGCGGGGGCGATAGTGTCGAGCGGGCGGGTGGATGCGGCGGCGGCGGCGCTCGAGCCCCCCTCACTCTCTCTCTCTCTCTATCTATCTATCTATCTATCTATCTATCTATCTAGGATGCGGTGGCAGAAGGCGTGGCGGGCAGCAGCAGGAGAGCGCGGTGGGAGGACGACGGCGGGAGGCCTCGATCTTGGGCAGCGGCGGGGGGCTCGAGCGAGGGGGGGTGCGGTTCGGGCTCGGGCTCGGGTCGGCGGGGTGGGATTTCTTTTTTTATTTCTTATACCTCTTTTCAACCGGTACTAAATGGGCCTCCTTATTTCTGGAGTAGCAATACCGGTTGCGAAACCGGTACTAAAGGGGGTTCCCAACTGGTACAGAAGGCCCTTTCCCCAGTAGTGGACTGACGACTGCCACCCTTGCGCAGCCCTCGTGATCGCCATCCCCGAGCAAGAGCAGCATGGCGAGCGCGATGATAGGAGCCTTCAGGAAGGTTAGGAGATAAAATAGGAGAAGGGAGGGAGGTGAAACGACTCATCAACTTGGACCACCAAGGCTTGTGCGAACATGCATTAGTGGCAAGCTCACTGCATTCCCATGAAGCCAGGCAACAACCCTCTTTTGCACTATCAGGGCCATGCTTAGGGCAATCCAAACCCTCACCTCATCTAGTGCCCATAGAATTAATTAGTGTGCCACGTAAGTAAAAATATGATGTGGCAAGAAAATTAATGAGGAGAGAGAGAGGAAAAGTTGAAGACCTGAACGGTGTCGACACATGCATCAAGGAGAGAGGAAACATCGATCTTGCGATCGGGGCGAGGGGAGTTTCTTTTCCATGCATTTTGTGGGCCCCACCGCTTGGAAAAGGGTAGCCCTGCCGTTGTCTGCGCCGGAGGGCTCACCGCCGATGCTTGTGACCCCATTGCCACCGCCCATGGCCCTGAGGTACATCGCGACGCCCGTGAACACATGCTCGGGAGGGACCCATTGCGGCTGGTGTAGGTAGGGTTGCTCTAGGTCGGCAGGCCACCGACAGCATCCTGAAACGTCATAGAGAAGAAGAAAGAACAACACGTATGAGATTGGAAAATCTAGGTCAAAGGAGAAATAGTAAAAAAAATAAAAGTTGTAGATTTGTTTGTGTTTGATCGATTGGACACCTAAATCGGCTGTGGCTCTTTATATTTATAGGGTGAAGAGGTCGTACCCGCTTGAAGATTGTTTACAAATCAAATCCCATACAAATCTCCAATTCCTACCTGGTTTACGTAAAAACCGGTTTAGTCTATTTCCAAAATCGGCTTAGCTGATTTCCCACTGAGGCAATCTTTCCAGGGTCTTATCTCCCTCATCTGAACTTTAAATTGCACGTTCTACATATGCATTCAGATCGCCTCGACGAGATCTATACAATGGTGGAGTCCAATTTAGTGTTTAGCAATATTACCAAAAACTAGTCAAGCCAGTTTGGGAAACTAGGCCGGTTTCCCAGGTAGCTCCGGCAAACCTTCACTACTGAAGAACTGACATTCCATCCAGCCCCTTTAATTCTGGTTAACATTAGACCCGTAACTAAAGTAACTTTAGTCCTAGGTCAAAACTATGCTACCGAAGGCCACCGGGGGGGGGGGGGGGGAGGGCTTTAGTACCAGTTCTAAATACCAATCGGGACTAAAGCCCCTCCTTTAGTCCCCGGTTTTAATGGCGAGAAATATCGCACCGAAGACCGCATAAAACCGGGACAGAATGAGTGGTACTTTCTCCCTATAAAGGGGTGGAAATTCCAACCAGGATAAAATCTCCTCCCCTATAAATCCAACCAACCCAAGAGTCCTTCTTCCTCCCCCAGCCCGAGCCACCACCAGAGATCGAGCTCCACTTGTCCTCCTCTCCATGGTGAGCAAGCAATCTTAGGGGAGGTGTTGCCCAAATTTTTTTCCTCATTTCCGTGGGGATTTTACTCATCCAAAGTGTTGTGAAGGTTAGCTACTTCATCCTCCCTTCATTTATTATTATTATGCTTTGTTTTATGCTTTAGAGAGGGAGAAAAATAAGCTTTTTAGAATGAGGGAGAATGGAGAGGATTTTTATTTATACATGTTTTTGAGCTAGAATTTGATGGATAGCTGGCTTATTATATATGATTCATATTAGTTGGAAAAAATAGAGTAAATGTGTTTTTAATATTTAGTCATTGCAATAAAATTAAGGTAAATAAATTGTAGGTGTAAGAAAATAGAATGTGGTCATTGCTAAAAATTTTCATGTCACTGTAATTTAACAATAATTGTATTTGTTTAATCAATAATTAATTTATCTCATGTTTAATGCAAAAACTAAATATTATAAACACAATTACTCTATTTTTCCCTACCTAATATTGATTAAGTTATTAATGTAATACGAAGCCCTATATTCATTTTCCATGTAATACGATGCAGATGACCAGCAATTGATGTACCACCTCCGCTCCTCTAATCCCAGAGAACAGTGTTTGCACATGGCATGAATGTTCTTACACTATTCTCTGCACATAACTCAACTTTCTACGAAGTTTATGGAGAGTCATCTTCACTCCTCTAGTACCAGAAAATAATGGTAGAACAGAAGAGCTTCGAGTCCACAAACTCAGGCTGAATATCATAAAATAATCTTAAAATAGTATTCCAAACGTTGTTGTATAAGATTAGATGAGATGATCCTGGTAATGTTGAGGAGCAGCCTCCCAATAAGAGAGTTCTCACGATCAGATCTCTTAATACACTACACTAACTAAAGCACCACAGCTAAACAAACGTACCCATCGATCTAGCTCCGATCATGACCAACATATCCATAACCCAATAATCCTAGCTAAACCGATCGATGTAGCTTTGATCATGACTACTGATAAATCAACGTCCAAATCTTGACACCAACTCACTAGAAGTGGCACCAAAGTGGTGTGACACCACCACTACTAGCGAATGGACCTCTTGTCCACTCCCTAAGTACCGGTCACATTTGTACCTGGTACTAATGTTAGTATTAGTACCGGGTCTAAATTTGGGATCCCCTAGAGGCCCTTTAGTACCGTGTAGGAGCTCCACCTGGTACTAATTCCCACCCGGTACTAAAGCCATCCCGCCACCATCCCAAAGAAATTAAAGCAAGGCATGCACGGTAGGCCCCTTATCCTCTCTCAGCTCCTTCCTCTCTCCTTATCCTCTCTAGCTCCTTATTCCTCTCTTCGTCGGCAGCAGGAGCTCGAGCACTGCCTCCCTTCCCCTCCCCCCTTCGCTCGCCCCTCACCGGCGCAGTAAGGAGCAGCGGCGGAGCGAGGTGAGGCAGCGGCGGCGGCCAGCGGTAGGCGGCGACGGCGGGCGGGAGCGGCAGCGAGCGGGCAGGCTGGCGCGTGCGGCAAGAGCGAAGGAGGGTGGTGGGAGGCCGAGGCCGGCGGGGGCTGGCAGCGGGCAGCGCGGGGCGGGGCGGCTGGCGGAGGCGGAAGGCCGGAGGGATGACGGCAGGATGGGACAAAGGCAGGGCGGCTGGAGGGCATAGGCGACGGGGGCGGAGGGGCTGGCGTGGGGGCCGGCGGCGGGGCGACAGGGGCCGAGCGGGGATTTTCTTTTTTTTTTAATATCCTTTAGTACCCGTTATTTCAACTGGACCGGTACTAAAGGACCCCCTCTAGTACCGAATTGCCAGTACCGGTTGCGAAACTGATACTAGAGAAACCGATACTACAGGGGGATTTTCAACCGGTACTAAAGCCGTTTTCTCTAGTAGTGCACTTCTTCTGTGAATCTTATACCATACTACTTTGAGGAGACCTTCACACCAACACTAATACGGGAGACCAACTCTTTATAAGGAATTATTCGCTCAATTTGATACACTTCAACACAGAATAATGCAAGTCCCTTGACAAAAACAAGCACAAGCAAACGCTAAACTGAAGCATTAAGCGCAGAACGGCATATGGTCGAACACCCTGCGCGCGTCAGTGCCCGGCGGGGTGGCCGCCGCCGAGATCCTTGAGCCGCGCCGCAGCCTTCTCCCCGTCTATTGAGTACTGCAAGGCAGCCAGGAAAACGTTGGTTGCTTAGACGACAACTCGGTCGAGATCGGTCGGGGTGGTGAAGCAGCGATACTACGTGGGGATACCTTGGAGAGGACCCATGACGAGTGGGTGTAGGCGCGGCGGAGGAGGGCGGCGAGGTCGTCGTCGGCGGAGAGGTCGCGGTAGTTGACGAAGTTCTCGCGGGCGTATTTGGCGTAGTAGGGCCGCGTCTCCGCCGGCAGCCGCCGCACCAGGCGGAGCACCTCGCGGTACGCGCGCAGCCCCGCGTTCATCGGCATCGCCGCAGGTCGTCGAGGCGAGCTGCTGACTGCTCAGGAGAGAGTGGTTTGGAAGGGGCACTGCTACTACTTTTCCAAGGCCGGCCTAGTCTACCCAATTTCGCGGCCCGGCCCATTTGGCGCCGGCCCTTTCTTCCGTCTCCGAAGAAAGCAATCCAACTCCACGGAAAAAGCGCGCGAAAATGCAAACACCCATTGCTCTACATGGTCGCTGCTCTCTGCCACTGCAATTGGCCCAGGACGCGGGCAGTTCGTCCTCTATCTCTATGACTCCAGGCCCGGAACATGGGCGACGCACGCCGTCTCCGTGGAGGACCGGCAGTTTCAGAAGTATCAGCAGGAGGAGGGCTACTTCCTGCACAACAACAGCAAGGTGATCGCTATCGGAGGAGAAGGCGGGACCATGGGCTTCGTCGACCTCCATCGCGGCATCCTGCTCTGCGATCTGCTTCAAGCCAAAGACGGCCATAGGTTTGGCTACATCCGGCTTCCACGGCCACTCCGGTCAGACGCAAAGCTCCAGGGCGATGCACGGCTTGCTCGGGACATTGCCGTCGTCGGAGATCGCATCAAGTACGTCCAGCAGCAGCTTCACTGGAAGCCTTGCCCAACCTACGTGAATCACTACATCCCAGATGGCTTGCTGGCTGCCACATGGAGCAGGCTGGCCCAGTGGAGGATCCTTGGGAGAGCCACCACAAGATCCAGTCATCCGAGATGGACATCAGCAACCCGCAGTTCGAGCTCCTCCCGAAGCAGCGTGACGACGAAGGCAGGCCAGTGCCACCCTTCAAGAGGCTCAGCATATGCCAGCCCACACTCAGCTTGAAGGAGGGTGATGATGCTACTGTTTGCTTCATGGTCGAGATGGACATACTGGACGAGGAGGCCTGGGTGATCGCTGTAGACATGAAGAATAACAGATTACAAGGAGTTGTTGAGTTTGACGCAACGAGAACCGCCTGTCTGGGTTTCGCCTATATGCACAGCGGGGTATCCAGATATCTGGACAGGATTTCAGATAATTCTGTCGGTGTGAATCCCTAATTTAATTGTGCGAACAAATGTACAGATCTGCAGGAAACAAATGCATACACATAAGCACGTCTCTAGCTACTACCAGAATATAAGTTGTACATTCGTATTGCTTTTTTTTTAGGTGATTGTATATTTGTATTGCTGATTGATACATTGGATGATTGCCACAATGTAGTTGGAAGGGGGGAAATTAACCATCATTTATACATAAGAGAGACTTATCTCATCAGTTAGCTCAAGCACATGAAAAGCAACCAATTTTCCCAAACTCATTTGATATTGCTAGAGAATACGAAAGTATATTGCAGCTACAGTCCTAGGTGAGGACATCATTGATACTAGAGCAATCTGGTCAGCAAATAAAGACTTAGGGGTTGGGTATGGACACAAGCAAACCATGATGTGAAAGGATATATGCTTGATGCCCAGTTAGATCCCATTGGAGCATGTAGGACTTTTACTGATGACATTTAGAACTTTGAACAGCCACCGGAGCAGTTCTCTAAAATGTGTCTACCAGGCTACAAAACAGGGAACCCTACTTGTTACAATATAATTGCTAGTTGGGGTAGGAGGTGGGGGAGCAAATGAATACTGGATATTTCTGTACTTTTTGGATCTAAAGTCTGTGGGTGCTCCCACAATAATAAAATGTTCAGAGTTTTAACTAGAGACTGGCAATGAAAACAGCAAGGTTGCTTAAACTTTGAAAAAAGAGCAGATCATTTGAGTGGTGTGCCCTGCATTCTAAAACTAGACTAGAACCATATCAAGCAGAGTACTCATATTAAAACTAGAACCATATCAGATTTAGATGTTTCGAATTTAGGTAGAGTCAGAATAGTCAAGTATATATGGAATGCACATTAACTATCATTTAATCAATGTATTTGTGATTTAATTGTGTCACCATAATTTCCAAAATACTGGGCCGAATGGGGCTTAAATTAACAAAACAATGATCATGTAGATAAGCAACTTAACCTTGATATTCATATTAGTTTCATTCGGTAAATCCAAACAAATTCCTGGTTGCCATAGTTTGTAGTTTTCTCAATTTCTGGTTGACATGGTCACATTGTCAGAATATTGTGCAAGAAAATGTGGTGCCCTCTCCAGGGCCAAACAAATATTATGCATAACTCAAAATGCCTGGAGGTAATCACAAGTTCACAACAATAAGGGACCAGACTTTTCAGTTCGTGAATCTTACCTGAACCCATTGTTTTAATTTGTTGATCTTACCTGAACCCATTGTTTCAGGAGTTCTGCACCGCTTGGCTTCAGATTTCAGAAAGAAAGTAAACATGGTGAACAATCTGGCAGTTAGATATGTTTACTCTTGCATATAGATTATCTTCATCTCATAGTCATGTTCTAATTAGATAGTATGACATGAACAATGGGTAGCCTTATCATTTCAAGGTCCTACACGGCAATAACTACGGAAACATCGGAGCGGAGGGGCATGCTAAACCACTGCACAACAAAAGTTTGTGCCCCTTCTTTTCTTTGCTTTCATTTCTTCAGTAGTCGGTTCTTCTTATATGTTGGACTGTATCAGGCTGTTTTTGAGGCACAACTGAGGGTCAACGGCCCTGGTAACAGCAATTTGTTATAGCACATATGAGAGTTCAAATGCGGATATGAACTTGTGTCATCTGATTAAATGCGATGCCTCACACAGAGTGCCTATGGACTAAGGCCACATACAGATTCCATTAGGCCATAGGTACGGCACTGTCCCAAAATAGAGATAGTAAAATTTCTTAGGATGAGAGCTCAATGCAATTTCACAGTTTTCAAACTCAACTGGTCAGCTTGGTGTCTCAGGAACTCAACTGGAGACCGACTGAATTCAGTCTGGAGCTCTACGTAGCAGAAAATCATCATGTATGATAGTGCTGTGAGGAACAACACGATCATGTTTTGGTCCGTGGATTCCCCTTGTCCAGAGCCATTGATGACCCAAAGCAATGAATCATACATCCTAGCATCTTATTCAGAAGAAGTGTGTAGATCTACAGAAGACATGTAAGGGGAAAGGGGGAAATGTTTTGATTCCGAGGAAGCACGAGCTCGTACAGCGATCTGAGATGGCGGCCGTCCTCTCCTCTCCTCTCCTCTCTAGGAGGACTGCGTCTTCGACGTGGTGTTGGGGCCGGGGGAGCAGGATGACCGGAAGGCGTCGATGTGCGCCTGGCACTTGACGCGGTCGCCCTTGTTCTCCTCCAGGCACCTCCGCAGCGCCTCCACGTCGCACGCCGGCGCCCTAGGCTGCTTTGTCTCGTCTCTCCCTCTACCGCCGGCCACCGAAGCAGATGGCGCCGCCGCCGCTTCCATGGTGGGACACTGGGTCTCCCTCGCCGTCTCCAGATCGAGTCTGGGCAAGGGAGTCTGCTAGGGACTAAGATGACGTAATAGCCAAAATACGCCTTCAGACCTTCAGAAGAAAAAAAAAACGCCTTCGGAAACCCGCAAACCGCAATGCGTGCATCCTGGACTCACAAAATATGGAGACTTTCTTCACCTGAGTGAGTAGCAAGGAGCCGAATTCATCAACGTATCAATCTACTGCCTGCGTTTGTTTTTAGTAGATATTCAGAAAAAACTTTAGAGTTATACTCAGTTTGACCACCAATTTTTCCTATAATATGATACGAATTGGTACCAAAAAATTCATTGTATGTTTGAAATATGAATCTATTCATATAAACATATACGCTAAGCATGCATTTAATTTGATTAGTTGTCAAATCTTCCCATTCTAGTTTAAAATTCCAACTCTTGCTTCGATTTCTTGGGGTTACCTTTGAAGCGTTGGTCAAAGTTTACAAAATTTTAATACACTTTCTACAAAACGACGGGAGTGTGTCCTTTTTCTTTAGAATGCCGATGCGTCTTGAGAGTTTTCACGGAGGACAGGTCGGATCACAAAGTGAAAGTCGAGTTTGGGCGGCAGGTCTTTTGGGAGAAGGCAGCAAGGCCCCGTTAGTGAGCAGGAACAAATGACTGCACCACGAAGCGGGACAGTTATGGACTCATAGGGCGTGATTGGTTGCAAAGGACCGGACCGTCCAGAACGGATGGGTTGTACTGGATCGTGGGAGACGGAATAGAGTGATACAGGGGGGTTTGTTTGGTTGCACTTTGCTGTCGGCCTGAATCATGCGAGGTTGTGTTTGGTTGTTCTGGTTGTATCGTTCTCGTGTACGACAGGAGTCACTAGATTGTGTTTGGTACATAGAACTGGAAGAGATCGGAGCACCCTAGCACCATATTGGTGAGGTTACCAATAAAGATGATGAACATGAGATGTTTTAATATTACAAAGGCTGATCTCGCGCTTGACTACTTCCAAAGATAATAAACTAGTAGTAGGAGTACAATAATAATAATAAATTGTAGCGTAACTACGATATGGAGCCAACTAAGTTCATTTGCCGTCTTTTTTGAACCGTCAGTCGCTTCTTTGACATCGACATCTTCGTCACCAGTGCACTCTAGGAAAGATGCAATTGCCTCCTCTTTGGAACTAAAACTCTTGTAGCAACAGTTTGGATAACCGGTGACCTGCTGATGACAGGTTACCCAAGTTGCATACACTCCAGGCTTCCTACCACGGTACACAACGTACCAAGCCATTGTGCCTTATAAAGGAAATGAAACTTGATTCAATTGCAAACGTAGATGAATGATAAAAGAAAAGGTGGATATAGTAACTATTGGCCTCAGATTTTATTTGCATCTTCTCTTAACCTTGGGCTTGGAGCATCAGTGACACTAGATCAATAGCAGACCACAAACAGTATGACAATGGCAACAGAAACAACAAGTCATTGGCAATAGAATGACAAGTATGACAACAGCACAACCAGAAAAAAGGAACAAGCAGTACCAAAGAGGTCGACAACAAAAACAATATGACAGAAGCATGACAGGTTACCCAATTTGCAACAGAGGCAACAGAAACAACAGGACTGCCAACAGAAAGAGCAACTACCAGGACAACATCTGAGCAACAACAGAACCAGAAAGAAGCAGTACCAAGGGATAGGTGCAACAACATCAAATTGCTTGGGTAACCAAGATAGGTAACTCCATATGCATATTATCCAATTTGCAAAGGTATATGTATGGTAATAGCAAGTCTCATATGCTAAGTTACAAAAAAATTGGCCTCAGATGTTATTTTCATCTTCCCTTGATCTTGAGCTTGGAGCATCAGTGACACAAGAGGAAAATAAGACCAAAAACAGTAGCACAATGGCAACAGGAACAACAGCAATGTCAGCAGAAATAATAGTGGCAGCACAACATGGACAATAGCTGAGCAACAGCACAACCATAAGTAAGGAACATGCAGTACTAGTTGGCAACAAGAACAACAAGATCAATGTCATAGTCCCTCACAAGCTCAAGGTCATCTGATGCTACCCATATACTTTTAATTGGGCAAATAAGTTTGTCATCATAGGCATTTTTTCTTACCTTAAATAACATAAGTAACCATCAAGGCAGAAGGAAGCAACCAACATATAGGAAAGGCTGAAAAGAAGATGGACTTACCAAGTAGCACAAAAGCAGTAGCAGGTCTTAAGAACAAGAACAATGGCATAGTCACTCACAAGCTCAAGGTCATGTGATGGTACCCATCGGGCAAATAAATTTATCATCAACAGCACAACTAGAAAAAAAGAACAAGTAGTATAAGGGAGGTGGACAGTAAAAATAATGTGCCAGAAGCATGATAGGTTACCCAATTTGCAACAGAGGCAACAGAAACAACAAGACTGCCAACAGAAAGAGCAACTACCAGGACAACATCTGAGCAACAACAGAACCAGAAAGAAGCAGTACCAAGGGATAGGTTCAACAACAACAAAAATGTTGGGTAACCAAGATAGGTTACCCAATTTGCATATTATCCAATTTGCAAAGGTATATGTATGGTAATAGCAAGTCTGATATGCTAAGTTACAAAAAAATTGGCCTCAGATGTTATTTTCATTTTCCCTTGACCTTGAGCTTGGAGCATCAGTGACACAAGACGAAAATAAGACCAAAAACAGTAGCACAATGGGAACAGGAACAATAGCACAGTCAACACAAATAACAGTAGTAGCACAACATGGACAACAGCTCAGGAACAACACAACCATAAGTAAGGAACATGCAATACCAGTTGGCAACAAGATGAACAAGATCAATGTCATAGTCCCTCACAAGCTCAAGGTCATCTGATGCTACCCATATACTTTGAATTGTGATATGGCAGGGGTTGTTCCCAATCTTTCGATGAGAGGAGGGGTAACTTCGATTTGGGGGTGGAATCAACGTTGGCTGTCCGACTACAACAATCACAGGATGCTGCGCCTTAGCAACAGGTACACCGATTCCGACGTTGGTTGTTCTTGCCGGGCCAAGAACACCCTTGAACCTGCTAGCAATCGAGAACAAGCAAGAACAAGATGAACAAGCAAATAAACCCACAGATCTGAAACAAATGAAACCTGAATCACGAGTTGGGGTCTTGAATCAAGCAAATCGGGTGGTCTAGTCGACACACGCGTTCACTAGAAAGTAGCAGTAGCTAACTTGCATCTAAAACAAAACCCAAGTTCATCCTGGTGGCTGCTAGATGTATTTATACATGGGCAACAGCAAGGAGGCGTGGGAGGGTGTAAACCCTAAGCTGGAAAGGGCCCCTAGTGGGCTGCACGAGATATAAGGGTTTCAGCCCAAGACTGGAAGGCCGAACGTCTCTTTATCAATTCTGCTCAGCTCCGGTGGAATTTCGTCATGAGGTTGGATCCATCTGAAAGTGAACTTTAAGATCTTTCCAATGAGTACTCATATGCCTCAAACAACATCCGGAGTTGAGAAATATTGCCACGTCAATTTGATGTTGCCTGACTGTACGAACTTGAAGTCTAAACTTGATGTCCGATCTTGTGCTTTCTTATTGTGTGATCTTGATGCCCAAACTGATTGGTTGATCCATTAGGCTCCTCTCCATCATTCCTAATAATAATAAAATCATCACAATGACTTAGTAGCATCCAATTCTAAGATGAGGGTTCATGGACAGCGAGGAATGAGTTAACCTGATAATTTAGCTCTCGTGCACGGGCTCTTGTCATTGGTCCTTGCTGCATAGTAGTCGTGGTTGTATCATTGGAAGGGATGTCCTCATCATCCTCCCCTTCTTGCATGTGAGTCGTCCTCGACTCAAGTTCATCTTCCTCGCCCAAATATGGTTTCAAATCTGCAATGTTAAATGTGGGGCTGACCCCAAAATCTGTAGGCAACTCAAGTTTGTAGGCATTATCATTGATCTTAGCTACAACTTTAAAAGGACCAGCAACTCTCGGAAGCAACTTTGACTTTCTCAAATCAGGAAACCGATCCTTTCTCAAGTGCAGCCAAACCAAATCACCCGGTTTGAAAGTAACATGCTTCTTTCCTAAGCTACCAGCAAGTTTATATTTAGCATTCATGTTCTCAATGTTCTCTTTTGTGGTCTCATGTATTTTTAACATCAACTCAGCACGTTGTTTAGCATCAAAATTCAATCTCTCAGAAGTTGGTAAAGGCAGCAAATCAATAGGGGCACGAGGCACAAAACCATAAACAATCTCAAAAGGGCTCTTTTTAGTAGTAGAGTGTTGTGAACGATTGTAAGCAAACTCAACATGAGGCAAACATTCTTCCCACAATTTTATGTTCTTTTTCAAAACTGCCCTAAGCATGGTAGATAAAGTTCTATTCACAACCTCGGTTTGTCCATCAGTTTGGGGATGACAAGTAGTGGAAAAAAGCAACTTAGTACCCAATTTAGCCCACAAAGTTCTCCAAAAATGACTAAGAAATTTTGCATCACGATCTGAAACAATTGTGTTTGGTACACCATGCAAACGAACAATCTCACGAAAGAACAATTCAGCAACATGAGTAGCGTCATCGGTCTTATGACATGGTATAAAATGTGCCATCTTAGAAAATCTATCCACAACCACAAAGACACTATCCCTCCCCTTCTTTGTTCTAGGCAGTCCTAAAACGAAATCCATAGAAATATCCTCCCATGGTGCATTAGGAACAGTTAGAGGCATGTACAATCCATGAGGATTAAGGCGTGACTTAGCTTTTTGGCATGTTGCGCAGCGAGCAATGAATCTCTCCACATCCCTCCTCATCTTGGGCCAAAAGAAATGATCAGCAAGGATGCTTTCCGTCTTCTTTGCACCAAAGTGTCCCATCAGCCCTCCTCCATGCGCCTCCTGCAATAATAACATACGCACGGAGCTAGCTGGAATGCATAGCTTGTTAGCTCGAAATACAAATTCGTCATTGAGGACGAATTTGTTCCATGTCTTTCCCTCCTTGCAATTCAGCAACACATCTTTAAAATCACCATCATGGGCATATCGCTCTTTTATTGTTTCCAAGCCAAAAATTTTGAAATCAAGTTGTGAAAGCATGGTATAACGTCTAGACAAAGCATCAGCAATTACATTTTCCTTCCCTTTCTTGTGTTTGATGACATAAGGAAAGGACTCAATGAATTCAACCCAGCGAGCATGCCTACGGTTCAGTTTTGCTTGACTTCGAATATGCTTCAATGATTCATGATCAGAATGTATAACAAACTCTTTGGGCCATAAATAATGCTGCCATGTTTCTAAAGTCCGAACTAGAGCAAGCAATTCTTTATCATAAGTAGAATAGTTCAAACTAGGCCCACTCAACTTCTCGCTGAAATATGCTACAGGTTTTCCTTCTTGTAACAAAACACCTCCCAAACCAATTCCACTAGCATCACATTCAAGTTCAAAAGTTTTAGTGAAATCAGGGAGTTGGAGTAAAGGGGCATGGGTTAACTTATCTTTCAATGTGTCAAAAGCACTCTTGTGTGCTGCAGCCCAAGTGAATGTAACGCCCTTCTTGGTGAGTTCGTGCAATGGGGCTGCAATGGTGCTGAAATCCCTCACAAAACGGCGATAAAATCCAGCAAGCCCGAGAAAGCTTCTCACTTGTGTGACCGTTGTGGGAACCGGCCAGCTATGTATTGCTTCAACCTTGGCTTGATCAACTTCAATTCCGTGTGGGGTCACAACATAGCCAAGAAAAGAGACTCGATCCGTGCAAAAGGTGCACTTCTCAAGGTTACCAAACAAACGTGCATCACGTAGAGCATTAAAAACATCACGCAAATGATCAAGATGTTCCTCAAGTGATCTACTGTATATCAAGATGTCATCAAAATATACCACAACAAATCTGCAAATGAAAGCGCGTAAAACTTCATTCATTAGTCTCATGAAAGTGTTGGGTGCATTAGTGAGACCAAAAGGCATAACTAACCACTTGTATAGACCGAATTTAGTTTTAAACGCTGTTTTCCATTCATCTCCTAGCTTCATGTGAATCTGGTGGTAACCACTACGCAAATCAATTTTTGAGAACACAATGGAGCCACTTAATTCATCAAGCATATCATCTAGCCTAGGAATAGGATGACGATATCTGATTGTAATGTTATTAATCGCTCGGCAATCTACACACATGTGCCATGATCCATCTTTCTTAGGAACCAAAAGAACAGGAACAGTGCAAGGGCTAAGAGACTCACGCACATAACCTTTATCGAGCAATTCTTGCACTTGGCGCTGAATCTCTTTAGTTCCTCGGGGTTGGTCCTGTATGGCGCACGGTTGGGCAATGAGGCTCCGGGAATAAGGTCAATCTGGTGCTCAATCCCACGGGTTGGTGGCAGCCCTGGTGGCACCTCATTTGGAAAAATGTCCGTATACTCCTGCAAAAGGTTAGTAACTGCATGAGGCAAAGAAGAAGGTATCTCCTGAAGTGAAAACAAAGTTTGTTTGCAAATCAAAGCATAGCAAACAGCAGTATTAGCATCAATCTCATCCAAATCAGATTTGGTTGCAATGAAACATGACCCTTTCAGCTTGATCTCATTTTTATTATTGTGGGCAGATTTAGTGTTCTTCTTTGTGTGCTTTTTAAGTTCATGTGCTACAATCTGATTTTCACTCTTAGCATGCTCCTAATTCATTAGTTTACTAGCTCTAGCAAGTTCATCTTTCAAAATAGCTTCAGGAGACATTGGATGCAAAACAAGTTTCTTGTCATTATGCATAAAAGAGTATTGATTTGTTTTACCATGATGCAAAGAATCAATGTCAAATTGCCATGGTCGTCCTAACAACATAGAGCATGCTTGCATGGGTACAACATCACAGTCAATAGAATCATGATAAGAACCAATAGCAAAATTAACTCTCACCAACCGTGTTACCTTCACCTTACCGCTGCTATTTAGCCATTGAATGTAGTAAGGTTGTGGATGTGGCTGGGTGCACAATGCAAGCTTCTCCACCATTTCAGCACTTGCCAAGTTGTTGCAGCTCCCTCCATCAATGATGACTCGGCAAGAACGCTCCTTGATCACACACTTGGTTTGAAACAAAGTGTGGCGCTGATTTTGTTCAGCCTTCTCCATTTGTGCACTCAACACTCGCTGCACCACAAGGCTCTCATAGTTTTCAGCATGTTCCGTTCCAATGTGCTCCTCATTTTTGTTGTGCTCCTCATCTTCCCCTACATTGTTAGCTGCAAGCAAAGCATATGTTTCTTCATCTAAATCACTAGCAGAGGAATACTCACCATTAGGACGCACAACTAGCACGCGTGCGCTTGGGCAGTCCTTGCGCACATGACCGTAACCTTTGCAGCGGAGGCATTGAATGTCTCTGATTCGCCCTGAGGATGCAATTGAGGATGAACTCTTGGTTGGTGCAGCAGCTGCCCCCTTTGTGGGTTCAGGAGGGCATGGTGAGGAGTTCGTTATCAAAGGTCGTGGTTTGCTACTTGATGAAGATGGGGCAGCGACTCGGTACAGTTGGGCAGCGGGGTTGGATGGCGTCCAAGAGGTAGCACGACCTGCAGAAATGTTAGTTCTCGTGCTAGCTCTCCGTCCCTGTACTTCCCTTTCAGCTTTACAAGCAAGATGAAATAAACGAGTGATCGAATTGTATTCTTTGTAAGCCAAAATATCCTGAATTTCCCGATTCAGCCCACCCATAAACCTAGCCATAGCTGCATCCTCATTTTCTACCAAACCACAACGAAGCATCCCTGTTTGCAACTCTTGATAGTACTCTTCTACAGATTTATTTCCCTGTCTCAAAAGCTGAAGCTTATGCAAAAGATCACGTGCATGATAAGAGGGAACAAATCTAGCTCGCATAACTCTTTTCATAGCATCCCAAGTTTGTGGAGTGTTGTTTGGGTGGCTGCGCACATATTCGCTCCACCAAATAGAAGCAAAATCAGTAAACTCACTAGTAGCAGCCCTAATATGTTTGTTTTTAGGAAAATCATGACATGCAAATTTTTGATCAACAGCTAGCTCCCAAGTGAGATATGCATTGGGGTCATATTTTCCATCAAAAGAGGGCATGCTAAATTTAATCTTCCCTAAAGAATCATCATTGTCGCGTACCTCACGTCGTGGTTGACGAGCATGTCCACCATGTCGACGGCGGCGCTGCTGCTGGTTATGTTGGCCATTTACCTCCCCATCAAGCTCCGTGTCAGCTGAATATTCTTCCTCATCTTGCCCAGCAATGCTACCCTCAGTGTTGTTGTTGTTGCGCCGTCCTGAACCATCACGACCCTCCTGGTCCATCCTATCCAAACGTGCCAAAATACCTACAAGAGAGGTGTTAAGAGCCCCAAGCGTGTTCGCCATTGAGGTCAGCTTGGTGTTGGTGTCGATCTGCGTGGCCTCCAATTGGCCAAGGCGTTCGTTGGTAACTCGAACATCCTCATCAAGGTGTTCAGCATGCACCCTTACTTGGCGTTCAAAGTGTTGAATGATGCCCCTTGTTCGAGGTGAATGAACTTGTCCATCATCCTCATTTTCTGCCATGGTTAGACAAGGGAAAAAATGTCCTACCAACTAGTGGAACTAGGTGACAGCAAACTCCATTCTCTCAATCTTGTTCCATCAAGTTCTTACATGTTCTTACCACGCTAGGAAGTTGGTGTTGGCAGCCGGCAAGAACAGCACAAAATGTTACACAAGCACAGCCCTGTGACAAAGTAGATAATTTGTGGAGCTATAGGTCGCTGCAAGAAAAAAAAATCAAGGAATAGCTAGAACCACGTTAGCCAAAGCAAGTTGAATAAATGTTCACAATGGTACTGTGCTGGTCCTAGGCTAAACCATATTAGAGACGTGAGCCTAGACACAAACGTAATCACCCAACAGCGGCAAACAAGGCATACAAAGAGAGTAATGCAGCAACAAGAACTCTTTTTCTTCCTTTCTTCTTTTCCTTCTTGTTTCTTCCTCTTTTTTTTTCTTTTTTTTTCTTTTCTTTTTAGAGGCCTCAAATGTTATGTTTGGCACAAAGAAACAAAACAATTACTTCACATAGCCCTCCTTGCTTTTAGATGCACAGATTACACAGCAGATATGCGGAAATCTCCATAGCGTTTGCAAGGCGCTCAGAAAGAATTTGGTGGCAAGGTTAATTTTCTCTGAAAGAGCACAAAGTAACCTTTCTAGAATGTATCTAAACACTTGAATCGGAGATCGGATGCAAGAAATAGAGCTGATTTCTTCTCGTGCAGATCTGGAAGTGGGGATTGCGAAAATAGTGGGCAAATGCAGCAGCGTGAAAAGGTGGGGGGAAAGTGGCAGCGAATCTAATGGTGATAAAAACGTGATAAGAACTCAAAACTCTAATGGATTAGAACTTAAGAACCAGCACTTGACACCATGATGCAACCACAAACTCAACAAGCCAAGAACTAGGTAGAACAACAAGGGCTCCAACTAGTTTTGTTTTTGGGATTTCAGATCTAGCCTATCTATCTTTTTGGGTATTTTTGGACTGTAGGTAAAGTAAAGAATAGGTAGTTACTCTCACCGATTAACCTTGCTCTGATTACCACATGATATGGCAGGGGCTGTTCCCAATCTTTCGATGAGAGGAGGGGTAACTTCGATTTGGGGGTGGAATCAACGTTGGCTGTCCGACTACAACAATCACAGGATGCTGCGCCTTAGCAACAGGTACACCGATTCCGACGTTGGCTATTCTTGCCGGGCCAAGAACACCCTTGAACCTGCTAGCAATCGAGAACAAGCAAGAACAAGATGAACAAGCAAATAAACCCACGGATCTGAAACAAATGAAACCTGAATCACGAGTTGGGGTCTTGAATTAAGCAAATCGGGTGGTCTAGTCGACACACGCGTTCACTAGAAAGTAGCAGTAGCTAACTTGCATCTAAAACAAAACCCAAGTTCATCCTGGTGGCTACTAGATGTATTTATACATGGGCAACAGCAAGGAGGCGTGGTAGGGTGTAAACCCTAAGCTGGAAAGGGCCCCTAGTGGGCTGCACGAGATATAAGGGTTTCAGCCCAAGACTGGAAGGCCGAACGTCTCTTTGTCAATTCTGCTCAGCTCCGGTGGAATTTCATCATGAGGTTGGATCCATCTGAAAGTGAACTTTAAGATCTTTCCAATGAGTACTCATATGCCTCAAACAACATCCGGAGTTGAGAAATATTGCCACGTCAATTTGATGTTGCCTGATTGTACGAACTTGAAGTCTAAACTTGATGTCCGATCTTGTGCTTTCTTATTGTGTGATCTTGATGCCCAAACTGATTGGTTGATCCATTAGGCTCCTCTTCATCATTCCTAATAATAATAAAATCATCACAATGACTTAGTAGCATCCAATTATGAGATGAGGGTTTATGGACAGCAAGGAATGAGTTAACCTGATAATTTAGCTCTCGTGCACGGGCTCTTGTCATTGGTCCTTGCTGCATAGTAGGCGTGGTTGTATCATTGGAAGGGATGTCCTCATCAAATTGGGCAAATAAGTTTGTCATCATAGGCATTTTTTCTTACCTTAAATAACATAAGTAACCATCAAGGCAGAAGGAAGCAACCAACATATAGGAAAGGATGAAAAGAAGATGGACTTACCAGGTAGCACAAAAGCAGTAGCAGGTCTTAAGAACAAGAACAAGACCAACATATGCATCCATGAATTCAGAACATCTATCCAAGATGAAAGAAAAATACCATCACCAGCACATGAACCACCAGGAAAGCTCAATTTACCAGAACAAAGACTTGGCATCCATCACATTGACCAGGTGCAGGTGTTCATGTTTACACACCCAACAGATCCCTCCCAACCACCTTTACCAGATGGAACCATGTAGCCTATGCTATACAAAAATATTTGCAGCCTTGGAAATATTCCAAATGGTGTCTCTACGCTCACCATTAGTGGTTAGTGCTAACCCAAAATGTCAGACTATAGCATAGGCAAGCAAAATATCATATAATAGTCCTTAACCACCTAGAGGAAGTTAGATTGGCTCAGGTAGGTCCTAAGCCAAAGGATCCTATGGGCTTCACTCATCTGAACAAAGCATAGGCCTTCTGCTTTGTTCTTCAGCAAGTACACAAGTGCAAACATCAAGGCCTCCTGTGAGTACCCAGGAAAGGACATGACACAACCATAAAGATCTGCATGGACCTCATTGTGCTGAGGAGCTTTCAGGGCTTCTGCAACAGAGGCAACCGCAACAATCATACCATGCATCAGCTGGTATTCTTCCTCACCCAACTTCCTCCTTTTACCACCTCTCCCTTCCTTATCATTAGAACTCTTAGAGGTGTCCAGCCCATTGGAGCCTACATTTTGCTTACCAGAATCACCCTTATTCCCATCTAAATTAATTGTCTCTGTTGTAACATCCCCCCCTCAAGGTGTCCAAAGTCAGTTGGTACACCTAAAGGTTCATTGGAACCCATGGCAAACCTACCAGTAGCCTGACTAGACCCAAAAATAGCCTCCATTTGGACATAGTTCTCAATTGGGGTGTTCAAGAACTTGGCATCAGCAGGATGATCCTAGTTGGGCAAAAGATTGTGCAACAGTTAGAGAAAAGGGTAACTATTAACCATAACAGTGAGATATATTTAAGCTGTGGCCTAACCTTAGTGTGCCCTATCAGATGCTCCTCCTCAAGGACTATCATATGATGGTCCTCATTCCAGAGAGCACCACTGAGATCCTTGAGCCTAGCAATCTTAACCCACCTCTGCCTCCACTTGCGCAGGTGGTTATAAATTTGGTTGATGGTAACATTCACTTCAGCAAAATCAGAAACCATCCTAGCAACTTGCCTAACATGCACTTCCTTGAAGCCTTTGTCAGTTTTGACCCCTTGCCCAACCAGATCATGAAACCTCCTGAGCATGAAGGCTGACTGAACACTGGTCCATTGCATTGGCCCCCCAGGCTGGGCTCCATTGGGTGGAGGGGCTGCTGGGGTCCCTTCCTCCACAGCAGCCACCCCACCCTCGGCCCCTGCCTCATTGACAACACCAACCACATCCTCACCCATCACAACCATGTCCTAACCATCATACCATAACAAAAAGAAACACCAAAGCACTTAGAAATCAAACATGAAAGTAAGTACTGCATGCAAATATCATACCAAGTTGTATTGTTCATGATTGCAGTTACACATCATAGCAAAGTACCAAGGTCTCAGAACATATTACAAATTCATCAATGCTACTTAACAGTACATGACCCCAAGTACTTAAGTGCAATGAAACTCTAGAAGATCCCCTATTTTGCCACATTTGTGCAGCCCATGCATCCCTTTGTTGTGCCCAGGTTCCATTATCAGGACTATGTTCTGGCTCAGGGGGGGTATCAGTGGAGTTAGGAGTCCAAGCAGCTTCAATGGGAACATGTTCATCTTGTCCATGCCTAAGTATCCAATTGTGCAGAATACAACAGGCAAAAACCAACTTAACTTGGGTTTTGTAAGGATGGAAAGGCTTGTTATCAAGGATTCTGAATCTATTCTTTAAAGCACCAAAGGCCCTCTCTACTGTCACCCTAAGAGAAGAATGCCTTAGGTTAAACAACTCTTTTTGATTTTGTGGCCTATTTGAACCAAACTCCCTCAAGTGGTACCTTGTACCACGATATGGCGGCAGGAACCCAGGCCTGGCTGCATATCCAGCATCCACAAGATAGAATTTCCCTAGACAATGTAACAAATGGAGATGGTTTATCAGTTTAGTGTGTGCAAGTATTGTTGGCATGTGTGTATGTGAGTTATGGTACCTTGTGGGACTGTAAGACCATCTGCCCTTTCAAGAGCATCTGATAAAATCAGAGCATCATGTGCAGATCCCTCCCAACCAGCAAGCACATATGTGAACCTTAGATCAAAGTCCACTGCTGCCAGTACATTCTGAGTGATGGTGTGCTTCCTACCTCTAAAGGCAGCTTGCATCTTCAAAGGCACTCTCGCTAAGACATGTGTCCCATCAATTGCTCCTATGCAATCCTAAAAATAAAAAGCCATATTAACAGGTTGCTACCATATGGGTCAGGTCAATTGGTTTGCAATTAGGAAAGGGCCACCAACCTTGAAATATGGGTTCCATCTCCTGCTGCCAAGGATCCTAGGATGGACACTAGTGGATGGTGGAACAATCAACTCATTTCTCAACTCACCAACTGCATACAAGACTTGATGAAAGAACCTACTGATAGTTTCAGGTGACCTCCTAAATGTCATGTTAATGACCCTGAACCTTTGGTTGTGTCCCACTACATGCAAGAACATTGCTACCTGTTCTTCAACAGTGGCATGGATGCTATCCACAACCAACTCTCTAGACCGAAATAGGTCACACAGTTGGAAAAAAGGCGTCCTTCTCATCCTTAGCAGGTTGACACAATGCACATCATCAGATTCATAAATGAATCTGAGGTTGCTATTCCTCTCTCTATCCCTCTCTGCCATGGGACCATAGGTAATAGATCGAGCATCCTCACTTCTCCTTCTAAACCACAAGAAAAACCAAGCAGCAACAGCAGCAACAAGAGCAGCCGCAGCCCGGAGCCTACCTTGGAAGTCCATGTCTAAGAATACAATGCAATGTTCATTAGAGCTCAGTATACAAGAACTTAGGGTCATGTTGTTAAGCAAGCAAACATTCTCAACTACATTTTATCCTAGACGTGGCTGCCACACCCGAAGGTGCTCCTCCGGCGGCAAGGAACCATCATCGACCTAGGCACTTTACTTAGCTCACTAGGGCGTGATTGGTTGCAAAGCAGTAAGACATGATTTCAGGACACAAGAAATTAGATCGACAAATATACACGACAACCTTAGATCCGCATAAGAACGAACATAGGGTTCATGAAAACCATAAATGCAGATGCACAAACAACCTAGGGTTCATGAAAACCAACCAAGATGTACCGTCGGAGGACCGGCGGAGGCACAGGGTGCCGCCGGAGGACCCCGACCCACATATAGGATGGTACAAGAACCAAAAAAAAATCAGGTCGACCTCTACACATGTGAGAACCATAGACCTGCATTAGAAAAGTACCTAGGGTTCATCACAACCTTAAATCCACAAAAGGAGCGCACGGATCTGACAGAACAATAACCTAGGGTTCATCGACACCAACCAAAAAAATACGAATCGACAGATCAGCGGGGGAGAGGGGATGAAGCAGCGTAAAGAGGAGGGGGAGATGTACCGTCGCAGTACCGGCGGGGGCACAGGGCGCCGCCGGAGTACCTCGAGCCACCGGCGAACCGAGGTCGAACAGGAGGAGGAAGAGGAGAAGGCGCACCGGGGAGGAGGGGAGCGAAGAAAGTGGCCTGAGGATGGGAGGTCACCGTAACCTCCCGCGCCTTTAGCCCCGATACGGCGCCATCTCTCGCCCTCCGCCCAAATCTTCCCGCCAGCATCACGCCATCCCGGCTCGCGAGCGAAGGAGCCCTCTGGGCGGACGGGGTGATGCGGGATGGAGTGGGGGAAACGAACGGGGGGGGGGGGTGCGCCGTTTCGGTTCCGGGAGAGCAACCGAACACGCGAGAGTGCACGGGATGCTTCGGGGTCATGCAGCGGACGGTGGGACGCGGGCAACCAATCACGTCCATAGTGCAGGCAACGTACGTACTAGCCGGGAGTGTTTACAGGTGTCAGCGTGTAAACAACAAGACCGAACTATGCATTCACCGTTGAGTCCATGTTTGTGTTGACTGGCTCCCCTTCCTGCTGACTTCTGGACTGACCCCAACCAGCATGCGGCCAACGACCGGTCAAACTAGCATCCGAATATTATCTAATGTGACCTTTCTAACACCCCTTTAATCCATCATTAGCAAACGGTTACTGTAGCACCACATTATCAAATCATGAACTAATTAGGTTTAATAGATTCGTCTCGCGAATTACACTCCATCTGTGCAATTAGTTTTGTAATTAGTCTATATTTAATATTTCTAATTAGCATCCAAACAACCGATGTGACTTTAACGTCCTGGAGCCAAACCAAACATGGGTCCATGAGTTTGACCGGTCGTTGCCGCATGCTGGTGGGGGTCAGTCCAGACTGTCAGTCAGCAGGAAGGGGAGCCAGTCAACACAAACATGTGGGCGCAGCGCAGACGACCGACCCGACTGACAAACAGCTAGCTGCCGAGTGATCAGTTGGGTGGTGCATGAGCGGTGGTCCACCGACGAGACGACGTGCGATCCCCGGCCGGCCATCAAAGCCGGTCGCTCTCGCCGGCCTGCTTAAAATTTAAAACCAAATTGAATCACCCGATGATTAGTATTGGTCGTTTTGGTTGACCCTGCAGAGATTTTATTTGTACATGTAAAGATATATACTGCAACCGCTAATTGGAAGTTGCATTTGAAACCAGTGATGATGCCGATGGCCTGAGACGGACACATTATTTGGGCGGCTGGCTACACATGAATGTCGGCTCACACAATGCAGGACCGACGGACGCGGTTGCTTCCTGCACTGCCACGCTTGCGCGCCTACAGTACTGCATCGTGTATTTTTTTTTCTTTTGACCGAACGGAGCACGTGCTCAGTGTTTTGATCTTTAATCTGGACTAAAGTTTACGTCACATTGAATATTCGGAGGCTAATTAGGAGAATTAAATATGAGCTAATTATAAAACTAATTACATAGATGGAGGCTAATTCGCGAGACAAATCTATTAAGCCTAATTAATCCATCATCAGTACATGTTTACTTAGCATCATATTATCAAATTATGAATTATTGATGTGATAGGAAATTTAGAAGGTACTAAAGAAACAAACGGAGCCTAACGTAGAAGAAGAGTACAAGTGCACGGTCTGGCAGACCACGTAAAGGCCCCAAAAGAGGAACAATGGAAAGCACGCAGCT
The DNA here is from genome assembly GCF_000263155.2 of Setaria italica. Classification (NCBI taxonomy): domain Eukaryota; kingdom Viridiplantae; phylum Streptophyta; class Magnoliopsida; order Poales; family Poaceae; genus Setaria; species Setaria italica. Next base: position 15,564,661 of record NC_028451.1, read on the forward strand.
AGACGCCTATACAACAAGAGCAGCTAGACGTCCTCGTCAAATACACCATCCAGTCAGTATTCCATAGGCCATAGTTCGACGAACAATACGAGCAGCATTGTGCAATATACTCTGGTATATACTACACAAGCATTGCTAGCTCCGCACATATATAAAAACTATAGAAAAGGCATTGCAGGTACTATGGATCAGATTAACCCCAACGCGGTGCAGTTGCAGAACAAAGGTTGCAGGCTGCTCCAAGCGTTGACCTTACCAGGCAGCACCCTTTTTCCGCCAAGGCTACAAAGGTTACAAGTGGATCAGCCTCGGAATACGTGCATCCACCGAGACCAAGGCCTTGTTCACCCCTAAATCCCAACTTTACACTATGCAAAAAGAAGATTCCCATCACATCAAATTTGCGGTACATGCATGGAGTACTAAATATAGACGAAATTAAAAATTAATTGCACAGTTTTGTTGTACTTTGCGAGACGAATCTTTTGAACCTAATTAGTCAATGTTTGAACAATAATTCACAAATACAAACGAAACGCTACAGTGTGCTTACAGTGATTTTGACACTCTAAAATTGGGCAACTAAACATGGCCCAAGGAGGGTGACTGGGTGGCAACAAGTGTACGATGAGACGAAGGGGATCGATGACCAGACCGGGGGTATATTCCCAGCTTCCAGCTGCGCATGAAGAAACCACGTTGTACTGATGTTGTTGACCGGTAAGGAAACAAAGAGGCCAATAGCATCCCAGCAGGAAACTTCTTCGAAAATCCTGTGTCTTCAATTCTCGCAGCGAATCGGCCTCCTTTGATGTAAACTTGTGCGTCTTCGCCGAAGAGAGCCTGCGCACATCCCTTTGTTTATCACCATATCTTACCTGCACAGCCAAAAAGTGATGGATGTTACTTGGCAGTACGATGAATCCAACACCGATAGGCTGAGAAAAGCATGGACGAGCCCTTGAAGACACGCACATAGGACAGGAGCGGCCTTTTAGTTTTGTTGCTTCATTCTTGCCTCTGCTGCTCAATTGTCGCCTTCAGTAAGCCTCCCTCCACCAGCAAGAAATGGTGGTATATCCTCCTAGCTCCTGCATGACATATATATGTATATATTTCTTTATATATGAATGTATATAAAGAGCTTGCGTCTTCTCTGGTGCTAGGTGCTACCTGGAGTATAGCACAATAGCAAGCCCTTGCTGCACATGGCTGTGGCCAGCGCCCGCAGTTCTCCCCATTCCGACTCATCGCCGTTGCCACCAGTGTCACCTCAGCCTGTAGCCGAGAGGTTGTTCATGCGTGGAGGGAGCGGCCGCTCACCGGGCAGTAGCAGCAGCAGCAGCAGCAGCAGGAGCCCCAGCCTCAGAGAAATTGACGAGGAGGCTGCGGTGGTCATCAATGATGGCGGTGAGAAGCTCTACGTGGCTGTTGGGAAGGACTTCAAGGACGGCAAATCCAGCCTCAGCGCAGCTCAGAGCCTTGGGCTCCTCGGCGGTGGTCTCAGCCTTGTCCTGCTGCATGTCCACCAACCTGCTGACAGGATTATGAGCGGTAAATAAACCATCATCTGTTGATTTGTTTAAATGTCACTTCGTATCTAGCTCTTGTTCTTTTCTAGAGCCTAACTCAAATTACAGACGCAATAAGGCCCTAGTGCAATTTTCAGTCTCCAGTTGTTATGTCCGTTAATGTTGCAATCACTTTCATTTCAGAGAGATAATAAGCCATAGCCATCTATACAATTGGATTAGCGTAATTGATTTGACCCACATCTCCTATTGGTTATTCCTTCTTTTTTTTTCCCCTTTAACGGCCCATCTAGGGGGAGAGCAGCCTCGACTAAAGTTCCATTGAACTTAACACTGATTGTTCCACGCTGGCTATGTACAAAGATTGCACACACTGATACACATACATGGAATTAACATCGCTACATGTTTTCTCTCTGTTAATTGCTCCTTAGGATTATGCAAGGTTCCTGCAAGCCAGCTAGAAGAAAAGGAACTTAAAGCATACAGAAAGATCGAGCGAGAGGAGATGAACACACTTCTCAACCAGTACATGACATACTGCAGGCTGTATCTCAAGGTCAGTCAATCAGTAGTTCTATTTCTTATGCCATTGCAAAGTTTTACTTCTCAAAGTTCCTATACCTTTAACTCTGCATGCTGGTCAACTTGGGATTATGTCCAGGGGAAAAGAACAAATTTTTAACTTACCATGAATTCATGCAAGGCCTAGTTGAAAAATAATTAAGTGACGCACATGGAAAAAAAATTAAATCATTTAGTAATAAGAAATATGCTAAGCTAACATTTCTTCTTTTTTACCTTTTCCTTTCTCACTAACCAGGAGATGTTTGTATTTCTGTTATATGTCATCCCACTAAAACACTTAACTTTCCAGGTGCAAGCAGAAACACTGGTCATTGAGAAGAACAATGTCCCAAATGGCATTGTCGAGCTAATTAATCAGCATTGCATCACAAAGCTTGTCATGGGAATGTCTTCCTTCTCAACGTATGCAGAGATGCAATTATTCATATGTTACAATGAGGCTGCATCATAAATCATATATAATTTATTCTAAATTGCATATTACAGACATAAATGCACCACCTTTCTTTTATTGGAATACCAGGGCACCATATGAGTTATGCAATTATTATGTTACAATTTGTTAATTTCTGCATCTGTCACTTTTTCATGTTAATAAGGCAACAGGATTGACAAATGATATAACCAACAGAAAGATACTTCTTGGTTCTTTTGCTAAAACAAAATATCTGTAATGAAATCCAGTGCTTTTGTTTCGTGCATACTTGTTACATGGTAAATGGCAATCACAAGGTGGCATTGATAAGCAAAATATGATTTATTAGTTATCATCACCCCGTCTAAATTAAAGGTCAGCTCTTGCACTTAATGTAGAATACTAAGTTCTTTATGTTGACCATTAATTTCCATGAACAGGAAGAGGAAAGTACCCAAGTCAAAAGTTGCAGCCATCGTGCATCAACAGGCCAAACCGTATTGCCAGATCTCCTTCATTTGCAAAGGGTCTCTTGCTTGGACTAGGTATGAACCCTTCATGTGTCCCTGCAGCATGCAAGCCAATTATATAGCAATCCCAACTCAAGCAATGACTCACCATTATTTTTTGGGCAAACTGGTAAACCAATTTTGTTGTGGTTCATATAATTTTCAGGGATGCCAATCTGGATTCTATAAAAGCTGATTCACCCAGAAGCAGTTCTGCAAGCACTCTGTCAGATGAACCTGAGTTACCTGCAAGATCAGTGTCACTGCCACCTGGGCATCCTGGTTACATGGGCTCTCCTGATCAACAATTCCTTCCTCGACGGTCAAACTCAGTTAGTTATCCCTCACCAGGATTTATAGCAAACAATGTGGAGAGGATGTTGCATATAGCGCAGCACTCGATACATGTGAAACCAAGAAATTGCTCTCCAAACTCCAGCCTTCCAAGCAATGAAGGGTCCTCCTCATCGAGTCTAAAGGACTCAGACAGTATGGATGGATCACCCTTACCAGCTTCAGTAGTCAGCTCTGAAGAGCAACAAATGTCCATGGTAAGTCATACAAGACCGAGTAGTCATTTTAGTGTTAAGCTGAAACTAACTGCTACGTGTTAAAAAGAAGTTAAAGTACGAGGTGCCCCTGTGCTGCAACGGATCTTAAAGACATAAGTGCTACATGTTCTAAACTCTACCAGATGATCTATTCATCATTCGCAGATAATTATTCTTAAATGGAGACATTGCATGTAAAACTTCCAGCATCAAGCCATAGAGATTTTCATATCCTTAGATATATGACTGTAACTGTGGACAGATGGTTAATCCTCTACAATGGATCTTGCGTAACACATGTAAAGGCATAAATTAGCAGTAACAAGATGTAGGTACCAGGAAAGTACCCAAATCACCATCATGACATTAAAATGGTGTTAAACCAAAGGCAATAGCTCTGGAGCATGACCAACGGCCATAACTAGTTCTAGTTTCAAATCTCCTTTCTCTGTATTAATCTAGGAACAAAGCCTCTTGAAGTTTTGGGAATGCTGACTCGGGATGATAAAGTAATGTAGCGTTGTCTACATGGATGTAACTCAATGTTTACATGTGGGAGAACTCCCTTTGTTATGATTATTGGTGTTATCTGGTGTCAAAATGCTCGCTTTTATTGAGAACTTAGAATGTGTTGTTTGCTCTATCATACATTTGCAATGGGCATGGAAGATTTTGATCAGTAAAGATTTTTGCTTTTGCAAAAGGTACTTACGGTAGTTGGATAATGCTCTGATATTTATTGAACTCAAAGCAGATCATAATCTTTATAGGTGGAAACTAGCATGCAAAATGAAGTGTTTGAGCAGCTGCAGCAGGTCCGCAATGAGCTAGAACACTCAAGAAAGGAAGCATCTGAGGGCCGGCAGAAAGCCGAAAGGGATCTGTTTGAAGCTTCCAGGATGGTATTACTTTTGTTGTTGGCTAAATTTCTTTTGTTTTATGTTCTTGTTGCTTAATCATAATGTTATATGCTCACCTTTATCTTTGAATAGAAGCAATCTTTTTTAAAAAAAAATATTCAAGTGTCAGCAAGGTTTATGAGCATTCTTTTTCTTGACCAATAACTTTTGTGCAGTTCAAAGCACGGGAAAATTCACTCCTGAAAGAAAAAAGGGAGGTAGATGAAAGACTGAACAAAGAAAAAGCATTTCTTGAAAAAGAGAACTTCCAGATATTCAATGAACTGCAGAAGGCAAATGAGCAAAGGGCAGATCTGGAGAATAAGCTTCTCCAGACCAACTCTCTGTTGGAACAGCTCCAACAGCTGCAAGGAGAGCTGCAGCGTGAGAAAGAAGATGCTCTAAGAGAAGCTGAAGAGATGCGCAAACTATATGGAAACAGCGATTTTATCTCTGCTGGTGAAGTTTCCTTGACAGAGTTTAGTTACAGTGAGATTCAAGAAGCAACCAAAAACTTTGATGAATCTATGGAGATTGGACATGGTGGATGTGCAAGCGTCTACAAGGGTTTTCTCCGTCATACCACTGTAGCCATAAAGAAGTTCAACCGAGAAGGCATAGTAGGAGAGAGAGAGTTCAACGATGAGGTAATTTTCAACAACTTCAAATGTAAGCTTATTTGAATGGGAGGAAACATGTATCTAAACCTGCGATTTTCGTAAATAATACAGGTGGAAATTTTAGGTAGGATGAGACATCCGAACCTTGTCACTCTCATAGGAGTGTGCAGAGATCCGAAAGTGTTGGTTTATGAATTCTTGCCAAACGGAAGCCTAGAGGACCGTCTCCAATGCAAGCACCACACTGAGCCACTCCCATGGAGAATGCGCATCAGAATTGCTGCTGACATCTGCACAGCACTTATCTTCCTCCACTCCAACAAACCAAAAAGCATCGCGCATGGTGATCTGAAGCCTGACAATGTCCTCCTTGACACTAACTTTGTTGGCAAGCTAGGAGACTTTGGAATTTCACGTTCCTTAAATCTGACAAACACCACTGTCACCCCTTACCACAGAACGGACCAAATAAAAGGCACACTAGGATACATGGATCCAGGGTACATTGCTTCAGGGGAGCTCACAGCGCAGTATGATGTCTACTCCTTTGGAGTCGTACTGCTGCGGTTGCTAACTGGTAAGAGCCCCCTAGGCCTTCAGAGTGAGGCAGAGGCAGCCTTGAGCAGTGGAGTCTTGCACGAGATACTTGACACCTCAGCAGGGGACTGGCCTCCTGAGTTTGCTGAAGAGTTGGCAAGCCTAGCTCTGAAATGCTGTAAGTATGAAAGAAAGGAGCGCCCTGATCTTGCAAAAGAGGCATGGGGTATCCTGCAAGCTATGATGAATGAACCAACACCTTCTTCATCACTTCCTCTGGAGGCACCATCATATTTCATCTGCCCGATGACACAGGTCAGTTAGCCACTGTTGAAGCTGACTATATGTTATCGGTTCAAAAAATCTCTAGTACTCATCACGGGTAGAATAGATGAAAAATAAATCTCCACCAAGTCAATATTGCTAGCAAATCAAAGAACCAAAGCAACTGAATCATGTAATGTCTCATGTGACTCAAACTCATCATGGTAATAACATACAACTCTTAAAATTCAGCTACCGCACTAACGCTTTATTTCCTTTTGAGCAGGTAGTCTGCATCATAATTGCATCCACCTGAATTTGTGTTGTACTTTTGGTTCCAACTAATATAATGTTGCATTATTGCATTGTTTCAGGAGATCATGCGAGATCCGCACATTGCTGCTGATGGATTCACATATGAAGGGGAGGCTATAAAAGATTGGATCCAAAGGGGGCATAGAATGTCCCCCATGACATACCTTAATTTCCCACACCATCAGTTAATTCCTAACAACGCCCTTCGTTTCGCAATTCAAGAATGGCAAACAAAACAGCAGCAGTAATTTTGAGTTTTTGACACTACATTTGGTCTGCACTTTGTATCATGTTTGTGAAGTGAGACAAGTAGTTCCCAAGTGTGTACATGTACATTCTAGGAAGCATTTTTTTTTTACTTAACCAGCCAATATTTTACCAAATTTTGGAGCTCGGAAATTAAGCTTCATGAACATGCCAGTGTGAGGGCTCACACATTTGGGATGAATTGATATGTAACATGATGTAATATATTAGCAAGAAGATGCAACGTTGCAATTGTCAATAGATGTTTGTGCCCATTTCTCTCCATTTTTGCAAAGTTAAAAGATCGCTCACAACAAATGGACAATCGGATGAATCGAAAGCTTTTGATTAAATGGTAAATGAATACCCATCAGCATGGTGATTTCTGATTTTGAGAAATTAAATACGAGCAATGTGATTTTATAGCTAGAAATGGTGTCGTTATTTGATATGCCGTATTCGAGCATTGAAGTTTGAAGATGGTGGCACGAAAGGGACTTTGGTTTGATTGTGTGCACTGAAAAACAAGTTGGTTTTCAAGAATCAGGAACGGGGATTATCGAGCGTGATTTCCCTTCCCATGACTTGCTGGATAGATTAGCTTACACAAAAGTTACATTGTTCCATGGAGCATCGGCATGTAATCAAGCTTATGCAAAAGTTAAGAGAAGCAGTATGAAGTCTAGCGCATACCGTCGAACACCTGGCGGGCGGCAGCGTCTTGTCACTCCCCGGAGTGGCCGCCACATAGGTGGACGCCCCACCGCGTCAGATGGAGCTGTGCAAGCCGCGGAGCTCCGCCACCTGTTGGAGGAGGGAGGGCGGCGACATCACATCCATTGCTTCCTTCAGCGGGGGAAGATGTGGCCTGTGGGTTGCTGATCGATGTTCGGAAATTCATTAGGATCCATCTGCCCACAACTGACAGGTGGGACCGGTACCATCCGATTCGTCGTGGCGGCCATGCATCCCCGATTCCCCGCCAACCGGTACCATCCGATTCGTCGTGGCGCCCATGGGTCCCAAATGCCCAAATCCAAGCTTGTGCCTCCAGTTCTCGGCCGCTGCAAGCTTTCGGGCGTTCCCGGCCATCCATCATCTGGCGCTCATGCAGCGGATCCATGAACGAAACCCATACGAAGACCTTAAACTGAAAATGCGGCAAAACCAAAGAATATTTTTACTTTAAGTATAAAATCTCTGTAAATGTTGTTTCTAACGATACTTAGGATCATATTAAATATTAATGCAAAACAGTAAATGTAGTACTCAAGCAACTAATTGACCTCATATTCTATTGAGAAGCATCCTCCTTTTGGTATTCCTTGAAATGAAATTCTCAATTATATCTTCATACCTAATCTTTTCTAAGATATCATTTTCAAGTGCTATTGTCGCCATCGAGTCTTCAACAACTTGAGTTTAGAAAGACTCCTCTCACCGGATGCAACAGTCACAGGGATTAATCGTGCGATGGATTGCAACGAAAGAAGTCGAACCGGCAAAATCAATCAACAAGGGCATTCGTGCGTGTGTATTGGCTATTGGGCTTTCATACGTACATGTGCAGCCTTTTTTATATTTGATTAAGCATTGTCAATTAGTACTAATTGAAGATTTGGAGGTCCTGAACCGTCGTCCATGTTGTACCTGCTAGCGTACGGGCCTGAGCGGATCCAGTGTGAGGGCTAAGAGCCGCACAGGTAGGGCTTGTTTGGATTGAGATCTGGCAAGCAGCTTGCCGGCAGCGATCTCAACCCCAGACGACTAAAATCGGACGTCTGAGAGCACTGCCTGGGTCAGGCAACTCCAAGCCCAAAGCAAACAAGTCCTTAATGAAGCCCCTTAAAAATTTCAGCTAGGGATGAAGAGCAGGAGGATCAAAAGGATGAGGAGAAGGAAGAGAAAGAGAGGAGGAGGGGCAAAGAAGGGCAAAATAAGCACTCTTTTCCTTAAGTTGTGGATCCACTATTGTTCATACCTCTTGGATTTGGAGCGCCTACCTCGGTGCCACCGGCCGCCAAGCGTCTCCTCTATGTGGGTTTGGTACTTTAGGCCCCATTTGGCTGCAAGAAACGTTTCAATTTCTTCTCAGAATCACTAGAATCCCTACCAAACGGTATTTTTTTTGAAGCGTTTCGAATCAGAAATGGGAGAAACGTTTCACTTTTTTACACTATAAGGGAGAATCAGGCAAAAGGGTGTTTCACCCGTTTCTGATTCACTTCCTTCTCATTTGAACTATCATCCTTTATCAAAATTAGAATCTATCGAGTGAGCCAAATGATTTCAGTGATTCACCGAAGAAACGTTTCAAGGTAGAAACTGAATCCGAAACGTTTCTAAATGAATCCGGAACCGTACCAAATGGAGCCTTAGTAACTGGTAGATACGGCAAGATTCTCACGATTTTTTCAAGACAGTTCTCACGATCTTCCTAGTGTTTTAGAGTGGTCCATGATTAATAGTTTTCTTTATTTTTTATTCTCAAATTGACAAAGCTTTTTAACCTAAATGAGGCAACGATTTGGTGTTGGCCGGCGGTTTTTCGATTGAGAAATGTAGGGTGATTCTTTTGATGATAACATGTTTTTCGTCTTAGAAAATTTATATCCCAAACAGACTAGAAAACTCCCGATCGACCACTTGACAAGGAATTATTATGAAAAAAAAATTACAATGATGTTGCTTTGTTGTCTTTTTCGATGAATATGCACCTTCTGTAACAACTAGGATACCAACTTTGAGAAAAGATGGATGGCATAGCACTATTGTTGACACAGACTCGCTTTACAATTGATCAACCGACCATCATTTAGTTCACAAATAAAGAGTTGGATAGGTGGATCGAACATATTACTTGTTGCATTGTTCTTCATCGTCGTACTCTCTCTAATCAACGAAACATCAAGAAGACACCGCCTTTGTGACTTTTATCCTGGTGGAGAATATTGTCATTGTCAAGAGTCCCATTCCAAACTTATGCCTCTCGTAACCGCATCGTTGTTGTCAAGACGCGCTTACAATCACAAGTCGCCGTGACATGACTGGCTTCTTGTGGTTTTGGCGCGCTGTTTTCCTGACCTCCTTGTTGGAGGTATGCCCTAGAGGCAATCATAGAGATGATGATATTCCATTTGTATCCATGATTTGTATATTGTGTTCATTGAATATTCATTAAAGGCTACTTGAATTGATTTGCAATTATGTGAATTGTATGTGAAACTCTTTACTTGTATGGTTATTCTAAAGTTGTCCCTAGTCGGAGTTCATGTGAGGACACACATGAATATTAGACTAGCACATGTATTAGTTGATGACTATGTTTCACAAGTCATGGACATGGAGATGTTGAACTAATAATGTGGACACATGTGGAGACATGTGTTAGGACTGACCCAACACGAGAAGTAGTTCTCTCTTTAAACAACATATACGCTTTGTCCTTAGACCTGAGATTGTCGCATGTATTCTAGATGTGGATCGACCTACTTAGGGGCTATCAAACGCTACGCCGTAACAGGGTAGTTATAAAGGTAGCTTTCGGGTTTGTCAAGAAGCATGCTATGAGACATGGTCAATCAAGATGGGATTTGCCCCTCTCTGATTGAGAGTGATATCTCTGGGCCCCTCGAGTGATCGGATCCGAAAATGCATGGCCATGTTACGTACGGTTAAGAGTTAACCTACAAAGGGATTCCGAATCAAAAGATCGAGAAAGAGCGGTCGGCTTGAAGCTAGACCAAATATCGTGAGGCAAAGGGAATAGCATGTATATTATGTTGTGATGGTTCGTCTGATATGATCTTCGTGTGCGTATAGGAGTTGGCACGTCTTGCTAGAGGCCGCTACCGACTATTGGGCCGAGTAGGAGTACTCGGGCCATGTCTATACGTATCCGAACCCATAGGGTCACACACTTAAGGGGCTGGAAGCCCAATTCGGATCTGATCCGAGTTGGATTAGGTTTAGGAGTACTAATGGGCCTCGGATCCAGAGGCCCATCAGGAACCTCTATAAATAGAGGGGTGGGGGCGCCCTAGGGTTTACACCTTTTGGCGAAACACATCTGCCGCGCCTCCCACGCCCTCGCCTGTTGCAACTCGCGGATCTAGCAGTCCGGCTTACGACGCTTCCTTCCCGCACGTGTGGATACCTTGGAGGTGTTGCGCCTGCTGCACTTGGACGAGCCATCGACGAGCCGCCGACGAGCCACGACGAGCCGACGACGAGCCGCGGCACCGGAGGCGATCTTGCTGCACGTGGACGAGCTGCTGAGGAGCTGCTGGACGTGATCGACTACGTACGACTACGTTGATCGACTACGTACGACTACGTGATCGTCTTCACTGCACCGACGCATATCTACATCTTCCGCACCAGTAGTGTGTCGAGTGGTAATCCCGTGATCCTTATACGGCAGTTCTTCCTGGTTATACGCGGTAGAAATTTTGATTTGCGCTAGCGTAGCCTACCTCGTATCACAACACTCCTGTCCACGGATCACCGTGGTCAATCTCCATGCATCTTCCCGATCCGGAAGGAATAAGGTAGACCTGAATGGAAACAAAGGCAAACCGACGAAACATCCCGACTAGACGACGACGTCGTGAACCATGCGAGAGAGGCCAGGCCATGCACAGGCCGGCGGCCAATTTCCACGCGTTTCCTCGGGTCGCTTGCAGGAAACCGGACGGTAGATTCCTTAGTTCCTTTTTATTTCATCTTTTTTCTGTTTCTCACATACAGCACTTCTCAGGCAGCTGATCTGATTTGCTACCTACTCCTAGTATTCTGTACCACGTAGCTGATCGAGTGCGTAGAGAGTGAGGTAGTGGAGTGAGAATCACTGTAAACGCGTCGAACGTTTCTTGTCCACGTAACACCCTAATTTTCAACTTTTGCAAATTAATAAAATTTGTTAGAATTTACAAGAATTTAATTACTTAAAGATTTAAGGACTTTCTAAGGTTTTATTTAATTTTTTGGGCATTTAAATCTTTTCTAAAATGAATCATAGGAGTTAATTATTGCATTCAGGCGCATTGATTTTGGTCGTTTGAATTCAAATTTGTATTTGAATTGATGTTCGAATCCTGTTCAAACAATAGGAAAACCTTTTCTTTTTCTTTCTCTTTCTTTCTTCTTCTTTTGGCTTGGTCCTTCTTTTCGGCCCAGCCCGCAGCAGCACCTCGCAGACAAGCCAGCCCAGCTCGGCCCAGCTCCCGCGCCTCCTCCGCACCGACCCGCACCCAGTGCCTCACCCGATGATAGGTGGGCCCGCCTGTCATCCGCCACCTTTGGCCACCTGCGCCCGATGCGAACTCGGCGTGGACTCGAGTCCGAGCTCGAGTCCCGGTCGCACCCATGTCCGCCTCCGGCCTTGGGCCCGCACGCCTAGGCCGCCTCCCCAAGCCTATAAAACCCACAGCCGCTTCCGCAGCCCCCACCGAACCCTAACTCCGCACCCTCGAGCTCTGCAACCCGCCGCCTTCCCGTTGACGAGAGCACCGCCCGGAGGTGAGGAAGCCGCCCGTGAAGATCTCGTGCGCTCCCGTGCCCTTTACCACGTCTCTGGGTTCGCCGGAGTCGCCACTCCGCCGCCGAGCCGCCTCTCCGAGTTCACGTCGCCGTCGCTGCTCCAGCCACCGCTCCGAGGACCTAGATCGATTCGCCGTGCACCCAGCATTGTCCCGAGCCACTTCCCATCAAGGATCGTGAACCGCCGCTCGAGCTGCACTCATTTCCGGTGAGGCAGCCGCCTACCGCCACCACGCGCCGCCGCTCTCCGTCGCTCGCAGCACCGCCACTCCCGCCCGTCGCACCGCAACCGCTGGATCGCGAGCCTACAGCTCAGACTGAGTCAATCGGCCGGTGTACCGATCAACTCGGGTCAATCCGAGTCAACCTTGGCTATTTTGCAAAAGAAACCCCTAGCTTTCCAGTTTTTGCGCCCGCAGTTTTATAGTTCAAAGATCATTAGAATTAGGTCATGTTTCTTTTGTTTAAGCCCTTAGCCTTTACAGTTTTCGTGCCCGAAGTCATGCTTAAACAGTGTTAAGTCATATCTTTAGTGTTTTAAATCCGTTTTAAGCGATTCTTGCGTCTATGAGTTCATGTTGGTGCATAGATTAGTTTTATGGTCTTGTTTTGCTCTGTTACTACTATTTTATGTAATGTTTTCTTATTTAGTCCTTTGTTTGCTCGTATGTACTTGCTTGACGCGCATAGAAGGACCGCAGTTTGAGGAATTCAAAGAGTAAGGCTTTGAAGACTTTGAGCAGCAAGAGCAAGTTCAGGAAAGTCAGTCGTACCCTTGATCATAATTTGATCATATGCAATCTTTACTTTTATGTTCTATACACATATGCTATGCACTTTAAGTATATAAACATGATGGGTTATATTTAAGGTGTGCCTAATTTTATCCCTACACCTTGATCAACCTGGGTTTATATGATGTTAGGTAGTTCTTGCTTAGTTTCTCTAACTAGGTACGGTGGTATTAATGAACCAATGGTTAAACTTTTTTTATTTATGCTATACCTTCTATTAATACAAGAGCACTATGCTTAATTGGAACATGGAGAACCACCCGGGAAAATAGTGCAACCACAAGAACTACACAGTTCTGGTCTTAGCCAATTAATTAGAAACTCTAGTTCGTAGTAGCTTTACCCGAAAGGGGTAAGAGGGGGAGACAGTAGTTGGTGTATAGCCCGGCCCTCAGATTGATCTGCTCTATGGTAGCTTCGCAGTTTGAGAGAGGTTTATGTATTGTGTTGATCATGAAACCTTAGCGAGCTATCCATAATAGGGAACCTTTGTAAATGCCTCGTAGCGTCCCTATACAATCACACCTCGGAAGTGTGATATTGTGCCTGACCTGCATAACATGGTTGGGTCTACAATTTTTTTGAACTTTTACGCGACTTGTGGGTAAAGATGTACAACCTCTACAAGTGTAAAACTGTTATAACAGTCGTGCTTATGGTTAAGAGCAGACTGGACCCTCACATGATTAATTTATCAGAAGTTGAATTAAATTGGTGTTATTTATTGCTGTTATCTTTATTTATGTTCATGCTCAACGTGGGTGGTAACAACTTGTTGCTAATAAAACTTGACCAACCAATTAAAATGCCGAAATGCTATTAAACCATAGCCTATCCTTGAATAGCCTTACACTACACATTCCTCACGCTTGCTGAGTACCAACCATAAGTGTGCTCACCCTTGCTAAAACCGCTGCTCAGATCAAGTCAACTTTTAGGAGGTTCTTCAAGATTTCGAGGAGTTCTAGGCGTACGTGTGCCACCAGTCAACTGTCTGTGGAGTCGTCGTCATCGTTGGAGTTCCGCTGCTAGAATAAAGATTCGTTTTGCTATTCGTATTAAAGACTTTTGATCATGTAATAAATATAATACTATCTTTACGTTATGGCACTATCTATAGTATTTACTAAAGTTGTTACATGTGTGAAACTTGATCCTAACGCACATATAATTTATTCATCTGATTTTGCCTTTAAAACTGGGTGTGACAATCCATCTTACAGTTGGTTATTATTACATCATCATTTCCCTTTTTTTTTCCGTTTGATACTCCGGCAAATATGTAGTAGTAGCGTGTGCATCGTGGAGAGAGCTTGAAAGGAACTGCACCGTTGGCCGATGCAAGTGCAAGAAATTCACCGGCATTCGCGAGAAACGACGGTGTCGATCACTTTACGACTTGAAGTCGCCGCTCACGATAATTTCCAAGCACGCTCGAGTGTCTTCTTGATACAAATATACAAATATATACATAGCTCTTGTGCATATTCTTGAAAAAAATAGTGAGTATTCTCGGAAAAAAATAGTGAGTGACACTGCCTGCCTGCTGTATGTCTCACCTCACAATAATTACTAATGTTATTTAGCCATGCATGTCATGTGCCTATTGCCTATGGAAATTTTCTGTCCGTTTTATGTGTCCCACGTACTCCGTATTTGACTCCTTTCGTCCTCTAGGTGACTAAATTCGATTCGTAGAGGATTGAAAACCTGAATGCAAAATCACGTTTCACTTGGGGTAAACACACACTTGAATTGTTATGTCTGTGAGTTTGCCTATACTTATCAACGCGCCTGAGCTTCATGGAGTATACTTATCAAAATATTATTCTAATCGCACACGCTGCGTGCGAACATATGTAATTGCGTGTGTGGAATCAGATTGACGCGCAAACTAAGGTAGTACATGATCAATTGCAAAATCATAGTGACACACTCACAAGTCACACACATCATCGTGAAGGAAAGGAAAGTGACCACCTGATGAACAGTCAACGGCAATGCAGATTACGCGTCTTCATGTCAACCCCGCCTGCTTGTGCCATTAGTAGTACTGAACTAGTCAACTGAATTATGAAAAAAAATAGCCAAGTGCAAGCGATTTATTACCCCGGCCCGTTGAGAAATCAAGCAAAATGGTAAATGTCAACAGCCCGTATTAGTTGCAGTCCACTTATGTAATTACCACAAACTTTACTGCTACCTCAAATTTGGTCTGTTTTTGCACAAACAAATTAGTACATTATCCACAGCTAAACCACTGTATGTACATGTATTCCGTATCAATTAGTGTCACGAATCAGTAGTCATCACAACTAGTTCTCACAATACAGCCACTATTATGTTGCCGTTGAACCGGTTGTGAAGTGATGCAGCCATCACAACTAAGTCATGGACTCATGGCTGTGAGTGCATTGTCCTTGTTCATTAATTGTTCATGTGCACCGGCAAGCATGTATATAATTTGTTCCTTAGTGTCAAAATATACTTGGATACACAACTAACCAATGTTTATACTAATCAACGCGTCTGAGCTCCATCGGGTATACCTATCAAATAATATACTAATCGCAAATGCTGCCTGCGAATGTATGTAATTGCGTGTGTAGAATCAAATTTGGCGACCAAACTAAGGTAGTGCGTACGTCATCAATTTGAAATTAAAGGAAAGGAAAGTCCGGAAGTGGCCACTTGATCAATTGCCAATGGCAATGCGGCGGATTTATTACCCCGTTGAGAAATCAAGCAAAATGCTAAAATGTCAACAGCCTGTATCAACTGCAACTCGCTCATGTAATTACCGCTTTACGACCGCAGAATTGATTTTTGTTTTTCACAAACAATTTAGTATTATCCACACCAAGGTCAGTCTGTGTGCACCAAAACTTGGAACTAGTTAATTGTGACGGTTGAGTGTCATGGGGATGAAACTCCTCTCACATATTATGAAACTCCACATTCTCTCTCCTCATTAAGACTTTGTCAAGTCAGCAAAATTGCTAATATGGTATGAAATTTAACGTCCATAAAATCTTCCACACCCTCCATGAAACTCCCACTGAGACTATTCTAAATTAAATTAAATAGTGTAACCTTAACAATTTTACTTGGGATCATGTGGCCCTATAATGTATCACGGTCCAACTCAGTTTTTAAATATTTTTTAGCTCATAAACGTATAAAAATTTCAGCTCAGTAAAATTTTCTATCTAAATTCTAGGCCCTTTACTATACACAATTTTACTTTCAAAAGAAAACATATGTTAGATGCTGCACATCCTCAAAACTCATGATCAAGCAGGCACTTTTCTTCCTCGCAAAAAAAAAAACTATATTATACTCCTTTGTCCTTTCTACTACGACGCGTGAATTGAGGAAAGTAGGGGGAGAAAAGGAGATGGTGATTTTAAGCACTGTATGATGAGTGCAACATACACTAGAGAATTTTCTGCGTGTTGGGCGGGTAGATGCCAAATGCCATTATAAATGGGTACAGGGGCCAGAAATGGCAGGCAGGACCCTGACAAGAAAGCCAACCGCCCGCCGGCCGCCGGGACAGACAGCTCCAAGGCAGCACGGGCCAAAGAGTAGAACGAAGCAGCCGCAGCAGCACACGGACATGGCTACTGCCACGGCCGGCTCCTCCTCGCCGCCCACGCCTCACGCCGATGATTCGCCGGAGCCGTCGCTCGCCGGCGAGAAGGTGTACGTGGCCGTGGGGACGGAGGTGGCCGAGTCCAGGGCCACGCTGCTATGGGCGCTGCACAAGTTCCCTCGCGGCGCCGGCGCCGGCGCCGCCTCCTTCGTGCTGATCCATGTCTACTCGCCTCCCAAGTTCCTGCCCTGCCGTACGCTCATCATCCCCTTCTTCCGATGTTTCTTCTCCGCTGTTAATGGAAGGGTCTTTCTGTTCTCCACTGCAAATGGAAAGATCTTTTTTTTTTCAGGAGATGGTATTGTGACTGTTTTCTCATGCCGATCGTTGTGTTACAGCGTCAATTCGTGTAGCTTCACGGTTCAGTTGTCTATTTGAGGAGCCAAATTGAACTTATTTAACTTATCTAAGCATCTAACAGCTTTCATGTTCCAATATTCCTGCAAATTCACTTGCACTAGAGTTCCACTACTGTGTGGTTGTGCAAGCCCAATTAACTCAAGAGGGGAACCTCGTTTGGGGTTGCAGCACCATTCGTACTAAATTGGGCTCTGTTTTGGCATCAATATATAGTGACTCTCAGATTCCTGATTCTAATTTTCATTCCATATATATGAATGCAATGTTTTGATGTTTATGCTCCAACGTTGTGCGCAGTGGGTGCCAGGGTTCCTGCTGCCCAGGTTGAGGAGCAGGAGCTAGCTGCATACAAGGAGATGGAGCTACAAAGAGTCAATGACAGTTTGGATCAATACCTACACTTATGCGCACAAGGAAAGGTCTGCTACTCTGCTTATTCCACATAGTTAGTTATGATATCCCCATTTTCAATTCTAGAAATGGATAAAGTGCAGAATGATCATTTGCAGCACAAATGTACTGATGCATGATTTATATCGCAGTATGTCATCAGACTAATCCATCATTTTAACTTACTGCACTATAAATCTCGCAGATACATGCTGAGAAGTTGGTGGTTGAATCAGATGATGTTGCACAGGGACTAGTGGAGCTCATTTCTGAGCATCATGTTACCACGCTTGTTATGGGTGCAGCAGCTGATAAGCATTATACAAAGTATGTGGCAAAGTTCTTAATGCTATTTATATTGTAGTAACACTTCTTTGTATGATAATTGTAGATAAGCACTATCTAATCATAGCAAAGACCAATGTATTTGAAAGATTGTGTTTTAATACATATTCTCCAGAAAAAAAAAGTTGGTTTCTAGTCTATGGGATAAACAACTAGTCTATGCTTTGCATAGGAAGGAACTTTTGTGTTCCTACTGCTTCAGTACATTTTTAACTCTGAAAAATAAGTTATTTTCTATTGATTTGCTAAAACCTAACTCCTGGTTTCAAGTGTTCAGGAAAATGAAGACTCTGAAGTCCAGGAAAGCACGATTCGTAGAACAACAAGCACATCCTTTGTGCAAAGTTTGGTTTATTTGCAAAGGAACACTGATTTACCGTAGGTATTGTTGGTGAGCTGAAGATACACTTTACTTTTGTGCTTGCAGTTACAATGACAGTTCCTAGGCTGCAGTCTATTTGCATATGTGAAATGAGTAAAAAAGTTAATGTACTTTCTTGAATCATACATGCCTTGATATGAATTTGATTTTTTTCCCTCTACACTAGGAAAGCTGTTCAGCTTAGCCATGAAGAAATGCAGGAATGCAGACAAAGCTCTGGGGTCAGACATTATTCAGTGGAGAAATCAGCAAGTTTATCAGAAATGTGGTGTGTTGCAAACACATGGCTATGCAAATCAATCGGGGAACCACAGATTGAAAGGACTAAGTCAGACCCATTATACATCAGTGGGAAGGTAATGATGGCGCTGAAATTATGTCAAAACTTAAAATCAAGCAACGAAGCAGCTATGTTTATTTCTTATTAAGAAAACATTCGAGGCTGTTTGGTAAATGATAATCAATATGCATAACTCCTGGCATATGATCCATGATGAAACAGTCAATGATTCAACCTGCACCTAAAACATGGTCCGTGATGGAGAATTTAGTTGGCAGATACACTAAGATGATCTTTTAGATCATACCACTTTAGCTGGTGGTCCATCACCCCTTGATCTTCAAACCTAACTTCTAGAATTGCAGTGTCTTAACAGCACTGGCTTACCTAGTCTCGTGCATCAGCAATGTCTAGTTTGTAGTTCAAAAGTGGACAAAAAACATGATGTGTGAAATTGATCTCTTACAGGACAATATTGAAGAATCTTGTGAGCCCTACTATAATTTCCAGAATATCCTCAGGGAGCTAGAGAATGCAAGGCAAGAAGCTTATGAAGAGAAATGCAGACATGTGAAAGCGGAACGAGAGTTATTTGAGGCTTTACAGAAAGTAAGTATCTTAATTTATAGTTATCGTTCACATTGTATTGACTATATCTTAAGAGGACTTAATTGACTTGCATTGTTGTTTGCTAGTGAGGACTTGACTGGAAGTAATTCTTTTTTACTGTGAACGCAAAGTGCTTTAAGAAACATAATGGTGGATTAAAAAGCTGGAGACATTGTTCTGGATAAGTAGCAGCTACAGGTTTGAAAAAGTTCTTTATGTCTCACATTTTATTTCCTCAACAGGCACAAGCCTCCGAAAATTCATACTTCCGCGAAATGAAACAAAAGAATGAACTGGAAGAAAAACTTACAACAATAATGGAAGAATTTGAGAGCCTCACAGTAAGGGTTGATGAACTTTGTGCGGAACTTCAGGGGGAACGTGAACAAAGAATGGTCCTGGAGAAGAGAGGTGAACATGCTGACCGTATAATCAAGGATTTGATGTTGCAGCGGGACAAAGCGCTGAGAGAGACAGAAACGCTACGTGCAAGGAAAGGAGAGTCTACTGCAACTGAAGAGGGGATGATGCACATAACAGAGTTTCCCTACTCAGAGATTAAGGAAGCAACTAACGACTTTGACCACTCAATGAAGATTGGAGAAAGTGTATATGGAAGTGTATACAAGGGCTTTCTTCGGCACACCAACGTAGCTATAAAGAAGTTGAATCCTGAAACTACACAGACACAGTCGCAGTTCAGTCAAGAGGTTGAATTCTCTGTTTTTATCACTTGCCTTCATATAAACTGAATTAACATTCTGTTGGTTCAAATAAATTACTGTCTTGCAGATCCTGAAAATTTTTCTTGCTTTTGCTTGACAGGTGGAAATTCTCAGTAGGGTGAGGCATCCAAACCTTGTTACTCTTATAGGAGCATGCAAGGATGCTCAAGCCCTTGTTTACGAATACATGCCAAATGGAAGCTTGGATGACCGTCTGGCTTGCAAAGATAATTCCAAGCCTCTTAGTTGGCAGTTGCGTACCCGCATCGCTTCTAACATTTGCTCTGCACTAATTTTCCTCCATTCTAATAAGCCTCATAGCATTGTTCACAGTGACCTCAAAGCATCTAACATTCTTCTTGATGGAAATAATGTAGCTAAACTCAGTGGTTTTGGTGTAAGCCAAATATTAACTGATCAGTTCAAGGCCACAACTACTCTATATCGTCATACCCACCCGAAGGGTTCTTTTGTGTATATTGATCCTGAATACCTTATCTCTGGTGACCTGACACCCCTATCTGATGTATATTCTTTTGGCATCGTGCTCCTACGCCTTTTGACTGGAAGATCAGGATTTGGTCTATTGAAAGAAGTGCAACAGGCTATGGAAAAGGGTTGTTTGCAAGCAATATTAGATTCATCTGCTGGTGAATGGCCTGCCATGTATGCTGAGCAGTTGGCTGGGTTGGGTTTGAGATGCTGTAAAATAAGAAGGAAAAATCGTCCTGACCTGCAAACAGAGGTTTGGACTGTACTTGAACCAATGTATAGGTCTGCTTCGGTGATGCTATGTTCATTGTCATTTAAATCAGTATCAGAAGACCTTGGTGGTGTGCCATCCTACTTCATCTGTCCAATACTGCAGGTGAGTTTTACGCGAATATAATTTCCTTACTTTCTCAAAAAAAAATTCCTTAATGTGATTCCCTCCTTGTTATGTTTACGATTGGCATATTACCACATCCATTTCCCTATTTTTTACCTTAAAACATTTAGCTGGCCTTAAGTTTCTCTTGAACTTTTCTTTTCCATTGTTTATTCTAGTCATTATACAAAAAGCATTGCCATATCCAGAATTTGTGATTCTGATATTGTTCTACATGTTTCACCTTTGCATTTATGTGTTACAGGATGTCATGAGGGACCCTCTAATTGCGGCAGATGGTTTTACCTATGAAGCCGAGGCTATAAGGGAATGGCTGGACAGTGGTCATGGGACATCACCCATGACAAACCTTGAGCTACCCCACCGTGATCTTTTGCCGAACCATGCTCTCCGTTCTGCAATTCAAGAATGGCTGCACACATATGGAGATTAATATACCTGCCTCATTAGGAAACATAAAAGGTGTTACTATGGGAATTTTCACGTTTTGGTTCAAATGTAAATTAAATCCGAAGGATTTGAATTTGATTCTGTCCTACCCACCATGGCCTTAGCAAGGATGTTATCGTCCATAGCATGTTATGCTGTAACTGTAACACATACCCAATACTACAAGAATGAAGAAATATAGTGGGTTATGTAAATGAAATGTAATGAACTGGGATCCAACTGCTTCATTAGTGCCATGCTATTGGACAGGAGTTTACAGAATGAAAACTGTTTTGGTGATCACATAATTGTAATCCCTGTTCTGAGTTAATGGCAAACTGGCCATGCATACTGCTTGAGTGAATATTAAATATATGTGGGAGGGACCTTTCTGATAAATGGTAAATGGAAGCAAAATGACTGTCTGATTGAACTATCAACTTCAAAATGTCTGGTTTCAAAAACAAAGTGTCAACTTCTAATGCAGTAAATGTGGGCATATTAGGACTTAGACATTCCGAATATATCTACCGTCGTGTCACATTGAGACATTCCGAATAAATCTGTCGTAGCACATTGATATACTATTTGATCTGAAAGTTTGGGGAAAAAAAGAGAAGTGTCAAAAGTAGTACCTGAGGTAATTAGCCATGAAGTCGTAATGACCTTCCATCAGTAATGTCCACTTTTTTATGGCAGAACGTCATCGAGGTAGACAAAAAAAGATCTTCGTTTGAAAGGCGTGTCCAGTGCCCAGGTTTGTCAAAGTCCCACCCCTGTGCAAATCACAGGAAATTCAGAAAGGCACGGTGTCACAGTCTCAGACGACTGACCAAAGCTGCCAGTAGCAATCTGCTTAGAAGAAACTTACAAAAAGGAATTGCGCGTGACGAAAGCAACTGGGATGGATCCTCTGAAGCCAGCAATCAGGAACTATTTGTGGTGCCTTGCATTTGGAATCGAATCGTTTGTCTATCTGATCGAAAATTCAACATGAATTATTTCAAGAATTATCTTTTTCCAACGTATCAGGACCACACATGCTCATGTGCAGTATCTTCTGGAACTGTGTACCTGTTCAACGCCATGACCGTGAGTAACTCCCATGGAGCTTCCAATGCACAGAAGTTTCGGCCACAATCTTCACGTCGCCCAGCTCGAAGAATGATACCGGTATATGCTTTACAGTCTGTTAAAAAATCTGAAAGAGATGTCCTGACGTGGATTGCTGTATTGACAGCTTTGAGTGCAAGAATGCTATGAAAGGCACTGCTGGAGAAAGAACAAGGTCCAAATGTCCAATCGTCATTCACTGGTGCACCAGAATTCAAAGTTCTCATACCAGATAGACATATCCTGGACATTTCTTCTGCAGCTTGAAAGCAGCCACTTCGATGCTGTGAAAGCATGGTTGCCTTGCCGGCCAGGGAGATGCGATTTAACTGTAATAATCGCCATCTAATGGGACGACTTCATCGCGAAGCATCAAAAGTCAGTCGCCGAGGACAGGCACGTACTGCAGCTTCTTGGATTGGTGTAGAAATTTTGTGCACAACTAATGGGCTGTACTGAAAAACACCACGCTAGCTTCCAACCGATTTTCCATAGATGAAGAAAAACGTTTTCCTTATTGCAAATCATAGGAACGATGATGGAACTACTCCAAAGAATTGGTTAGTGAAACAGCATACCACAAACCATTAGGAGTGAGGTTTTCTTTCTTTTTCTTTTTTTTTTTTTTTGCAATTTGAGTTGGCTACTGAAAATGTTTCCTAATTGAAGCAAGACTTTTCTAATCCAATTATATACTTGGGGCCCGTAGCCAGATACTGACCTGACGTGCTCGATGATGCTGTACCCAGTAGACCACCATAAGTAGACCAAATCCAAAGGTCACGCTTCCAGCCTCTCGTTATTTAGCTCTCTCTGAACTGGCGATTCCTAGGAATAATAAGGCACAAAAGGGACGAGGGCGACGCTGATACCAATACCAATACCAATACCAACACCATGCGGTTGATGTAAAGTGGAGCAACACGAAAAAAAAGGTAATTACCTCACTTTCCCCTGTTCAGGCCATGCTCCTGCTGAAGCAGATGGAAAAAGGCAGAATCTTAGCTTGATTCCTGATGGTACATGTAGGGAGCAAGCTAAGAAAGATGGATGAGGAAGAGGTTCATATAGCGGTCGGGAAGAACTCAAGAAAGGAGAAAGCTAACATACTATGGGCTGCTGCGAATTTCCCGAGGGCCACCATAGTTCTTGTCCACGTTCACTGGCCCTCAAAGTGGATGCCCTTCAGTAAGATTCTTATAATCCTTCAGGCAAATCCTTTCCATTCTTTGTGCCACAATTCATTAATTCGGTGTTTTTTTATCTTCTATCCTGTTGAATATAAAGTAATATGACCATCCATCCCAATGCTAGAAAGGATTAAAAACTACCAATAGATAGGAGAAGATGATTTCTCCCAAAACTCCCAACCTTATATATGCACAAGGATTGCATAATTATGGCCATAGGCATTAACAGCGCGCACACGCTATTCTTACTATCATGAGCTGCACCTTATTGTTTCCTTCCTATCCTCCAACTGTAGTGGGTGGTAAAGTGCTATACAAGTTTGCTGACGAAAAGGAGAAGGAGATGCACAGAGGCAGAGAAACGAAAGCTATGGTCAACATGTTATCACAGTACAAAAATCTGTGTGGTACAAGAAAGGTAACGCTACATTATTCTTATATTCAAGTTCAGATTCATAGAAGTAAGATTATAGCTGTTCTTTTTTTGAGTTTATTTGGAAATACATTCTACTCTGATACTTAAACTCTTGGTTCTTTTGCTATGGGACCTTATAATTTCTCCAAGCTGAGTTAGTGTGCTAAACTGCTATAGTCCTAGTGGGTGTGGGTGTGGGTGTTTGGGTCTGTGTACGACTCCTTCTACTATTAGTACGATGATATGTAGTTCTCCTGCGTGTTCGAGAAAAAAAAGTGTGGTAAACTGCTAATAGTAGTACGTATTCATGTCTGTCGCCCTCCTTCCTACAAGGGAAAATAAAATGAGCTACACTTTAAAACCAAGACGTTTCTCTTTGATACACTATTTGAAATTTTGAACACCATCTGCAATTGTAAACAAACTTAGTATAGCAGTACCATAAAAGTGAATATTTTATTTAATCTACACTAATAATTAAGCAAGCAAGTCATGTGGAGCAAGGGATCAAATTAATATCGCAATAGGCAGATATTTATTTCTCAGGGAACATGCTTTGAAACAAGTATGTGTTCCTGCAGGTTAGCGCACATTACCTTACACATGATGACACTGTTGCCGGTGTTGTGAACCTGGTAAAGCAGCTCAAAATTAAGAGAATCGTCATTGGTTCAAGGTCAGAACTGAATCTGCACATCAAACAATTCAATGAAAAATATAATATCTCTTCACATATGCTGCTCTTTCTACAATCTGTACAATATTAAACTAATGTTCTATCTTAGCATGAAAAACTAAAAACCAAGTTGTACAGGAACATGTCAAGGAAAGTGACACTTCGCCAATGCTGTCAGGTTTGGGTGGTGCTCAATGGCAAACACATCTCCACCAGGTATACTTGAGATCTACTAAGTTAATGACAGATATGGCCTACTTTTATTAGCTCTGGATCACATTTGGAAATGACTTGATGGATACAATTTTTCTAAATCCAGCAATGATCACCTGGAGCACAGTGGAAATATTGGATATGGAGGGAGCTCAGATATTTTAGCATCTATACATGAGCTAGGTGAGGAATCTGATGGCTACATGACACCACCAAGTGACCTCGTAAGTAATTTCCAGTGAAGAATAGCCATTTTCGACCAATAAGTCTATGCCCATAGTTCAAAGTCAGTCCTGATTTCTGTTGTACTATCATATTTGATTTATTTCAGGCAGAAGAAATCTTGGATGAGGAGTCGTTGATTGAAACGGATGATTCTGATCAATTAGCAACGGTATACTTTCCAACAGTTATGCTTTTACAGTATCTTCTAGGATATGTGCATTGAAATCTCTTCTTAACTTCTTTGATATGTGCATTCAAATCTCTTTTTTTAGAAATAAATGACATATTTTTTTGAAACGAGAAAATAATAAATGACATATAAGTTCACTGTCTACTTAAATATGTTTAGGAGGCCTTAATTTATGTCCACCAATATATGTTTATTAGCTGAAGTAGTACTAAACCACCATATTAATAGATTTCTGAAGGCAGCAGTTTGTGTAGGTACAGTACATTGATTTCTTACAGCCTGATGTGCAGGAAGATGAAACATTGACTGAACAAGGCACAGAGGAATCAATTGCTTCCGAAGAGATCGAAAGCATTGCTGAAGAGGATGCTGACCAATCTGATGAGATACAGAGTTTCAGGAATATAACTGAAAAGACAGCAAAAATCATGGTAAGAATTAAACGGCGCAACCCTCCTCAGATTCCACTACTGTTAACAGAGCCAGAGATGCCTTAGGCCCTGTTTGGATACAAACTTCTAAAATTTAGTAGTGTACTAACCCTCAAATTGCTAGTCCTAAAGTTTAGTACAGGGCTGTTTGGATGGACTACTAATCTTTAGGACCTCAAAGGGAAAATGTTATTTTTACCCCCCAATTATTCCTCTAAACTACCCCTGCACTGTTCACGTCATTAATGCATGCAAGGGTAATAGGGGTAAAGGGGAACTTGGGACCACTTTTAGGAGAAATAGAATCCATTAGTACCCCTTGACCCTCCTAATTAAAATGGCCCTCCTAAAGTTTAGGAGTGCACTTTTAAGATCCATATTTGGATGCACAAGTCCTAAAAGTGTCTTAAAAGTGGATTCGAGGGTGTATCCAAACAGGGCCTTAGTTAACCTTAGGTTTCAACTTGCAATAATGATTCTTTGTTTTTAAAAAAGGCACTAATGAAAGTAATATCAGGAGACACATTCAGAGAAGTAGAAATCATATGGTAATAAAATGTCACACGACAGCATTAAAGTATTGAATTTCTTTAGTGCTGACGATAAACGGAAAAGAAATAACCTTGGTGCATCATATAAGTATGGTATTCAGCACCTCTTTTTTCTTTTGGTCAGGAGGAAATAGACAGACTCCAAAAGAAACTGAAAGAGCTGCAAGGAGAGGGCCATAATCATGGTGTGAGGAGCTTGTCACCCAGACAAATGGCTGCTTCACTGAAGCGGAAGAGCTTATCAGAACCTAAATACCCAGAGCTGCAAATCCCAGAGAACATTGAAGAATTCTCGATGTCGCAGATTGCAAAAGCAACGGATAACTTCCACTCAAGAAATTTCATAGGAGAAGGAGGTTATGGCCCTGTTTACAAAGGAAATTTTGGTGGCACGCCAGTGGCCATCAAGATGCTGAAGCCTCATGGTAGACAAGGTTTCCCAGAGTATCAGCAGGAGGTAAATGATTCTATCTGGTCTTCCCTTTAACTGTATGCCAAAAAAGTTATTATAATTGCACAGAGCATATCCTAGCACACCGCGAGGCATTCTAACTCAGATGCAATTGCACTGCAACAATTAACAATAAGAAGCAAAGTTAAACACCTTACTACTGAAGACACCTTCTTGAATACCCCAGACAAGGAAATGCATAGCAAATGGCATACCATAACTGGAGGAAGTTAACATTTGTGTTGGGAATTCCAATCCTCAGGTGGTGGTGCTGAGCAAGTTGGAGCACCCGCACATCGTGAGGCTGATGGGCGTGTGCCCGGAGTCTTGCGGCCTCGTGTACGAGCACCTCCCCAACGGCACCCTCCTGGACAGGCTCTCCAAGGGCCTCCTGTGGAAGGACCGCGTCCGGATCCTCGCCGAGCAGCGGTCGGCGCTGGCGTACCTCCACTCCCGGCGTCCCCACGCCATCATCCACGCCGACCTGAAGCTGACCAACATCCTCCTGGACGCCGGCAACGCGAGCCGGCTGGGGGACTTCGGGACGGCGCGGGCGGTGCACGTGAAGCCGCTGGAGGAGGAGACCATCGGCCGGCGCACGAACCCGATGGGCACGACGGGGTACATGGACCCCGTCTTCTTCATGACCGGCGAGCTCACCACGGAGTCGGACGTGTACGCGTTCGGAGTGGTGATCCTGCAGCTGCTCACGGGCCTCCTGGACCTCAACGTCGCGGAGCAGGCGCGCGAGGCGGTGAAGATGGACGCCGTGCACAGCGTGCTGGACGCGTCCGCGGGGGCATGGCCGGAGGTGCAGGCCGAGCGGCTGCTCAAGCTGGCGCTCAGGTGCTGCAGCCTGGAGAGGAAGCGGCGGCCGGCGATCACGTCCGACGCCGAGTGGAGGCCGCTCGACATCCTACGGGCAATGGCAAGGCCAGCTAGTAAATCCTGGAAATGGAATTCCCATGGAAGCTGAACTTACCGTAGTATTTATGTACAGTATCCACATGCCATCAAAACAGTAGTATAGTATCAGTAGCTAGTCATTCAACAGTAGTGTTATCTAGTCATTCTCTTGAGATTAGACAAGCATATCCAAGCATAAATGTGCATTAGAATGTAAATATTTAGGAGTACGGTAGAAGCAAGAGATGGGAGTGTGAACAGAAGATACAAACGCTAGATGCAGTTGCAATTGGTTAACCAAGATAATGGTGCAGGTGCACGGTGATTTTTTTGGAATGTGCACCAACGTAACGTCTCTTCAGGATCACTTCCAGTTCCAGGCTGCAGCATGCAGAAATTGACAACATTCGGTAACCTCAAATTCTCAATTCAACTTCAGTGATCATAGTATGAAATCGACAAACATTTGATCATCACATTCAATGTCCAGTCACAACATGAATTTACAATCTCTCAATCCAACATTCAGGAAAGCTGATTCTGACAGCCACCATGCATTGTACGCTCCCACGTCTGCAGCCCGGTTTGGGATGGAAGTCCATGTGACAGATGGCAACGATTTCGTAGTTGGCACGCAGCTGAAATCGAGTTCTCGTAGAACTATCATTCAAGAATCGCAACCAAATAGACCAGCAGATTACGCCGCGAGAAATTCAGCTCCTTTACCTCATTTTTCGCTGCACATAGAAATCTGAACAAGCACCGGACGGGACTGAGGTGCGGCACCCGGCGGCGAAGTAGACGGCATCCAGCTAGGCGCGGCACCCAGCAACGGCGGCGCGGTGGACGGCTGCGAGCGAGGCGTGGCACCCGCCCGGCGGCGTCGCCCAGCGAACCAGCAGCGTCCGCGAGCTGCGGAGAGCATGGGCTCGTTCATGGGCCGCAAGGTGATGACTGATGCGAGCCCGTCGATCGGATGACCATTGGGCCCGGCACGGTCCCGAGCGCGCGTTCCTTTTTCTTTCTCCTCCGCTGCCTTCCATTTTCCTTGTCCGCTCCACTCTCGGCCTCCCTTTCCTAGCGGCGAGCCGGCGACGACAGGTCGAGCGGCCGCCCTTGGCCAGTTCTTCGTCGGGCGCTTCGCCGGTGACGAGCATCCGACAGGTATGCCCGCCTATTCCCTTCCCTTCCGTCCCTGCTGTGCGAAATCGAACACGCAAAACCCTAATGTTTGCTGTTTGTATTCGGATCTGACCATGTATTTGCCCGCTAAACCTCGATCCTTCGCAAAAATTATCGGGTGTGCATGTGTACGCCCATGTCCGATACTGAGTCCGCCCCTGATCGCTCCCCTACTTGCAGTTGGAGATGAATGCATCTAGAAAATCCAGTCATGTCACCACCAAGGACAATGCAGAAACAGCGAGGGACATCATCTCCACGTCCAGCCAAATCCAATCCATGAAGGTCCCGGACGCCGTCGCTGCGATTGCTCAGGCTGCTGCAAAGGCAAATGGTGAGACTGAAAAATGTATGTCCTGTCAAAAGCAGGTATTCTATTCAATTGCGATATTGGCTGCCGCAATAGGTGGCGTTGCTGGATAAGGAGAAGAAATCTCATCATCAACAAATAAACCTGTATGCCATCTTTGTTTCTTTAAACCTCGCAGATCTTCCAGGGTGGCCGTTGTTCTCACCTCCGAAGGTGCAGTTGGACAAGTGTACCAAGTGTTCAAGAGAATTCTGTTCTTCAATCAACTTTCGGCGGCATACACGTGTTCATCGCCGAACCCTGAAAGTAGACAAGGTCTGTGATTTGTCCTTTTGTCTTTTCCCGCCAATTCTGTGCCAACTTACCATAGTTAGATAAATGAGGGAAACGTAAGAGAACTGCAGATCTTTTGAATTAAATATGAAGATAGGGCTCAAGCCTGTGACCTCAACCATCGCACCCAACTGCTTCACCATAGTCCGTACTCCGTAACGTACTTTTTGCCACTGTATTTAGATAATGTAGTTCTGAATGTCATTAATAGAATTGCATGCTTCCTATTTCCATATGTGTATGGTCATTTTAGCATAAGTCATTTAATTGTGAGTCGGAAGAATGCACTCTGGATAACTTGCTAGTTTCCCGAGTCAAAATTCCCGTCGTATTCATTCCTTTTCTGGTGGTGTTGAAATGCTGGCTGAGTCACCTATTATTTTCCCAGAAAGTATGCAATTTGTTGTTGCTGCCACACAAGATATTAAGTGTTAATCTTTTCCCAAGTTAGACAAGTTTAAATATCACAGGGGTGTACAACTATTATCAATGGCACAGAAGTGTTTGTTGTCATAATGAACTTCATTTATATTGCATATACGTTTTTCCCCTATGAAGCTGCTCCTCCATCTCATTGCCATATTGACATGACATTGTTTATGCTCTGCAGGATTTTCCCAAGAATAGAGACCATCTCGCCGCATTCTGGAATAAAGTAAGTTATCTGCAATACATTGCTTCTTCCTTTGCCAATTTCCTAAATTTATTCTAAGCTTGATCGTGTATTACTTGATACATAATAACTGCCTCACAGGTTATATACTTGTTATTGACTTTTTAAAGGAGACAATATGCTCTGTTTCCTTTGTAACTTTTCATGTAAAAAGATAAGATATGGCCAGCAACTTTCAGTACAGTTTTTGTTCGTGTCAACTTGAATCATGAAGTATATCTAGATTAGTTCATTGGCTTGTTTATTCAAGTGACTCCCTTTATAGATTGCAATTTTTTCTCATAACTTTTTTGTTCCTTTAGCTGACTGTGGATGATGCCAGCACAATTTTGTCTTTGTCCGATGTTGTTGTGGAGGTAACTATCATACTATCAGATTGTTCGTTTCGTTTTTCCAGATAACATGCGATGCATATTTGGACCAGTTTCCTTTCAAAACAGTAACTGGGAATATAAATTATTTTCAGGGTGTCACTGGTTCATCAATTTTAACAGCACTATCATCATGGATGTGTAAGCCAGGGTACGCCTCGTTGCCAATGGCATATGCAAGAGCTGGCAGTGAGCTTCTGGTATGATATTTGAACTTCTTTTTCCTGATCTACAGTGCAGATTTGGATTTTGTAATGTTAAGTTCTTTTTGGTCTCTACAGGATTTGATTCAAACAAAGGTTTCAATGCAGCTGCCTGTATCATCGAATGAACTATTTAGTGTTCTCGATGAAGCAAGTGAGAAAACATTTCTTTGCACAAACACGGCTGCTTGTATACAAAAGTTTTTGTTTGATGGAGAGGCAGACAAAATTGCAACTGAGTTGAAAAATGTTGTTGCATGCGCTAGTTACATGCTCGAACAAAAGCTGGTAAGATAATGCCTATTGCGCAAAAGGGAATTTGCATTTACCCTTTAGGTATAAATTCGATCAATTTATTTTGTGACTACAAATCAAACAACAGGTTGAAGCATGGTGTGCTGAGAAGGCTGCTGAAGCATTAAGATGCCAGAAGTTGCTGGTGGAGGAAGAGGAAGCTGCTCAGAAAAGGTTATTGACTTACACTCTAAGCGCACTATAATTCAAATATCTGGCTAAGTTATTTCTTGTATAAATACAACATCATATAATTCTATCTTGATTTGGAATTTATTTTTATGTTCTACTATAACTTGAAGGCAAGCCGAACTGATGGAAAGGAAGCGGATGAAGAAACTTAGGCAGAAAGAACAGAGGTTAAAAGACCTCAAGGACCATGATGTGGCAATTCAGTTACCCAAAATCATGGATGACGCAACATGTTATCCTGGCATTCAAAGTTTCAAGGCTATTTCAGATCCAGACCTTCATGAGCAAGAAGGGTCACAATATATTCAATTTCCACCACCAGTTACTTCAGAAACTGACAATGGTTTTAATGCGAACCTATTGGTAGAAGATGTCAGCTGTGATTCAGGGCCTGTAATGGATAAAGGTGCTGTGTTACGGCCACAAGTTATTTCAAGGCATCATTTAGGAAGAACAGAGAAGCTTGCTGAAAATAGCATTATATCTGGTTCCGCAGTTGCTTCAAAGCAACTTGCTTTAGCGAGGTCTTCAAATTACAGGGATCCAAATGTCTGTTCCTCGCCAAATAGAAACAAAACTTGGGCACGGAAAGTGCAAGCTGAGATTGAGAAACAGTGTCCAAAACATGGGTTAGATGTAGATGATGAACACAACATGGCTCCTAGCAAAAACTCTCGTGTGCTAATAGGATCTATAAGTGTTGCGATTGAAGATGGTAGTGAACACTTGAAGGACTTCCGTTCCAAGGATGACCCAGTCACTCCCAGCACAAAGACTGTGAAACATGCATCAGTCAAGATGATGCGACCGGTTACGCATGTGGAAAACAAAAATGAAGGTATTCCTCATAGTGATGGAAATAGTGTGCCAGCTGAAGAGAAGCATTCTTGCTTCAGTGGTATCACAGATGAAAAGAGTTATTCAACCTGCCGCAGTGCAGATTTGGCAGAGGGTGAACATTTACGACGAACTGTATTTTCCAGTAAAGAAGCTACAGCCTTCCTTTCTCAAAGTAAACATCTTACTGCTGTTATATTCACATGCCCTTCAAGCTTGGCTAACCAATAAGTTTTCCTAACTTTTCTTAACCAAGTAGTTTTCAGTGTGTTATTAGTTCTTACCCTTTTTCATTCTTAGAAAAAGCATGCTCGACTTGAAAATTGCATTAAGTATTTTTGTATCATGAGTAAACTGTACTGGAAACCATCTATATATTCTACTATGTAGAGGAGGGAAAGAAAAGAAGTGCACAAATTTACTTGTGAGTAGGCATACCGTTCTTTTTTTTTGTATGTTTATTTGCCTTAGAGTATAAATAATTTTTTTATATCTTCTGAATAAGGAAAGTTTATTGTGATTCTTCCTTATTTAGCTCAGTACTGAAGCGTGGTTGTATTTTGCAGGGTGGAAAGAAGCAATTGCAGCTGATCATGTGAAACTTGTTTTGTGTCATGACAAGTGAGGAATGGCAGGGTGAAGAAAGTTTTGTCAAGGTCTAGCTGAGTTGTCGTTGGATCCTACAGCCCTACAGGGAAGGCCCTGCTTACCCAGCAGGGCGCTATGAAAGTTTCAGGGTCAAATTTGTTTCGCTTGGATGATTGTGAAATGGCTAGTGCAGTTTGCAGCTGTGTTGACATGGTCGGTGAAGCAGAGGGTCCCAGTTTTAGAAGGGGATAGCCGGATAGGTCTTGTGCGCGATTGGTTTTTGGTAAAGATGGAACGTGATTGGAATATATGCTTTGATCATGCTAGTTAATCTCCTTTTGTATTCATCAGAGTGCGCTAAACAATGTCGAATACGTGCGGTCTGCACCTTGCCTCGATTCTGTGTTTTTCTTTGGAACGAATTAGTGAGATTTGGCTCTATCCAATCAATATGGCCCTGCTGTTTGCATGCGCACAGATCTAATGGCCCTGCTTTGGAACGAATTAGTGAGATTTTAGCGTTGCTGCGATGTGTATCTGCATTGATTTCACTGGGACGAGCTAGTGAGATCTGTCTATGGTCCTGTTGTCTGCTTGCCAATTACAGAAGCACAGATCCATATAGCCCTGGCACCTGGCTGTTTGCTTCAGAACAGATAAGAGTAAAGAAATACAAAATTAGATAATACTCAAAATAACATTGAGATTGCACACGTAATAATTTACTTTCGTTGGACTGTTTCCCTTTTGATGATTAATTTTCCATTGGATTGCTGGGGCCCTCCCAAAATGGGAGAGCGCCCTCCAAAAATAGGCGTATGCTGCTATTTGCGGCGCGCACACGGTATTCTTTAGTAAAAGGCGAAAGAATAGTTCGCTCTGTGCGCACCGCGCAGCTGCGTGCTTGCGCTCGGTAGCAATGCCCCCGTTCTTATAGCGGCGTCTGCCTTGGTTCCTGCTTGCCTCGGCGAGGTGGGATTAAGCAACCAACAAACGAACGCAGCGCGCACCACCTGCTCATGTTCCCCATTCCCGTGCACAGGTTGGGCCCGAAGGCCCATTTACTTGCTTGTGCAGCCCGTGTACATCAATTTTGACACTAGGAGAATCTCAGGCCTATGTGGGCTGGTTTCGTGTGTTTATTGCAGGCTGCGTAATAGGCTTATTATATCTTGTTGGTTTTGTTCTTTCTTTTTTCTTTTTTCTTTTTTGCAAAATCCTATCATGCTGTTATAAACTTATTATGGACTTATGTGGGCTATCGTACAGTAATACATATGAGCACGTGAATTCTCTCGATCGCCAAAGAGTTTAAAAAAAAGAGCGTTTGATTTTGCAATGTTCAATATGCAGCGTGGAATCTGCTCCCGTTGAAGACTGGTTTTCGATTTTTCGAGCGTGTTTGCGATGCGCAAATCTCACTTGAATCCTCGCGGTAATTCATAGGTGCACGACAGAACACCTAACACGATGGAATTGATGAGCGGTAGCTATGCACCAATGCATACGCGACCTGTGAGTGTCTGCACACACCATTCCATCCATGCCGTGTTTGCTCACCTACTTCAGATGGTGCCGCACGACTCAGCGTGCATCACCCTTTCATTTTTCCTCCCCTTTTCCTGCTTCTTTCTAGAAGATCTTTGCTTCTTCTCCGAAATGCTCCGCCGCCTCTAGAAGCGTATCGGCCACCTCCTCTCGAGTCCTCCCCCGTCCCGGACCGGGCCGAAATAGCGCGCACACGCACACAACGGCAGATCCTCCTCCCCCAGGAAGAAATTTTGATATTTGACGCTCAATACGCGCGTCTTACCGGATTTACATCCAATTCGTATGTCTTTCGATATTTGACATTCCAGTCGCGAATTATTTCGATTCAAAGATTTCTCTTCATTTTTCTCAATTTCCATCTTTTCTTTTTTCTTTTCTCTCATCAGCCTTAGTGAATGGACGATAATGCCCCTACCCCTTATCATGCGCCCCTTATCATGCGTCTCTTGTTCCTCTCGGTGATGGAAAAACTTGCTGCCGCCATCGGCTTAGAGCCTCGGAGGTCTCCTTGCCGCAGCCAAGCAACAGCAAGTACATAGCACCCATCCTCCGCCTACTGCCCCGTGCGAGCCTGCGCCGGTGGCGTGCGATGCAAGCTGGGTGGCAGGCGTCCGTGGAGCGGGCAAGGCAGGTGGAGGGCGGAGGCGTCACGGGCCATGCACGCGTGCAGCGCAGGTGGGTGGAGGTGGCCACAGCGTAGGTGGTGGACCGAGGCAGCTGTGTCACGGTTGAACCATGAAGGCCAGCGAGCTAATTTCGGGCGCCGTGCACCACCGCAAGGAACCCGTGCAAATCCCACCAAAGAATCTCGTCCCTCCCCTCGTTCTATTTCATCTTTCTCCAGTTTCATTCCATAGTTGAGATTCTCTAGTTCTATGGGTGAGCGCCATGATTGAATTTGTGAAGTTGAGGAAGAACTTCCATAGGAAGAAGAACCAGTGAAAACGTACTCTTGCTTTTATATTTTTTTCCTGCTTTTACATTTTTGGCTCCCGCAAAGCGTTAAGAATAGGGGTACTATTGTCCGTTCAAGGCCTAATGAGAGAAAACAAAAGGAAAAGATGGAAATTGAGAAAAAAGGAAGAGAAACCTGAATCGAAACAATTCACGCGTAGTGTGTCAGATATCAGTATCGAAAGCAACGCGAATTGGATGTTAAATTCATCGCGCGTATTAAGTGTCAAATGTCGAAATTTCTCCTCCCCCAGAAAGCCACGGACCAGTTGAGTAGTTGACTGATTTGCTGGCGGGCAGGCCGGCAGGCAGGCCGGCAGACCCTTGGCATTGCAGAGCGCCAGAGCGAGAGAGAGGGGGAAGACTGGGGAAGATGATGACGTCGTGGCTGCTGAGCCGCCGGGGCCCTTCCGGCTTCTGCTGGAGCTCCACCGCCGACCAGGTCACCGAGGGCATCTCCGCCGCCGGCCTCACCGCCGTCGTCACCGGTCCGTATCTCCACCCCCGAACCCCTCTCTCTTCCTCCTCCTCCGACACCAATCCCGTCCGAAACCTCCCCGCCGTTCCTCTCTACTAACCCGACCCGAACCCCCGTTGTCGTCAGGGGCGTCCAGCGGCATCGGCGCGGAGACGGCGCGGACGCTGGCGCTGCGCGGGGCCCACGTCGTCATGGCCGTCAGGAGCGTCCCCGCCGCCCAGGCCGTCAGGGACCGCGTCCTCGCCGAGGCGCCCGGGGCCAGGCTCGACGTCATGGAGCTCGACCTCTCGTCCACGGCCTCCGTCCGCGCCTTCGCGTCCGAATTCGTCTCCAGGGGGCTCCCCCTCAACATCCTCGTGTACGTGTACTGCTCTGTTGCTATTGTTGCCTGCTCCCCAATTTGCTTCCCATGCTACCAACCGCACCTGCCTTCAGGATCAGTACGAGAGCGACCTGGGATGAGTCCTACTGATAAATCAGTACTTCAATCAGGGAAAACTACCTACTACGTAGGAGCAGTTGATATAATTAATGCATATTACTGCTACTACCACATCAGCCAATATATTCAGTCAATCTATTCAATTCTGGATCTCTCCTAGTACCACACCACTAGAACGACAGTTATTACTTTTACTTTTAGAACAATATCTTATAATACGCAATCCGTAACTCGACAATGGGAGAAAAAGCTTATGAGTTGCTACACAACTTGTAGCCAACATGTATTGATGAATGACGACCCAGTTTGTCCTTGCTCTATTCATCAGTCCTCTCTTGCTTAATTAAGTATTGTACCTTAGGCTCTAAGCGTCTATTTTCCTGTGCATTTTTCTTCATTGCTTTGAGCAAATACTGTATACAAAGATATCTAGTTATTCATGCTTGGATAATCTTTCACATTTCCTTGGGATGTGGTAGAAATGGATGCCTTTGTTGAGTTGGAGTGGTTCGTGTGATGTGTTATATGCCTGAAAGCTATCAAGTCACTCTTTGCTTGCAAGTTGCAACTCTGATTGGCTGTCCATCACAGGAAACAGGAGGAGGGACGTGTTAATTGTATACTTGTTTGTTTTAGGTAGCAGTTATTTAATATTGTTCTTGGGTTTGAGATTTTTTAACAATAGATTGTCTAGGGCGCCTTCTTATGCCTGTTGTAACAATCTGACTCGGTATATTTATAAGTCTGCTATTTCGGTACTGGTTCTCTTGCATGTTTGTTCAGAGTATTGCCTCAATATCTCTTGGCATTTAATTGATTACTTGGCACTTTTGCTGGCAGCAACAATGCAGGAGTAATGGCAATACCTTTTGCACTTTCAAAGGACGGAATTGAGATGCAGTTTGCAACTAACCATGTTGGTATGCATTCCATACATCTTCTTGGTTAACCTGCTGTGTGTTTATGCATGTTTACTACTTTGAATCGTATACATTTTTTTTGCTGGTGGATCATATACATTTGCATGTACAAGTACTCTACTTCAACAACATGCTGCAATTTTCTATCTCAATTGACAATCAAAATGTTTTTTATTCACCATGTTGTTTAGAGACACCAGTCTACTAAAGTGCAGTTCTAATTTCATAATCTTCAGGTCATTTCCTGCTGACACACCTTCTGTTGGATACTATGAAGAAGACCTCCCATGAATCAAATGTGGAAGGAAGAATTGTCAACGTTTCATCAGAGGGGCACAGATTTACATATGGGGAAGGCATCCGCTTTGATAAGATTAATGATGAATCAGTGTATGTCATTCTTGTCAAGTTGTTACGTTCTACAGTTTGTCTACTCCATTTCAAGGCAAATCTAGTAACTTGTTCAAGCTTGTCTTGTGCAGGTATAGCAGCATTGGAGCATATGGGCAGTCAAAGCTTGCAAACATCTTGCACGCTAATGAACTTGCCAGGCGATTCAAGGTATGTCTTGCTCTCTTGCTCTGCCTAACACATGACCATTTTCTTGATTTTTTAGTGTATGTTTTGTACATTTGTATGCATTCCAACATGGATACCTATGCTTGCCAACATCAGTTGCATTGTTTTCCTAAGATGTTTGCATCTGAATTTGGAATTTGTAACTTTTTGGACATCTTGAGTGAGTCCATTCATTGCTAATCTTGGTGTAACAAATTGAAGGAACAATCATCATCCAATCACAAGTAATGTGTCAGATTTCTGCTGATTATGTTCTCTTTACAGCTGTTATTCATTTTCCGATTTATTAGGATGTTCAACTATTTTTCAGCCCAACTATGATACAATATTTTGTCTAACAGGAAGAGGATGTCAACATAACTGCAAATTCTCTTCATCCTGGCTCCATTGTCACGAATCTTCTTCGCTATCACAGTATCCTAGATGGTAAGTATAATTACCATTTTTTTTGTCACATCATTTTGTTCCCCTGGTCCCATAAACTAAAAGGGGAAAAATATTTGGCTGGTTAAAGAGTAACTTACTGGATTATGTCAGTTGATGCTTCTTATTTATATGAGCAAACCATTGCAATTAGGAGGGGATAAAAGGAACATTGAAGGTTAGATCGACACGCATAACAGAGACAAAAATTGAAACAAGTTAAATGATCAGGAATTGAGAAACCGAATGATGTTTGCTACTTGATTGCAGTAATGGCATGGCCTGATGAGTTGGAATTTATTCCCTTTTGAAACTGTAGCCATGCTTCACTGATTACATTGAATTTCTGCTGTGTGCAGTTCTCCATCGGACTCTTGGGAAATTGGTGCTGAAAAATGCTCAGCAG